>NC_135552.1:10857193-11217193 GCF_964340395.1 Glandiceps talaboti
GATAGCACAATCATGTGTCCTTAACATATAGGGCAGCAGGTTACTTTTACTTAGTATTGAATACAGTATATATTTCTTTATAGACGATAAAGTATCGAAGGAATCAAGCTAATGGCATGGTAGTAGTACAGAAGAAAAGTAAATTATATAGTCTATATTAACTCGTTTTGTGGTATTAGAGTTTGGGTGTTATAAGGTAGCTCTTGGTTGATATAGTGTATAGTCGGGCTAATATTGTATAGAGTTGGATATTATAATGAAGAGTCAAGTTGATATTATGTATAGTTCGGGTGATATATTGTAGAGTTAGGTTGATATGATGTAGGGTTGGGTTGATAGGGTGTAGAGTTGGATATAGTGAAGAATCACATCGTTATAGCATGTACTTCTTGTGATATAGTGTGCGCTTTTGACTTGATTACGTACAAATTAAATTGTAATCACTTTGAATTCAAGGTCAGTGATCTAAACGTTCACCATATCTTTGCCTTGCTGTACTAAGGTCGAATAAAACTGGTTCCGATTACCAACCTGTCAAACACAGTTCGGGTTAGTATTTGTTGTTGTTGTTGTTGTTGTTGTTGTTGTTGTTGTTTTGGGGGTTCTCATGAAATTCCAATTTGTCTGGTTTGTTTTGTCGACGTTATTGAAGATATTTCTTTCTCCTACCACAACATAAAATACAGGGTCGACTGGGAAAAGCTGGGCTGGGTCTCATAAGCGGAACCACACACACACTATACGATTTATTGGCGTACTTACGCTTTACTACAGATCAAATTTCCTCTGTCATCGGCATTGTCACCACTGTCGAGTTTCTCCTTGGGACACCTGCAGAGGACACACAACGAAATATCAGACAATACTCGGACATTTTAGTAAGAATGTCATTCAGCAATATTAAGAAAAAACGATTTATTATTGATGAGATTTGTTTACGTAGGAGATACCGGTATGAACCGTATCTCACCGTCTAAATACAAAAATAATGTACGATCCTCTATACTATTAGACGAGTCAAGTAAAAACACTGTTATTCACACATTTTAATAAATACTATTTCTTTCCGTTTCTTTCCAATTTCTTTTGAGAAATGTCTATGTATTTAAAGAGTGGATATGGCATTGTATGAAATGAGCCTAATTCTTCTTAGTTTAAACCAAACCCGTCCATATTTATCGTGCATTGTATCACTTTTTCACAGCGTTTAATTTTATTACATACACACACACATACATACATACATACATACATACATACATACACACACACACACACACACATACATACATACATACATACATACATACATACATACATACATACATACATACATACATACATACATACACACACACATACATACATACATACATACATACATACATACATACATACATACATACATACACACATACATACACACATACATACATACATACATACATACATACATACATACACACACAGACACACACACACACATACATACATACATACATACATACATACATACATACATACATACATACTGATCGACCAACCGACCAACCCTGATTTCCCCAGGATTTGTGATAAATGATTGAAATGGTCGAGTTTGTTTTTTTAATACGTCAACAATACTTACTCTACACCAGAATACAACTCTGACATTTCCTAAAAGAATAAATCAAAATAGAATAAACAAAGAAAACAAGAACATGTAATTAAATATGTACAATGGACACTACAGGGCAGTAAGTCTGCAATTCCTATTTCCCTTAAGATATGAAATTTCTCACTGACTCTGTTATACATCTACTATTATCTCTACTTTTAAACGATGGGAGACAGAAAACAAAAAATCGCATTTGAGTCCAATTATATTATCATTTCTACTCCTTTTTCGTCTTTAAATTTCTTTCTAAGGTAGTACCATAACCAGCAGTTACACACGTAAACAGAATGAGTTAGCATAGAAATATGCATATAATTTAAGTGTGTATCATGGCGACGTTTTAATTCTAATAATTATTAACAGTCAGTCATTTCACCTCTTACAACAATAATTTAAACAAAGTTATTTTCTAAAGTTCAGTCATATTAATCAGACTTACTCGAGACACAATAATATCAAACTAAGTATGATTACATAGTTATATACTAACTTACCAATGTGACCTGGTCTTGAACAACGAAAGGGAGAGGTATTCAGCAACGTTTTTTCTCACGTAAGGTCACTTTCGAATCATTTACATATAATTGGTATATGTACGACGTAACAACACCTTACCACGTGACTTGAAAGTTTTTCAATCACAAATTAGAATTAGATTGGAATGCATTGTATCCGATATTACAACGAATAGATATATTATAATATTGAATGCATTAAATTTCAGCTGTTGTATTCATGACTATGTGCCTATTACATAGGGCCTGAATTTAGACGTGGGTGACGTCACACAACAGGGTGTCGACCCTTCCAAAGTTTGGTGAATTTCGGATAGTAATGTTCGCAATTAGTAATAACATTCACACTAAACATCTCGAGGTTATGATAAGTATTAGATCTTGAAAATTTAAAATGTGTTTTTCATTTGCCAAATTACAGTACTCTGAAATTCTGCGAGTTAAATATTTACAGTGTCGAGTTACATGATATTATGTGACCGTGTGTTCGTTGTTATATACGTACAAGTACAATGTGAAAAGAAAAAAATACTGAAAGTAAATTTCATGTGTACTTTAAGTGACTTATTATTACTAAATTAATACATGGATTAACTGACATGTTTCAAATTTGACGAAAAGTAGAAGACAATAGTACAACCGTACAACGAAACTTCACTATAATTGAACCCCCACGGTTGTCATTTTTTCCATTTCACTGTGCTGTCAAGCGGAAGTGTCGTTGAAAATGTGTGTATCATCTCTGGATCTCAGACCACTATATAGTGTCAGAGGTAATATGTATCAATGACAGTTGTAATAGGTTCAGACAGAATGTTACAATGTAACACTCACAGACATGGTTTATTTGGTAGATACATTGTTTTGAATAATGGCTCAGACTTGTGTCTGGGATAGCACAATGATCAATCCTCTGGTATTGAAAATGTTGTGTCTGGTAACTTTGACTAATTATCACTTCTGTGAAACACTGTTGCAGTTACTACAGACTAGCGAACAGGCAGACAGATTCTCACTAAGCAGCATTTTCAAACGTAGATAACTAGATTGTTGGTTCAAGTATAATGACTGTACTTTCAACACAATTTTGATCGTGGTTGTATTCCCTCCGAGGGTATAATGTATCGAGGGAGAGGGTAAAAGAGAGTGACGGGGAGAGCAAACAAATATAATTGACAACTAACAGTCAGAAAGGTAATTCATAGACAATGTGAGGTATACTTTAGAATATAAATATTTTCATATTGATAATTGTTATTTGTCATTATTGAGATTGTGTTCATATCTGTACTGTTACTGGCAATATACTCATCAGACAGAATGCTCATTTACAAACACTTTGTGGAGACATCTTTGTCACTCTTATGTACATTCATGATCAACCCAACTTGAAGATGTGGAATATGTTGATATATTATTGGGAGACAAAAGGCCGGGGGCAACTGACCAGGGGGCAACGGGCCAAGGGGCAAAAGGACCAATTGGGCAATAGGTCGGGGAGCAAAGGGCCGGGGGCAACGGGCCTAGAACCATCCAATCACGTATGTCACAATTAAGTGAAACACAATGAATCTCAATACAACACAACACAACACAACACAACACAGCACATCATAACAACACAACACAACACAACACAACACAACACAACACAGCACAGCACAGCACAGCACATCATAACACATTACAGTACAGTACAGTACAGTACAGTACAGTACAGTACAGTACAACACAGAAGAATATAACACGAGACAACCAAGTAATCATATAAAGTGGCATGTACATTTAATCTGCTGACAGATTTGTGTAAAATTAAAACACACCTATCTCGGTACTGTCAAAGTCAGTACATAAATACATCCATTTAGGTCATAATACCAAACTATTCAAAACTGGTAACACTAGCAAGATGGCCACGTACTTATTTCAATTAAATTACCCCATATAACAAAATAATTCACCAAATTCAACACAAACACCTATTGTATTTTCGTCGTATAATTCATTTCATTATAGTTATTTTCTAGCTAAATTAATGAAAGAAATACATGGTTTACTTGATAGGAAAGAGTGGACACAGATACAACTAACGTAATCAGCCAATTTTCACCACCATGTCCGATAATTAGATGTTCACAAAGTTACAATGGCATAAATCTACATTAGGGCACAAAGATTCTCTAACATCATCAACTCCCTGGAGATCCTACAATCCCTGTAAAAAGTGAAATGAATAGTGTATAGGATATAGTTGTTATCTATCAGGTTTACTGGAAAACAGTGGTATTTCAGGTAAGGTTGCCGGTATACCACAAATAACAAAGTTAATCATTTGAAACGTGCTTGAAATGCATATTTGTTCAAATATTGTATACGAGTTATATTAATTATACTATTGTTCTTTTGAAACAGCGAACTTTCAAACATACAATGAAAGAGAATAAATGATAACTTTAGACGTTCAGGTTCACCCAGCTGTCCTTGTGAAAAAATATGGAATCCAAATGTACAGTTCAACGCAAATGTAGACGTGCCAAGATCTTTTGTTTTCGCGATTTCTTTTTTGATTTTCGTTTCTGACCCGAAGTGTCTTCTACATCTTCATCTGATTTGATGTCATCTGCAGACAGAACTCCTGTTTCGATTACTTTTTCTCCGTCATCTTCACTCTTGACATTTACAGCGCCCTCTAAGCTAACACCAGGTTCATTTATATTTAGGTCGCCTCCACCTTTGATATTTTCGAAGCTGACACCAGGGTTCTTTGCATTTTCATTCTGGCTTTCATGTTGGATATTTATGGTACGTTCTGAGCTGGCATTTCTTTTACTTCGAGTGCGTGGTGGCACCGGTGGCTGTGGTGCGACTCTTTTCTTTTTTCTTTTTGGTACTTTTTCTTCACTCGCAGATCTTGAACGATCACGACTTCGTCGTCTTGGAGGTGGGATTGGTGTTGTTGGTGTCTCTGTACTATCTTCCATTGGATGCAACTCGATATTGACTTGCGATACACCCGCCAAGGGTGTTTTTATTTCTTCGGTTTTCCTCCTCTTATGTCGAGAACGTGGAGGTGCTGTTGGAATCGTTGGTTCAATATTTAATTGGGGTGGCTCACTTGTGCCTTTGACCGTGATCAAATCTTCTTTTGATTGCGTTGCCAATGGATCTTCTTTCAGTTTTAACTCACTCGTTTGTATACCTTCAATCTCATCCTCTGCTGTTGTTTTTGTTTGTTTGGCTTTGCGAGTATCAACGCTATTTCCTTTACCTGAAAAGAATTCCGAAATTCTCTTTCCAAAGTTCCATCCTTCCTTTTTGTCATCTTCGACTAGTTTTGTTTGTAATTTAGGAGTAATGTGAAACTCTTTTGCCTTAGAATCTTCAATTGCCATGGTAGCAACATCCTTACGATCACTTTCAGTCTTTTCCTCACGAGTTGTATCTCTACCGACAGCAACGGCTTGTTTCACTTCGATCGTAGTGGACTCTGGCTCCAAGACCAAATTCCCAATGTTAAAGGTTTCTGTAACCTTCACTTCACCTATTACACCATCGACACGGGCGCCTTTCACCGTTTCTCCAACGACATCTTTTTCCCTCGAGGCAGAACTTAACAATTCGATTTCAGTTTCATCTTGTTTGACATCTTTACTTACATCATCTTCGTTGATTTCAACGACCGATTGCTCATTCAATTTGTTAGATAATTCATCCACTTTCAACTTCATTACCAATTGGGCTTCGGATTTTTGGATATCTTCATCTTCAATGTCATATACATCAGAACTACTGATGATTTCGAATTCACTGACGTCTTCTACATCATAATTTGATATTTCAATTAGAGAGCTTTGTTCCGATTCCAACTCGTTACTTCCGCCAACCTTTGGCATTACATTAGTAGTTGCTGTAGCAGGTACTGACAACTCAACTTGGGTTATGGCTTCTCCCCCTATATTGTCAACTTGGGTAATGGCTTCTCCCCCTACCTTGTCAATTTGGATTATGGCTTCTCCCCCTGCCTTGTCAACTTGGATAATGGCTTCTCCCTCTACCTTGTCAACTTGGGTAATGGCTTCTCCCCCTGCCTTGTCAACTTGGGTAATGGCTTCTCCCCCTGCCTTGTCAACTTGGGTAATGGCTTCTCCCTCTACCTTGTCAACTTGGATTATGGCTTCTCCCCCTGCCTTGTCAACTTGGGTAATGGCTTCTCCCTCTACCTTGTCAACTTGGATTATGGCTTCTCCCCCTGCCTTGTCAACTTGGGTAATGGCTTCTCCCTCTACCTTCTCAACTTGGATAATGGCTTCTCCCCCTGCCTTGTCAACTTGGATAATGGCTTCTCCCTCTACCTTGTCAACTTGGGTAATGGTTTCTCCCCCTACCTTGTCAACTTGGGTAATGGCTTCTCCCTCTACCTTGTCAACTTGGATAATGGCTTCTCCTTCTACCTTGTCAACTTGGGTAATGGCTTCTCCCCCTGTCTTGTCAACTTGGGTAATGGCTTCTCCCCCTGTCTTGTCAACTTGGGTAATGGCTTCTCCCCCTGTCTTGTCAACTTGGGTAATGGCTTCTCCCCCTGTCTTGTCAACTTGGGTAATGGCTTCTCCCTCTACCTTGTCAACTTGGGTAATGGCTTCTCCCTCTACCTTCTCAACTTGGATTATGGCTTCTCCCTCTACCTTGTCAACTTGGATTATGGCTTCTCCCCCTGCCTTGTCAACTTGGGTAATGGCTTCTCCCTCTACCTTCTCAACTTGGATTATGGCTTCTCCCTCTACCTTCTCAACTTGGATTATGGCTTCTCCCTCTACCTTCTCAACTTGGGTTATGGCTTTTACTTCTACCTTCTCAACTTGGGTTATGGCTTTTACTTCTACCTTCTCAACTTGGATTGTGGCTTCTCTCCCTACCCTCTCAACTAGGGTAACGACTTTCCCTTCTGCCTGCTGCTCTATCACATCACCGACTTCATGACTGCCTTCTTCTACTGCTTCCCCTAGGCCTTCTTCACCTGTCAATATTACCTCATTTTGTTCCGCAGTTTCACTTGTCCCATCGTTAACTTCAGCATTCATTGACACTAATTGCTCATTTGCGTTGATTACTTCTCCTTCTGTCCCAACTGTCACATCGATTTCTTGGCTGCCTTGCTCTCCTCCAAGAAGGATAGAATTAGAAGTATTGTCCTCTTCTACTGCTTGTTTCACTTCGATCGTAGTGGACTCTGGCCCCGAGTCCAAATTCCCAATAACCTCCACTTCACCTATTATACCATGGACACGGGTGCCTTTCACAATTTCTCCAACAATGTCTTTTTCCCTCATGGCAGAACTTTTCAATTCAATTTCAGTTTTATTTTGTTTGACATGTTTACCCACATCATCTTGGTTGATTTCATCAATCGATGGCTCATTGTTGGACAATTCGTCCATTTTTAACTTCAATACCAATTGGGCTTCGGATTCTTGGCTATCTTCAAGTTCAATGTCATTTACATCAGAACTACTGGTGATTTCACTGACGTCTTCTACATCAGAACTCGACACTTCAATTAGAGAAATTTGATCTGATTCCAACTCGCTACCTCCACCAACCTTTTGCATTACATTAGTAGTTGTTGTAGCAGGTACTGACAACTCAAGTTTGGTTATGGCTTCTCCTTCTACCTTGTCAACTTGGGTAATGTCTTCTAGTGTAAGGTCTTCTTTTACATCCTCCTCAATGTCGGCATGGATTGACCATAATTCGGTTTCTGATCTGTCTGACTTTGTTGAGACATAACTCTCAATGTTGGGCGGATCAGTTTTTGGAAGCATTGGTGCCTCTTCCCCAACATCAATACCACCACCATCACCACCATCATCATCATCATCATCATCATCATCATCATCATCATCATCATCATCATCATCATCATCATCACCATCATAATCATCATCATCATCACCGCTGAGAGTTGATGATGCATTTTTTGTCGGATCATCATCCAACAATGCGGTGCTTTCCGATACATATTCTGCTTTAATGTATTCTACTTTAGTGTATTGTACTTTAGTGTCCTGGTCACCAGCCCCGTCAACATCAATACCTTCTTCCACATCGTCCACAGCACCACTGCCAGAACCAAGTTTAGCTCCGTCCTTCTCATCCGAGGCAAATGTCTTGTAGACACCAGTTCCAGAGGATGGAGCCGCTTCCCCCTTACCAAATTTGGACATTGGATGTTTCTTTTGACGCTTTCCACCACAGGGTCTAACCCAACAGCAGATAACCACTCCCCAAAATGTGCCAAATGCAAAGCAAGAAAGAGCAACTGTTACTGTTACCCAACTGCATGAAAAGAAACAAACAAAAAGTTAGCGGATAAAGTAAAAATAGGTGTACAATGTTGTAATACCGGTTGGGTATGCTTATGCATATGACAATTACCAGCGTATGAAACGTGGTTATAAATTTACTCAAGTACCTTAATGTCTCTCTTCTTTATCTATCTATCTATCTATCTATCTATCTATCTATCTATCTATCTATCTATCTATCTATCTATCTATCTATCTATCTATCTATCTATCTATCTATCTATCTATCTATCTACCTACCTACCTACCTACCTACCTGTATGTCTGTCTGCCCACCTATCTATCTATCTATCTATCTATTTATCTATCTATCCATCTATCTATCTCTCTGTATGTCTCTCCCTCTCTCTCTCTCTCTCTCTCTATATATATATATATATATATATATATATATATATATATATATATATATATATATATATATATATATATATATATATCGATCTGCTAAGACAGTGCTCTATACCTCAGTGGCAGATCGCAATAGTTTTGGTAGTACTACCAAAACTATATATATATATATATATATATATATATATATATATATATATATATATATATATATATATATATATATATATATATATATATATCTGTCTCTTTGTCCGTCCATCCATCCATCAATCTATCCATCTATCTACCTAATATCTTAATGGCTATCCTAATGACTTGTACTATTTTTAATATTTACTCCAGGTGTAGAGTTTCCTTTTCTAAGACACTCTTAAATGTTACAATCGTCTTAAAAGCTTAACTTTGTTTATCGTTTCAGTTGGAAAAAAACCCTCCAGATGGATCATACTAACATAGCATCATAATCAACCTTATTTCCTACTACTTCAATTCTCATAAATTGTCATGTATCACGGTTATACTTACTGGTCATTCCAAAATTGATTCCAACCACTCACAGCGTTATTACAACTGTAAAAAAAATTCAAACATGCTCAAAATAAAATGACGCGAGGTGAGTTTATAAAATATTACCTACCCAACATTGGTTTTTTAAATGCCCTCATAAAAAAACTATCAAACTATTTTAGTATAATAATATGTTCACGTCGATGCATGTCCTCTAAGATATTACATTTGGTATTTGGCATTGTTAGAACAGTTGACTGTATAGTATTACTCGTAACTCGACAGTTTTTGTAGCACTGCATATAAAAGCGTTATGTCATCGGATCGTTTACAAGTTATATCTTTATACCAAGTTTCAGTTCAGTCAATTACGGATGATATTTAAGTATGCTTTAGTGAATAGAATACTGCAAGAACTTTTCAAAATATACATAAAAATACATAAAAATACGCCTCAAACATATAAGGTCAGCTTGTGTCCCTTTAAACACCAGCTTTACTTGTTACCGGTCCTTTTGAAATAATAAAAGAATGGGGGGGGGGGGTAGCGTATTGTTTTCAATGATATAGACAAATCTTTTATTGTTCCCATAGAGTTTATACAATATTCAGCGACCATAGTGGGTTTAATGACGAAGTTTTAATAGCAGGGAATAGGTTGGAATTTTCTTGAACAAAGGAGGCGAGACGAATTCTAGATCAAGATCACAGTAAACATTTTTGCCATCAGCACGTTTTATGTAGATATAGACCATTGGTTAAACAGTCGCGTGCTTGGTGATGCTTGGAAGAAGACAGAAGTCAGGTTTACCAACATACTATGTGGTACTATAAGGTACATCACCAAACTAGTCTTTGAAATGTCTAGATTATCATAGTTGATGAAGGCACTCCAAAAAAAAATTAACGAGCTAAATTTTATTCGACGCGTCTGTACAAAACCTGGTTAATGTTTAACAGGTGCATTGTGCATATATATATGATGCTAAATATGATAGTCCTGTGAGCACACTTCTGCACATATGAATAAAAACATTGTATGTTTAGGATTGCAAGCAGCTTGCCAAAGTTAAGTGTTCAGTTTGTCCCTAATATGATTCACAGCCATAGTGACAGGAATGTAGAACCATTTTTGTACATTTTATTTTACACCCTGTCATCAGATATACATAGACTCATCCAGTGACCATCGGTCAAAGTGGGGGGGGGGGGGGTATTACAGGAACACACAGCTCAAAATAAAAATTGTATGTCAAAATGTTCAATAGCAGAGAAATTACTAGAGATCATGTAAGCCATAAACCCTATAGATTAGCTAATTGGATCACTTTATAGCTAAATGATGCTGGCTTGGATTTTCACTTACATGAAGCATAACGATTCGATTTTGACACAATGATAGACATATTTGAACTCTAGATTTACGATAACATGGACACAACACAGCTCTAGCACAATATCCTTTACCCAATAACATTGAAAAGTGATAAGCATTAATATTCTACTACATCAGCAGTAGAAACAGGCTTCTACTGAAAACATCACACTCAACATACCCACTGTGATATGCAAGACACTTATGTAATTGTTTCTTTTGTATTTGATGTTGTCTGAGTGTGTGTAAAGAATATCATGTTTAATACATGAGTGAAACACCTAGCCAACATCATTTTAAAAATACATACCTGCCGCCAGTGCATGATTTGGTCTCAACCTGATAAAGTAAACATATAAAAGGAAATATAGATATGAATTTGAACTGGCAGTGTTGTCAACAGTATATATTTTAGGTTTTGCAAAATATGCCTGGTGATGAAGTCCCACTTGTAAAGTTGTGAGGGATTGGAAGGTCATCTAGCAAACCAGATTCGTTTTTTATATTCATAGTCAAATTCTATACTCCAAGTTCTAGTTCAACAAAATCTGATGAATGAGCTTCATAGTTGGAATGCTTTTTATTTAAACTAAAGATCAATGCCTTATAAGCTCGCCATGGTCTTAGTTGCTAATATGATACAGACTCGAATTTAGTCTAGCTGTGTCAATGTAACACCATATTAATTAAATACACCAATCAACATAGGTAGCCTTGTCAAATAAAGGAAGCAAATACAATCTACTTCTTAATGACACAGACATCTAGACATAATATGTATTTTAAAATTTACAAAATAGATTCTGAACTTTACAAAAGAACATAGCGTGTCTGGAATAGTACTGCTACTTACCGCTAGTGCGGCAATGAAGAGGGTGGCCAGAAAATACCCAACTTCTAGTACATGGGCCGCCATTCGAATCTCGGTATTTCCACCCGTCATATGATTTTAATGTATTCATGACATTAATTTGCGTCTGATATGAATAGACCCAATAACAATATAACATATATTCTTCAACTTTATTCAAACCATTCAAAGGAATTCCATGCATTCATGTTTTTTATAGGGGGAACTGTTAACAATAGGACGGCTATTACATGTATTGTAATTCCCGTGAATTGACCATTTTAAATTTGGTGCCAATAATTTATATCTGGTAAATCTATCAATAAAGTTATTATGTTACAACTTCGACCAGTATAACACAATTATGGTTAAATATACTTTTGTAACTAAAATCAACTGTTATCATATAAACTATTTTTATTGCCGCCAACCTGATTGAAATAAAATTGATGCAGGGTCGTGACTCGTGACGTAACATGTGGAATATTCAATCCTTTCAATAAAGCAGGTAGCAACTTACACAGCATCAAAATGTCCTTTCAAATATAGGCGCTATCTCAGTTATGAGTTGTTTTTTATAAAGTTATATCCTTAACCGTATCGAAGTTCGGCCACAGTAAGCTTACTGTAACAGTGTCAAGTCAAACTCCACAGCTCCCACATATAAAGTCACCCTTCTAATTATAATTTTTTTAATAATCTAAATTACTCTAAAATGGGATGGCAACCTTAACTGCCACGCCAACACCTTCACGGTTACAAACACAACAAGTGTAACTTTTGCGCTGACATTAATAACACAAAGTGCTGTTTTTCCACGAGTTTTGACGTGGTAACCTGTAACCACCATAAAGAAAACAAAATGTATATCCTTCATTGTAAACTATGGAAGTATTCATTCATGAATAGTATAAATTGCAACTCGGACCACTAAATATTCTTTTTAAATTAGTGGTCTGAGATTGCAAGTAAGGCTATCATCTATACTACCCTGGTTAGTTGCCTGCTTCAAAAAATCTATTGATAAGGACGACCGTACTGAATTAGTTCTCATGACCATATCAACCCTACATTTCTTCTATCTGGCGAATACAAAAAATGACACCCTCTACGGCATGATTAGAAAAATCACAAGGTGATCACTGATTGTAAGATGGTGACCCTATGAATGTGTATCTGAGTGAAAAGTATCGTTTATTGCTGGAATTTGAGAACTTTTAATACAAATGATTCAAAGTTTCCTTCTGACTTTAACTGTCATTTCTGATAAATTGTAAGTGTCACCAAAATGTACAATAAACTACTCATTTTTCTTACTTTTTTTTTTAATTTGTAACCTACCGACCACCCGGTTTTATGATGAGAAACATAAGGCGCCTGAAAATGAACTCTGATTTGAATGTCATTGCAAATGTCAGCAATGCGCATGCGTTATCTAAATAGTGACGAACAAACACATGAAAAGAAATGTTACGTATGATAATTAGTGTAGCCCAACTCAGTCCATGAGCCTGGCTCAGATTTCAGTACATACCTTGTGTGAGATTGTATATCAGTGTTATTTACATGTAACTAGAAGATATAACAGATGACACTAACTCGATACTTATTCTTCAAACTGGTTATTTGATGCTCAGAGAAATTAGAAGTTATTATACCAACTATATTTGTGCATACACACACCTTCAAAAAACCAAACAACCAATACTGTATCCACTGTTAATGCACTTTATTCACGTTCATCGATCACCTAAGTTGTGATAACAAATATATACAAATTGATTATATGAATATTTCTATACAAGGGAATCGAGAATATTAAGACATCAAAGAGACGAAAAGATAGTTTCAAGAGAGATACACATGGCAATTCAGAAACCCAAACAATATAATGCATATTGGGGAATCCCCTTTAACTTTTACTGAACGTGCTTATCAGGTAACAGGGCCCATTTCACTGTAAAATCTTATACACACGTACACACACAGACACAAACACAAACACAAACACAAACACAAACACAAACACAAACACACACACACACACACACACAAACAAACACAAACACAAACACAAACACAAACACACACACATACATACACACACACACACATACATACATACATACATACATACATACATACATACATACATACATACATACATACATACATATGCATACAGTATCAAACTTCATTTCAAGTCAGATCTGTTGTATTTATCAAGCTTCATCACTACTGCTACTACTGCTGCTGCTGCTGCTGGAGCTGCTGCTGCTGCTGCTGGAGCTGCTACTGCTTGTGCCACTTTTACCTTTGGAAGATGACCTTTTTCGTTCTCTTGACTTCCCTTTATCCTTGGGTATTTTAGTTTTCTTCTTACCCTTGTCCCCTTCTGTTTTTCTCTTAGTCTTGTCTCGTTCCTTCTTTGGTTTCCTTTCACGTTCCTTCTTTGGTCTCTTTTCTCGTTCCTTCTTTGGTTTCTTTTCTCGTTCCTTCTTTGGTTTCTTTTCTCGTTTTTCTTTCCCCTTATCATCCTTTGCCTTCTCTTCACGTGGCCCTGTATCCGTTTTTACGCCTACAGTACCAGGATGTTTTGGTTCAGACTCAACTGGAACTTGTTGTGTGCTGATAATCTCTCTTGGTGGTGTCTCTTTGATAGTTGTATCTCCCATCATTTGTCCAGTTGTTCCTTCAACTCTTGGTTCAGGAACTACTGTAGTCCCCGGTATCGCCCCTAGAGCCCCTACTGATCTCGATTCTATGATGGGTCCTACATCAGGAAGGAGATCAGTTGCAATGCCTGGTGGTGGTGGTGCATTGAGGCCTCGTTCTACATCTCTTATTGGACCCCTTATGACACTTGCCATGTCAGATGGCCCACCACCCTGACCAGTACCAGACCACTCACTACTTGGGTCAGTACGAGACGACCAACCACCCTGACCAGTACCAGACGACCCACCACCTGGACCAGTACCAGGCGACCCACCGCCCGGACCAGCACCATCTAAATTAGAAGCAAATGTGTCGTACGTTCCCACTTCAGGCAGTAGAGGTGACCCTTCTCCCCCTATGCTTGGCATAGCGGATGCACTGGTTCGGGCCTTTTTCTCCATCCGCTTTTTATATACACCCACTCCAACAGCAGCGCCGAGTCCAAAAGTGGCTATGGGAATAACGACATTAGGCCATCTGAAAAGATTAGTTACAAATATAGTTATTCAACAATAACTTAGTGTTTAATTAATAATGGCAATTATGGCGAAATGGCAATATATATAGAAACAATTGTCAGTTGCATATGGTAGGGTATGCTATGACATATTATAGAAAATCGTCATTACGCAAATTAAAGTTATGGTTGTCGTGGAAACGTGAAGCCAAAGTATTCCAAGAGACGATGTAAGGGAAAATTGCAAAAATATTGTTTCAAAAGCACTTGGGCAAGTTTGCATGCAAACTTGAGAGCAAATTGTGCTTTTTTTCCTTACCGATACATACACACATACATTTATAATTTGCTATTGCGATTACATAGTAATTGAAGACGCCCATATGTAATTATACTAGGATCTCTTTCCATATGTAAATGCCAAGAGTTTGAAAAACTCTGTGTACTTGAAAAACTTTTCACAAATTGAACAGCACATACAATGACGTAAGCATTGTAAACAACGACATAAACAACACATAATGACGTAAACATCAGATAAAAATATGTAAACATCACATATAATGACGGAAAGCGCACAAATGATGACAATGTAAACATCACATTTGATGACGTATATATCATATATTAAACGTCACATACATAAACATTACAGATAATGATGATGTAAACATAACACACAAAACATGTAGTGATGTCAATTTCAACATACTGTTCGCTCAGCCACTGCGTCCAATTACTTTGACTTTGACCTTGAGAACTTTGACTGTTATCTCCATTATTGTTTTGGTCTTCCTGGGTGCCGTCGTCTTGACTACCGTCTTCATTTGAACTCTCTCCCTCTCCTCCAGGTTCGGTGTTCATGGGCTGTGTGCTCGTCCGACTGCTTTCATTCTCTTCGTCCTGTGTACTAGTATTCTGAGTGGTCGTAGCGTCGTTGCTGCAACATTCGTTTTTACCACAGCAATGTTCGTCCTCGCCACATCTGGAACAGAGTGCAGATATTGACAATATTGATCTGTAAGCTTGAAACCTGCGCTAGCTGCAACTGGGACTTTTTTCCATCAAGTAACCAAAGTCTTTATTCACTACACTGAAAAATGCTAAATTATTTACAAAAAATACATTGTGTATGCTAATTAGTCGTCAAGGAGGACTACAGAAACAAGTTGAAGGCGCTGATTTTTGGGTGCGGACCCCAAAATCAATGTACAGCTACCAAAAATATATTTACCCACAGGTGATGCAGTGCTGTTCAGAGTGTACGATATTCTGAGTAAGTTATTGTAAATAACAAAACATATTTTTTTTAAAAGTTCACTGTAGCTTTAACATCTATACCAGTTGGGTGGTTTACCATCACAACCGCCTCCTCCACCACCACCACCACCATCTACAACAACAACAACAACAACAACAACAACAACAACAACAACAACATCACCATCACTACCACCATCGTCGTCGTCATCATCATTTCACACATTTTTTACAAGACAGTATATTAATTTCACACTGAAGATTACCCTTTGCTATCAATGTTAAATAATAATAATAATAATAATAATAATAATAATAATAATAATAAGATAATTTGTAATGCGCCTCATCTCCGAAGAGCTCGAAGCGCAGAGGAAGAGTGGATACAGAAATAGTTAATTGAAATGTGATTTCAAGGTAATGTGTATTAAATAAAATAAACCGTACATACTTGTCTTCTTCACACGAGTCACAACATTTGTTAATTCCACAACAAGTCTGACTCTCGTTGCATCTAGGAATCGAATGATATAAAACGACGTTATGTCAAGTGTGTGACTACTGTTGTTTTCCAAAGAGCTCGAGGAAAGACGTATTTAGAAGTACGATCGTTTGCAGAACTTAACGATATGCTGCAAATCAATTTAAAATTATAAAGATTTCCTTACTTGCATATGAATGGACAACAAACATCGGTTCCACAGCAAAATTCGAAGAAGCTACATCTAGAGTTAAGGATGGAAAAGATTGCATTTCAGTAATGTAAAACTCACTCATACAGTCGTTTGTGCCACTTTACATGGTGATATGTAGACCTAACTAGCGCCACCTACGACTGTATCTGTGCAATCTGTAAACTGCTGGAAAAGAGTAATAAATTTGAAAGGTTCATTGTCAGAGGTTTTAATTAATTCCATTATCAACAGTTCATAGTTTCGTGTCTTCATTAATTCAACATTATTTAAATAGTCACCTACAAATATAATACCACAGAAAAGGCCACAGCTTGCTCATTCACTCACATTTCGAACCAGTTCTAATTTTTAGTTTATTTTAGTGAATGCTTTTGATTATGTCGTCGTCATGGCAATCTCTTGATTGCTGAAAATTCATTACATCCCATTTGTTCCAATTCATTTACATTTATATCAATAATGACACGCTACCGTGTGTACTCCCGCCATATAGATTGAAGAAATAGTCTCCTGTCCATATATATATACGTCACATACATATTGAAGTAACAAATATTGGCGAATTTGCTTCGACGGCTAAACTGGTTATTACTTCTATTCCAGCTTGTTGTAGTACACTTTTTTCCTGCAAACACGTGTTGTGAGCTGGTGGCGCAACTTAAATAAATCTTGACCCATGCGACAATACTAAAACTTACGTCACATTCGTACAGTTGTGGTTACAGCACTCATTTTCTCCACAACAGTACGAATTTGGAAGACACCTGTGAATATGAAAAATAATATATCTTAGGTTATACTGGTTTCTGACGTCACTCAATGATTACGTTAGTGTTTACATTCATCTAGATAGTTTACAATACTGATATTTCAGAATATTTATAACTTTTTTATTTAAACATTATAAGTTAACTAACTTTGAGTATTATGTTTCTGTAGAAATGGTTCGTGACCAACTAAAGAAGTTTATAGCTAAAGTTGGACAATGTTGTCTGCTCTAGTGTCACGTGATTGTTCTTATTATTCTACGAATGAACTGTTTCAATGTATCATTGCAAAATGCTGACACAAAAGTTGTACACAGGAAATATAGTACCACCTAGTAGCCTAGCCATACTTTGATTTGAATTTTTTTATAAATCTGAAATTGGTCAAAATATCTGTGAATCAGTGCATGATTTTTTACATATCTGGAAATGCCAGCTGGCAGCCATATTGAAAAATGGCGGCCATATTTGAAGTGCACTCTCCCTGTGTAGCGCCTCCTCGCAGTCATTACACTCCCCGCATTTCAAAGTGAAGGGAGGGTGTTTCAAGTAGCCAACGTTGTTTTCACAATTTGTGTACTAAATGAATTACTTTTAACAAATGCCAATGTCAAAAGTGAACAATCGTGTAAACTATCCACTTAATTGTATCATAGACGCAACACACATAACAACAAACAATATCAAAGGAAGACGTAAAGAAATAAATAGAAATGTAGTACGTCTCGTACCATATATCCGTACAGTTATGTTCACAGCATGTATCGTTATCACAGCAGTACTCATCTACGTCACATCCATATAATATAGTTTGTTCCAACAAATCTATCGGTGAAGAATGTTTGTATCTTCAAAGAGAACAAACGATGCATCATTACTAAATTGTAATTGTTGGCAATCAAATTCACCCTGGTCAAAACACAGGGACATTTAACCATATGAAGGTATTGCATGCCCCGTTACATTTACCAATCGATATGCAGAAGTAAAGATAAAATTTCTGTAAGTCCATCAGTTACTTGGTGACATACATTATGTACATGTGTACATGTACTAGTATTCTCCCCTGTACAGTGTACAATTTTTCTCAAAGTGAAAAATATTTAAAATAAAAACCACATTTCAGTATATCAAATGTCAATGTCGATGCATACCTTCTATGACAATTGTTCTGGCATTGTTAGAACAGTTGATTGCATAGTAGGGATTTCCTGAACATTTTTATGCGTATAATAAATTACGTCATCGGCTCGTTTATGAGTAATATCTTGATACCAGGTTTGAGTTCAGTCAGTCACAAGTGATAGCCAAGTGTGTACTTCAATAAGTACAATACTTTAAGTACCTTATAAACATGCATCATAAACTATACCCAAGCACGTGTAAACTCAGTTGTACCCCTTTAAATCTCATGTAACCGACGAGGGCGCTCCAAGGCGATGGTACATGGGCGTGATCTAAGCAAATTTCAAGGTTGTGAGGGAGACTAAACTTAACACTATGTACAACCCAGAACTCGTAAAAATCATCAAATGTTCTGGGCCGTTAACCAAATGTTTTTTCACTTGCCTGGTCTGTGTACAGTTGTATTCGCAACACGTATCGTTATCACAGCAGTATTCATTGATGTCACAGCTGTTAAAATTATAAAGAAATATGTTACATAAATGATACATTAATTATTCTTACTCTTGCCCTCGGGCGTTTGCTTTCAGTAATGGTAAAGTCATGAAACGGTGGTATCATCCTTATTACCATGGTCTATTTTGTGGATAACAGAAAATCACTAAGGCAGTAGACTTGAACATAAGATGCAGAAGTTCTAAATAACCTATTAGGAACACGTTTCGTTTAACATATTAAAGCTTAGCTATAGGTTTCGGCTCGCCATTTACAACCCTTGTACCAGTTGTCTAGTAATATTGTGTTGATGATAACATCGTTTTATCAGTAGTAATCAATTAAAACTGAAAAGTTGTTTCCTTATCACAATATCAAACACTGAGACATATATTGATACAAAATACATTGAGTGTCTCTGATGCCATGTTCTTATCGGTTTGTTTTTTGTTTGTGAAAGTTAGTCACATTGCCATATACAATATGTCTAACTTTTACAGACATAAACAAACTGATAAAATCATCGCATGCATCTACATCTGAAGCTCCCGCTATTGTTTTTGTTTCAATGTACGACAGTTGGTAGTGTGATAAGAAGACATTTTAGCACCTTCAAAGCCAGTTTTTATTGTCCACCACTGATAAAATAACGTTCTGATCAACAGCATTTCTAGGCAACTGATGCAAAGGTAGTAAATGGGACAGGAAGTATAACTTTAAATCTGTTAGTACTGAGACTACATGTTTAAATCGTGCATTTATCTAAATTTGTCCCCAAAGAAGATACCTGTGCAGTCGGGTTGCCACAGCTGTATCACGTCAGCCTAGCCAACAGTGACGAGGAGAATGAAATAATTGGAGGAGTGTGACCTGCCTTGTTCGTGAACAGTTGTATTTACAGCAAGTATCGTTACCACAGCAGTACTCGTCCAAACCACATCTGTCAATATAACGTGTAAAACAAATCTCATTAAAACCGCGTAGTACATGTACATGAATACGTAAGCGAATACAACCATCGTGAAGGAAGAAACAAACAAACAAACAATGACTTGATAAACAAGGGTGATTCTGTGAATAATTTTACCCCTAAAATGGCAATGGCATATACGTTTTTGATTGACATTGCCCCTATAGTATGAAATAACATAACAATTTATGAATACCATACCCCTTTCCCTGCAAAAAAAGTAGATATACGTTTGATAATGACATGGCCATAAAAATGGGATTTTATGTATATCTTTTCGACTGGCATAACCCCCCACCCCACCCCACCCCCACCCGGTCATTGAACACTGATGAATGGCATGACTCTAAAAATTGCTGGATATATGCCATGACCATTAATTAAAAGGCAATACCAATTATCGCTGTATTTGTATATGTATATGGTGGACTTATTTCTGTCATTGAGCCTTCAAAGATGATGTAATATCTAGAGTGTAATGTAATGATGATGTAATATCTAGAGTGCAATATAATGATGATGTAATATCTAGAGTGTAATGTAATGATGATGTAATATCTAGAGTGTAATGTAATGATGATGTAATATCTAGAGTGTAATGTAATGATGATGTAATATCTAGAATGTAATGTAATGATGATGTAATATCTAGAGTGTAATGTAATGATGATGTAATATCTAGAGTGTAATGTAATGATGATGTAATATCTAGAATGTAATGTAATGATGATGTAATATCTAGAGTGTCACGTAATGATGACGTAATATCTAGAGTGTCATGTAATGATGATGTAATATCTACAAACATTGACAATACTAAATAAATTAAACATTTTGTTCATAATAACTCGTCACAAAGTATCGACTATAAGGAATAACTATTGTGGTATTTCTATACTCTGATTCATAATAACTCGTCACAAAGTATTGACTATAAGGAATGATTATTGCGGTATTTCTATACTCTGATTTGTAGTCTTACTTGCCCGAATATTGTTGATGTTTACAACCGTTTACATTTTTAAGCTCACTAAATATTTTATTTTCCTTTGATTTCATTGTTTGTGACGACCGTGATTTTGATAACGGCATGCCTTCATGAAATCGTTTTGATAATTGATACATATTCAAATGATAAACATGTACTCAATCACACTGTGTATACTAAAGACGAAATGTCTACTAGCTGCAACTGGGATGGGTTTTTTTGAAAATGTTTCTTAGGTACAATAACTTACTGATAATATCGTACCCAGTTCACAGTATTGCATCACCTGTGTATAAACGTATATTTTTGAAGCTATAAACACGATAAATCAAATCAATTTGATATTTGGGTCCGCACCCAAAATTAGCGCCCTCAACGGCAATCGGGATTTCATCCTGTTTCTATACTGCTTATGGATAATAACAACCACTGATTAGCATGAACAATGTCCAATTATGATTTTATCAATTTCCAGTGAACATATTGTGGTCGTCTGGTTTAAAAATGATACTCCAGTTGTAATACAAACTATAGTCTTGCTGCTAGACGTTCGGGCTTTCTTTCGATGCTATAACTATAAGCGAACGAAGTTCGCATGTGAGGGCCTGCCCGAACAGTCTAGCGAATGTCATTTTCAGACCGGACATTCCATTGAGATTACATTGAGCGGTGGGTTGGGCCATCTATGCATATATATACTTTAATATATTCAATAACCTATGACCTCGGGGAATCTCTGCATGCAAGTGTTGACAAACACATTTACGTCATTACTATGGCTTATCGGTTTATGGTAATTGTGAGTTTGATGAGTGTGTAGACGTTGTCATTCACACATTTCAGTTAACGCATTGGTGGTTATTTATACAAGCCCCTCCTTAAGATGAATATGCATGAAAATTTAGCTATTGTCCTCTGTTTGTGCTTGTCGCTAATACGGTTCTCTGATTGGCAGTTATTTATATCCCGATGACATTCGCTAGACCTCGGATGTTCCATCCTCGATTGCGTTGTTCGGCTGTGTGTCGTATTTTATCGGAAGAACATCCGAGGGCTAGCTGATAGACTATACAAACTAGTACAGTTTTAACATGGTGAACAGATTCTAAACCAAACTTTCACTCAAGATTTAAACTTACCACTACACTACCTACAGATAGTATTGACCACTAATTAACAGATACAATGTCTTTTTTATAAGTAACTACTTGCCGATATTTAGTAAAAAAAATATCTCCATTGCAGCTAGTGCAAGTTTAATATGTTGTATGGTTTGTGATGGATATCTGTCTATGTGAAGTAGCTGTGCAGTGTTGTATCACTATTAATACATATGTTGTCCTGAACAATTGTTGACAGAGTGTATTTGAAATATTGCCTACTTACGGCGACCCCGTACAAATATACTGGTCCTCACTGGCTCTACGGGAAAAAACAAAATGTATTCAAAGCTTCACTTATTTTGCACGCTATACCAGTAAGTCAGTAAGTGGGCAGTTGGTCTAAACATTATGTACATGTGGAGAATGGATAAGTAGCTACGTGTCATATTAACAAACGATACTGTTTAGGGATTATGTAGTATTTAGACCAACATGTATCGTCAGTTGTGAATACACATTGTGTTAGAAACTATACGTGCAAATGTTGTTGTACTCGAATGGCACTGTCACTGTTCTATTTTTATATATTACTTCGAATATATGCCGGTCGATAATGCTATGACACCCTAAACTCACTTCGGCGTCCTTGTTACTATAGTTTATACTGTGCACTACAAGAGAGATTTTTGTAATTTTGGTTGCATTATCAAAAAGTGTACAAACTTATAGTGTTTTTCATTCTGAAACCTACCCAGACATACCTTGCTATTAGTAATATTCAAACCTGGTATTTAGACAAAATATATCAACGACTCAGTGGAAAAATTAATAATATGCAAGATTACATACACTAACAAGCGACCCTAAGCGCCGCTGGATTTTTTTCATTTTTATTTGTCACTAAATGGAACAGGAGATGGACAAGGTGAAACTCTGATGCTGTATTTATAAACATTGTCTAGAAACAGTTCATTGGTATGCTACAATTAAGAATAACCATAGTGAAGTGTTTGCGGTTCCCGGATCAACATCAACATACACCCTCAAAAACTTCCTCACAAAACATATCTCCCGTCATCATTCATTCTGTGAGGTAAAATTGTTCACTATATATAGTTCATCATCGTAGAAGTGGTTTGTTTTCAGCCAATGGGGTGTACCCGATGAGGAATATTTATTACCCCCAAATCTGCCAAAAGCAGAAAATTATAGATACCAACTTGACATGAATAAAATCTGGATAGACCGCCCCTAAACCCCTCCCCGACACATACACACAAAATAACAAAGCAATCGTGCCATCTGTTTCAGAGGAGAAGTCACTGTCTAAGATATTGATTTTGAACAAAAATATAGAAAAATCTGCTAAAAATAGAAAATGACTCCTATCAACAAATGAACAAATTTAAATAGACTTCCCATAAGATAAACAGTACATAAACTATCAAAGCAATCCGACTATCGGATTCGAATTCGGAAAAGTGGTAACAAATATCATGACATTTTTTACAAAATGTATCCCACAAATCAGCTCAAAATAGAATATGACTCATATATCAACTCGACATGAACAAATCTGAATAGACTATGTACCCATGGGAGATGTACATGTACACCGAATATCAAAGCAAACAGAAGCGTGTTTCAGAGAAAAGGTCGAAAATGTCCTTTTTTTGAGCAAAAATACCAAACAAAATCACTAAAAATAGAAAATGAATCATATCATCTTGGCATGAACAAACCTAATAGCCTCACCAAAGGGACATGCACACCAAATATCAAAGCAATCCGACAGTCGGTTTCAGAGAAGAAGATGAAAATGGGAAAAGGACAGTGAATGACGGCGGAGAATCAACCTAGCCCTTAAGCTCTGCCCAGCTGTTCCAAACAGTGGGGTAAAAAGATAAATGAAACACAAATATGACATCAACTGTGCTAGCAACGCCAGAAGACAAATTTTAATGCCATCGAAGACATGCATAGACGTGAATTGGTTTGTGTTAGTATAAACCAACCGAGAGAAAAAGCTTAGTTAGAAACTCATCTTTCATTTTAACTAACCCAATATTGTGAACGTTTAACATAATAAACTCACCAGATGAGTAGAAGTATTCCTACATTGTCTATAAATTATAATAAAAGTCTTGCACATCTCCATTACAATCAATTGGAATTATCAAAAAATTCAAATTTTATATTTAAAATCAAATGAGATAAGAACAATGTGTAAATATGTTTTTTCCTCTAAAGAAGATAAGAGAGACAATGACGATGATGATGATAGTAATGATGGTGGTGCAGGCGGGATAATAACGATAAAGAGCGGGCTTTCAGAAAAAATCACTATGATATCGATTCGGCATCCACACCTATTTACCCACTTTTCATTTTCTGGCAGGTCAGAGTCGTTTTTTCATGTCAATGCATGCCCGTAATGTGCACACATAGAACATAAATAAACCAGCAATATTAATTGTTTTTTTTGTGAAGGACGTGTCTGTTGACCCGTTCTAACTATCAAACCGTTCTCCCAGTATCTAATATTATTTTACTGGTATAGTGTTCGTTTGTACACGCAGTCTACTCCCAGCAATTATTGATGTAAGTAATTTAGTTGCCCCCCCCCCCCCCACGATTTTACGATTTTAAAGAGTGTGGTTACTGAAATAGTGTGAGGAAATCATTTTCACTCCTTAATCTTTAGCAATATTTGATAACTCCGCGTTTAGATAGGCAATAAAAATTGATTCGCCATCTGCCAGTGTAATGTTTATTTCGGATATTGGACGTCGCGTGACAGATTGACTACATTGGGTCGATCATGTCAAAATTTGACCCATAGTGTCAGTTACAGGTGGCATAGCATTGTAAGCTTACATACACATGAGTGCGATTGATATACTTTGATTCTTACATTTTTCAAAAATAATGTCATATAAAATGTTGTGGGAGACAATACAATTCACGGATGATAACACAAAATTGATCAGCATGCAATTCACTGGCTCTTCACTTCAAGATACTAGTAACAAGACTACAATTTCTTGCTACATTTTGTCTAAATGAGATAAACCATTTTAACATATTGCAACTAGACTCAGACACACAGGCACCAATGTTTAGCTTGATGTCTGCATTTGATGTCTGCAAGGTGGCACGTTAGTTCATTTAATTTAGACATAATGTCACCAGAAACTATATTAACTCAATCTTCTTATCTTAAAATGTAGTAGCATATGAGTCAGTCTCTTATTGGTTTCACACAGAGTCAGTGAACACTAACATGAATGGGGTTGTAGTTCCCATTTCTATTGCCTGGACGTTTTAAGAGGGCATAAAGTGAACCTTGAGAAATATTGAAAAAAGGGGAATCAGAATCTTACCTTTCACTGATGACTTCAGATACACTAATCTGTTAACAAATAAGATCAGACATTACACCAAAACTAATTATTTTCAATTTAAAGCATGTACGTTTATTCTACTCAGATGATTTTAACGAATCCTAGGATATCGTTTGCTAAATGTAAGGACATGAATAATGAGAGGAGCGTCAAATGTATAGCCATTAATTAAAAAAAATACAATGAAGAAAGAAATACAAAAATAAAAAGTTTCAAACTTATTGCGGGCATGTTTTTTTTTTTTCGTTTACCAGGTCATGATAGCAAAGTTCATTCATCATTGCCTGCCAGGTTAATACTACACAGTAGAGACTCCCCAACCCCCATAAATGTTGTCACTGTCAAGGTCACATATACAGGTCAATCACATATATACCTATTTTTATATTGCTATTGTTCTATTCTCCTTGGCACAATTTGACCTAATTCAATCATCCACGTTGTCAATATTGTTATATTTCAAATGGTAGCATTGATTATACTACAAAGTGTATTAAAGGTGACCAAGTCGTCGCATTAGAGAAGTTAGTGTATACCCGAAGAATGTATTTATTTTATGAAAAATTATACACAGTGAGAACACACGTATGTTATATAGTCGCTATCAAGTTCACTACTACTACTACTACTACTACTACTACTACTACCACTAGTATTACCACTAGTACTACTACTACTACTACTACTACTACTACTACTACCACTAGTATTACCACTACTACTACTACTACTACTACTGCTGCTACTACTACCACTACTACTACTACTACTACTACTACTACTACTACTACTACTACTACTACTACTACTACTACCACTACTACCACTAGTACTACTACTACTACCACTAGTATTACCACTAGTACTACTACTACTACTACTACCACTACTACCACTAGTACTACTACTACTACCACTACTACTACTACCACTACTACTAGTAATCTGACTACTACTACTACTACTACTACCACTACTACCACTAGTACTACTACTACTACCACTACTACTACTACCACTACTACTACTAACTACTACTAACTACTACTACTACTACCTACTACTACTACTACTACTACCACTACTACCACTAGTACTACTACTACTACCACTACTACTACTACTACTACTACTAGTAATCTGACTACTACTACTACTACTACTACCACTACTACCACTAGTACTACTACTACTACCACTACTACTACTACCACTACTACTACTAACTACTACTAACTACTACTACTACTACCTACTACTACTACTACCACTACTACCACTAGTACTACTACTACTACCACTACTACTACTACCACTACTACTACTACCACTACTACCACTACTACCACTAGTACTACTACTACTACCACTACTACTACTACCACTACTACTACTAACTACTACTAACTACTACTACTACTACCTACTACTACTACTACCACTACTACTACTACCACTACTACTACTAACTACTACTAACTACTACTACTACTACCTACTACTACTACTACCACTACTACTACTACCACTACTACTACTACCACTACTACTACTACCACCACCACCACCACCACCACCACCGTCGTCATCATCATCATCATCATCATCATCATCATCATCAACAACAAAACAAACACAAACACAAACACAAACACAAACACAAACACAAACACAAACAATAATCACCTTATTGTGGATTGTTACCCCTATCTACAAACACCATACCGATTCTACGACTACATATTCAATGAATGCAATACATGTACAATGTATGTGAGGTTCCAACCAAGCCTATTCATGTCAACTCCGATGAATCTGACTACCACGCTCCAAAATACATGTACATTTTATAATGTCAAAACCGATTTCCCTACCTTTTTTCAAAAATAAACTTACCTGACTTGATACGAGAACGGAAATCAAGAGCAAATGCAGCATCATATTTGTTAGTTGCCCGGATTGCAGTCAGTCAGTATACATAAGCCATAACTTCAAAGAAACAACTGTCACCAAGCGATGATTCAATTGGTGTGTCGGTCACATGACTTCTTTGGCCAATGGCCTTTCGATTGCTGAGCTGGTGCATTTGTTTATATCCATGAATAATATGGTTTCATATTCACCATTGCTACAATATGCAAAGAATCTTATGGAAAGTCTAAGCTGTTTCTGGAATATCATATCAATATTAACATACAGATGATATTTTACTCTTTTATCATATGAATAGATAGTGTCAAAAATGCTTCTTACGTCATCTTTGTTTTGGTTCACGTTGTTGTCCTAATAACTATTTCTTGTGGCCTTTGATATGTAAAACATAAAAACTTTAATAAACCTAGCACGTTGTATTAGAAAAGAATACCTGAACAAGGCAAAATAAAAGTTGTGTCTTTATGAATGTCGACACATCAACACACGTTTACTCCGCTATATTTCCGTTATTAGAAACAAGTGTGTACGCCTGCAGTAGTTGTGATGAATGTCATTACAAGTGTTGTATTCGCTTTCAAACAGCAATCTTATCTTATCATCTAAGTTTGTCATCAATTTATGCATCTTGCATAGTTTGAATTATGTTCTATTGTAAAGGAAAATTTTGGTAGAAGGGTGGTGTCATATAGTTTGCAGCTACAAACCACGCTCTAATATACTTACAACAAATGCCCCTGTGGCTGTGCTGATGGTAGCCCTGTTTCTCATCATGACCCAATGGACCTTATATATTTTACTGGCAAAATGTCTAAAAACTGATGGCCAGAGCAGAAGAAAAACACAAGTTCATTCGTGGTATATATAGATGGTGACAGTTCAAGCATATACTTATCTGGACGAAAATTATCGTTTATCGTTAAATACGAGACCTTTAAAGGTGATTCAAAATGCTCACATTCACTGTTGCTATTTTACACCCTCACTTTAATCATTTCTAACTGATGAGGCATCCAAACTATACAACTATGGATGGAAAGCATCACCAACATGTATACACGTTTAATTCTTTTTTTTTCTAAGCCGACCAACCAACTTATCATTTTAAAGGTCTTGCGATGAGAAAGATAAAATGGACACCTTGACATGACTATACCTTCCATAGCACATACAAAACTCGGTGCATGGTGTTCAGGGTAGGGTGTTTGTTTTAATTGTCGTGACACTTGGTACGTCAATGGTGATGTTGAGGGTATGGTACTTGTTTACAATATTCTTTTCACTGACATCTACCATTGTATTGATAACGCTTTGTTTTGCTATTATTCGAAGCACGCTGACATCGAAATTAATATAAACTTTCAATCATTGGCAACATACGTTTTTAATTGACACTTCACTGAACGTGTATCAATTATCCATACACGGACATTGTTCTCATTTTGCGCTGCCCTTTCAATTGTCTCATAGAAATGATTACAACAATATAATAAATAGCGGCGAATTCTCCTTGTCACCCATCACTCACTTCAATATGAAAAAAACTCAAATGAAAGTGACACTGTGTTAGATGAGTATGTTTTAGCTTATAGCATGACACATTTACAATATAACTCATGCATATATATATACATACATACATACATGCATGCATGCATGCATGCATGCACGCACGCACGCACGCACGCACGCACGCACGCACGCACGCACGCACGCACACACACACACACACACACACACACACATACATACATACATACATACATACATACATACATACACAACACGAAGTCGTGGAAATAAATGTATAATTATGCAGTCAAACCCACGCTCCCTGAATTCAAGTCACGGCGCTTTGACCAGCTGAGCTAACATTTCAACTGGTAGTTTTCTAGTGAGAGACACACACATGGGGACAGAGAGAGTGAGGGAGAGAGAGAGAGAGAGAGAGAGAGAGAGAGAGAGAGAGAGAGAGGGAGAGAGAGAGAGAGAGAGACAGACAGACAGACAGACAGACAGACAGGCAGGCAGGCAGGCAGACAGACAGACAGACAGACAGACAGACAGACAGACAGACAGACAGACAGACAGACAGACAGACAGGAAACTAGGCTCATAAAATAAATTAATATAACCGATTTTACAAATAACTTTAAAAACTTCACCAACACATATATCTGTTTACTCTACAGTGAACAAATCCTGCTAGGGCTGAACTAAGAAATGTGTAGAAAAAAGAAGGTAAAACAGTAAAATTCAGATAAAATAGAACTATACATAGTGAATAAAATGTTAATTCTAGCTTCAATTGAAAAACAGAATTTAGGTAAACTAGAAATTAATATATTTTGTTTACACACAAGTATCACCCTTATTCGTTTTGTATTCTATAAAGATATACAGGACTGGTGTATAACTTCCCAACCCCATCCAACAGAGTAAGGGAATACCATTCAAGTGGAAAGTCGTCCATGTTCTTATGATAAAAGGGCACATCATGGGTGGTCTTCACAAATGAGACTCAACAAGCCAGGAAATATCGAAATAAATTGTCGCTGGGGGCGCTTACAATACCGTGGTTTAAATCTACAACACAACACAACATCTCAAACCATCAAACAATTTGGCCAATCCTCACTAACAGAACTTGAACAATGCAATCATTAACTTATGATAACATTTACTGCATTTTTACTCGTAAAGAAAAGGTAAAGCAGTACGCTAAAGATGCGACAAGAAAATGTAAAGTTTGTGTACAGCTTTGACGCCTCGGGTTGGTGATCACTATATCGTCAGGAGTTGTACTACTTGAAGCAGCTTGTTTTTTGTGAGAATGGAGATCACTTGATATATATATAGTAATACGAGTACTAGTACGACGACACATTGTTCAGGACCCTAGAAACAAAATCCAATACACAGGTGTAAACAGGTTTATATTTACTTGCAGTGTGTTTCTTTTAATTGACTTATGCGTTTTCTTGATGCCTCTAGTGCTCCTCCAGTTGAAGACAATGCTGAGGTGATAGAGGGAGGAGACGACTGACGGCCGACTGACGATAAAACCCAGTCTGAAGACGAACCTCCCATTGACGACAAAACCACTGGTGATGAAGACATTGAAGATGGAGATGAAAACGAAGAGGAAGCGGAAGATGTATACGTAGATGTAGATGTAGATGAAGATGAAGAAACGGAAGATGGCGAAGGTAGTGGTGAGGACAATGGAGCGGAGGATACAAGTGCGTCAAGTGGAAATAACACGGCTGAGATTGAAGGTGCAGACAGTAGCAAGCCGATCAAGAAAAAAAGTGAGCAGTGACGCTTTTATTTATACGGGGAAACATTTACTCACTCCTCTAGAATTCCGATTTTCAAAAACATTTCGAAACTGACTCAATGGGTCATGCACGGTACATTTGTACCTACATGCATTTAACTACCAATGGTTTATCATATCTAAAATCACAAAGTATTCTTACTTGTCTGTGTTAAAATTGACTTAACCTAGTCACCCACTCCATATTGTTACATATCGTAGACGTATATCAGCTCTATCACAGGCAAGGATGAATTTATTCCTTGTCTGTGGCGCTGTATACTATAACGTGAAGTTGAAGAGACTGGCTACGACATATCATAGGCCATACCATACTTCCATGGTTATATATACCACCTTGCTGTGACCAGATGTGCACGTTTGCTTTGGAATTGTATAGGGATATGTAGCAACAGTACAAGTTTCATTCAAATTGTAACAAATTCTACACTGATAAAGAGTCTCATGTCGATATTTCCAAATTTGAATACAATACGTATTGCATAACTTGAGTTGATACACTATCGGTCATTTTTTATACAATGTTACTACATTATCTGTAAAAAGTTTACTAGTACTACACTATCGGTTTATAACAGTTACTACATTATCGGTCAATTGATAAAGTGTCGGTTAATTTTAATACATTATCGGTAATTTTTTTTACGGTATCAGGTTTATACTTTATCGATTAGCTACTACATTATCAGTAATATTTACTACAATATCAGGTTGATACATTAACGATTGTATACTACATTATTTGTTGTAACAGACCCTACATATCCTATTTTAAAAGGTGTGTGGTAAGACTAATATAACGTTCATTAGAATCACATACAACTACATGTGTGTATTTTGTATTTTTGCCAGAGCTGTGATTCTTGCCATACGTCCAAGGACACTGAAATAGAATGAGGGTCACTGACCCATACTAAGACAAGATTGTATTTGAGTTTATACCCTAAACGAATATAGGGACTATGATTTGAGCGCCAAAAAAAACACTTCCCGTGGGCAGAATCGTATCCAGGAACGCCTTATCGCATATCGGATACCATGTTATGGTAAATGGACCAATCGCTTATAACCGACGCTTAAAACTTAACACATAGGTCAAGAGGACAAAAGCTATATGCAGAACTAAGTACCTTTGTTATGCATCGTCTGCGTTCGTTTTACTTGCCGCCTTTTTGGATCCCTCATTTGCATTTTTTTAGTTATAAATACAGTAACGTTGTCAATAGCTTGTTATTCTGAACTACTGATCAACGTCGTTCAATATGCCTCCTAAAGGAAGTGGTAAAGCCGTCAAGAAGGCCGGTAAGGCCCCAGCTGCCAGAAGTGGCGACAAGAAGAAGAGAAAGAGGAAAAGGAAGGAAAGCTATGGTATCTACATCTACAAAGTCATGAAGCAAGTTCACCCAGACACTGGTATCTCATCCAAGGCCATGTCTATCATGAACAGCTTCGTCAACGACATCTTCGAACGTATCGCCGCCGAAGCTTCACGTCTCGCCCACTACAACAAGAGATCCACCATCACCAGCAGAGAAATCCAGACTGCTGTGCGTCTCTTGCTGCCTGGTGAGCTTGCCAAGCACGCCGTCAGTGAGGGTACCAAAGCCGTCACCAAGTACACTAGCTCCAAGTAAATCGTATGCTAAGCATACACAAACCAAACGGCCCTTTTCAGGGCCACCACATCCTCCAAAAAGAGAACTACCAAAACCACACCCTTCGTTCCGTAATTTATTTCGACATATCCAAGAGCAGACAACAGACTACTAAAATACAAATGAAATGGTGGGAAATACGTGTTTGTGATACAACTTTGGAAATAACAGCGTTGCGGTTGCTTGCTTGTGGCAATGAAGAATGAGACAAGTTTCAAGCAAAGACATACAATATAATCAGTATCGGTAACTTTTCAAAGTATAAACACCACAGGATCCCCGGTGACACACTCTGTTTACTGATTAGGACACTGCATGTGATAATGATCAAATGGGACAGTGTGGCTCATACCAGAGACTCATACCATTATGATGTATAATATTAAATACAATTTCATATACAACAACAACAACAACAACAACAACAACAACAACAACAACAACAACAACTACAGTAACAACTTCATCTTATTATAATTCAAGCTACATACAACATGTTATTTGTTGATCACTGAAATCAGTATTGAAATGGATTTATTATTTTGTCTATTCATGTACTTCGAATGATTTATTTTGTTATCCAGCAGGCGCACACGTAGCATTACTTTTACAAAATGAAGTCATCCCTCGGAAAATGGTTCATGTAAATATACGCTCAAAAGTTGTGAAGAGTTGGAACAAAAATACTCGACATGTTATCAATTTATCATTATTTCAAACCCAACTGCTTGTCCGACATGTAGATAATTGACTTTGGCTTTCCCATCGGCATGCAAGGGTAAACAATGCCTTCTGTAAACATGCTATACCAAATCATGTACTGTTGTCCTCGCTTGGTACATGTAATTCCGACATCTTTGCTACCTCTGATTTGCAAAAAGATGACTTCAATTCGGGTCGACACATTATGTGACTGTACAAACACGTGTGTGGTGTACGGGCCTTAGTTTGCTGTCAGTATACGCACGTAAGTTATATCTCTCTTCCCATCGCTCATTCCATTTTGGCTGTGTGTTGTGTCGGCATTGATAACACTAATGTATGTGTATCTAAGTAATAAATGCTATTTCTTGCCAATTATTTTGTAATAAACTAAACATTCCATAATCAAAAATACACACCACTCGGTTTCATTTCACCAACATTAAGATGTAACATTTCAAAATTCAAAGACCAACCCTACCGAGAAATGGTATGTGCTATGGTGCGTCTTGTACAATCTTATCTAATGTTATCAGCAGTAAAGGAAGTCACGTTGACGGCATGAACAGTCCTAGAACACCGTGGGAGTTTATTTTAGAACATGACAGATATAAACAAAGTCATAAAGCTTTCGGTCAACCGACATCAGAGGCACCGGCTGTTGTTTTGTGTCACTTATCTTGTTGTCTTTACCTAAATTGTCTCTGCTTGAAGCTCACTTCATGCAAGCAACCGCAACGCTCTATATTCCATAGTTGTATCATATACGTTGGAGTGAGTATATGATCGAAAATATATGAAATATTCAAAATTCTGCTAGGGACACTACCCAATTTCCCCAGCCACATCATCAGAGTTCCTCGCCCAAAATCACGGTTTGATTTATGCACAGTATGGAAAGCAAGCATGTTTACCACATTACATTGTCCTAACTGCAGTCACTGTAACGATTTCACTACCTCAGCCTCCGCCAATCTAATCAGATTGGGTCCTCCTCTAGAACCACCAGCTTTGTTTTTCTGTGCATACCTCGTAAGAAAATAAAAAGTAAAACGAAAGATGTTGAGTCATACAAAATAAAATATAAAAAAAGTATTGTAAATAAAAAAAGCTACAAAGTTCGCCGAAAGGAGCAACGGTAGTTGCAATGATTGAAATCTTAGAGTTTTTCCAGACATTAGCAAAATACTGACATATAACTGGGGTACTTATACAATACGCCTATTAGCTAGAAACTAGAGAAAACGACGCGAACGCGTTTACGTTCTTAATCTTACAATATAAAAGCACTTTAGTCTAAGCACGGACAAGTTACTTGTCTGTGTCTGTGGTCTAAGGGACTTTAGTGCCCCATCTCGCTTAATTCTGCGGCTTCGCCGCGTCTTGCAAAGCTAAGGGACGATAGTCATGAGTCTGGCAGCGAGACTACACTCACTGCGGCATATTTCCAAGTGCGAAGCCCCTGTGTTGAAAGTTTGTTCGGATTAACAATCTACTGCATAGCTGGTAAACTCGGATAAGAGTGATTGATAGCGGAAGGAAATAGGGAAAAATAGTGAGAGGAAACAATAGTTATGATAGCAATATTTAACAATTTATTTGACATTTAGAGAAAATAAACATCGCGAGAACAAAATTAATTATTCGTCCTTTTCCCTTTGTCTGCACACGTAATGAGGTGACGAAGTCACGTGAGGGAATAAGTCCCTCACTTCGGTTGATTATTACATATTGGGTGATACAGCGCCTTACAAAGCTAAAGGACGATATTCACGAGTCTGGCAGCGAGACTACAGTAAAGTTTGTGGCTATTACAGATAGTTGTATGTGTGGCTAATGTCTTTTAGATCACAGACTTAGGCCACTGGGGGAACAATAGCAACGTCGAGGTGTAAGTATAAAATGAAATGAAATGATGTGATTTGTTGACATATCATTATCCAATGGCGGTTTTTATTATCTTTTTATGTGCTTTTATACTTTAATATTAAGAACGTTCACAATTATTGTCTTCTCTAATCTCTTGCTAATAAACGCATCGTATCAGACCCCCCCCCCCCCTTTTTCATGGGTGTCTGCCAACTGTTGTTGCTTTTCATGTGCATCATTTTAAAAGTGTCTGTAGTTGTCCTGTGCACCCTGGCCAAAGTATTGGCAAAGTTTTCTCTTGTTTTCCCTTCTTTTGAATGCACCCAGTACCTAGTACAAGAACGAATATGAAATCAATGTGAAAAATGCGATTTTTAATTTAAAGAAAGATAATTGAGAGAAAGATTGTTGAGATAATAAAATAACCTGACGACAACTAATCGAAAATCTACAACAAATATAAGGACGGATTCACATCTTTGGATCAGAATGTGAAACTAAAACAAAATATTCAGTCGATCCCCCGACATGGCCTGTACCTGCGTTTTGTACCGATCGATTCTCCTTAGGAAAACAACGGTTCCATACTGTATTCCATGTAGTCTATCTGCTAGACCTCGGATGTTCTTCCGATAGAATACGACACACGTCCAAACATCGCTATCGAGGATGGAACATCCGAGGTCTAGCAAATGTCATCAGGATATAAATAACTGCCAATCAGAGAACCGTATTAGCGACAAGCACAAACAGAGGACAATAGCTAATTTTCCATGCATATTCATCTTAAGGAGGGGCTTGTAAAAATAACCACCAATGCGTTAACTAAAATGTGTGAATGACAACGTCTACACACTCATCAAACACAATTACTGTTAACTGATAAGACATAGTAATGACATAAATGTGTTTGTCAACATCCGCACGCAGAGATTGAATATATTAAACTATATATATGCATACATGGCCCAACCCACTAATCTCAATGGAATGCCCGGTCTGAAAATGACATTAGCTAGACTGTTCGGGCAAGCCCTCACTGCGAACTTCGTTCGCTTATAGTATCGAAAGAAAGCCCGAACGTCTAGCAGCAAGACTATATTCCATGCTACTTCACACCACAGTAGTGGAAAGACTTTCCCTTTTCTGTCTTCACACTTCGAGTCACTTTTCAAGCTTTCCGTAAGGTGTTTTCTACTTGTTTCTCTGTGTTAGCAAATTAATACCTTCGTTTTCAAGATTTTGTTGTATTCCTTGAACACTGCCGACAGCAAAATTCAAACAGTTTGAAATCAAAATGTCAGTTAGGATAACCCGAATAGTGTAGTACTGTAGGGATGGTCCTTCGAGTCTACAGGTAGGCTAGGAGATAACGGGAGTCAAAATAATAAAATATTATTTATTCATAGAATCATATGGTCCCTCTTATACCGTTCAAGCCCTAAAAAGGGGCCGTTTGGTTACTGTATGCTTGGCATACGATTTACTCAGCTTGGGTCTTCTTGGGCAAGAGTATTGCCAGAATATTTGGCAACACACCACCCTGGGCGATAGTGACACCTCCAAGAAGTTGATTCTGGTCTGGTCTGATTTTTGTTACATTACAACTCAGACGAGTAATTTGGTCTGAGATTACAACTAAGACATGTAGTAGGCTCTCACCAGTCCTCGCGGTAGTCTAGCTGCTGGACCTCGAATGTTCTTCCGATACAATACGACACACGACCGAACATCACTATCGAGGATGGAACATCCGAGCAAGCCCTCACTGGTACTGCGAACTCCGTTCGCTTATCGTATCGGAAGAAAGCCCGAACGTCTAGCAGCAAGACTATCTTCGCGGTAGCATCGTTATTAGCTGTATTGTTAGACTGTCGACAATAGCTCGCGCCTTTTTTCCCTACGTCTTAGCCGCGCTCCGATCCGGCGCAATACTACTATAATCGCATACTGATATCGAGGGCACGGGCCTTCGGCCCTCTATCTCTCGGTCCTTCGGCCCTCGATATCAGTATGCGATTATAGTATGTATGTATGTACCGATATCTACCGCATGATTGTACTAGAATATCGTTGTGGGGCCTCATCGACTACATTTGTTGACAAGTTTAATGAATACTGGATGCTCCGTGTTATTGCGATGCCTTGGGGCAACCTCATACCACTAAAAAGTCGTTAGTGGTCTGAGGGGCAACAAATAATTAGCCATGCGTAGTCAATGAGGGTCCACGGCACCGATGAGAGTCTAAACATGCATGTAGACATAATTTACTCGATGTATTAAAAAATAACAACCATACATACAACCATACATACATACATACATACATACATACATACTTACATATATACATACAACCATACAACCATACAACCATACAACCATACATACATACATACATACATACATACATACATACATACATACACACATACACACATACATACATACATACATACATACATACATACATACATACATACATACATACATACATACATACATACATACATACATACATACAACCATACATACAACCATACATACATACATACATACATACATACATACATACATACATACATACATACATACATACATACATACATACAACCATACATACATACATACATACATACATACATACATACATACATACATACATACATACATACATACATACAACCATACATACATACATACATACATACATACATACATACATACATACATACATACATACATACATACATACATACATACATACAACCATACATACATACATACATACATACATTACATACATACATTCATAGTGGTTGTGTCTCTATGGGTTTCTGGTCTGTGTCCTGTAATGTTTCTTTTGTTGTTGTTTTTATTGTGTTATTTCTGTTATATTACAATAAAGACATAACATGTAACCATGGTGTACTCCATGTACTATTTTTTTAAAGTTAAACCACATACAAGTATAGATCTTCTTAATAGTCTGTGGTGAAACACACATTTACTCAACATACATTATCATGCATACATACATACATACATACATACATACATACACACACACACACACACACATACATACATACATACATACATACATACATACATACATACATACATACATACATACATACATACATGTACACTCTCATATTAGATTTCGTAAGTTTTGGTAGTTCTTTTTGGAGGATGTGGTGGCCCTAAAAAGGGCCGTTTTGTTTGTGTATGCTTGGCATACGATTTACTTGGATTTGGCTTGGGTCTTCTTGGGCAAGAGTACTGCCTGGATGTTTGGCAATACACCACCCTGGGCGATGGTGACACCTCCAAGAAGTTTGTTCAACTCTTCGTCATTACGGACAGCCAACTGCAAGTGACGTGGGATGATTCTGGTCTTCTTGTTGTCACGGGCAGCGTTTCCTGCCAACTCTAGGATTTCAGCTGCCAAGTATTCGAGAACGGCAGCCAAGTAGACTGGAGCACCAGCACCAACACGTTGAGCGTAGTTGCCCTTGCGAAGGAAACGGTGAACACGGCCAACTGGGAACTGCAGACCAGCACGGCTGGAACGGCTCTTTGCCTTACCCTTTGCTTTGCCTCCTTTACCACGTCCAGACATTTTTGTTTATAGCAGTAGTTCAGATACTGATAATTGAATTTGCCGCTCAGACACCCGTATTTATACTTGCCGGCAGGATTCTGACCGTTATCAATTTTACCCAATCAAAGGAAGGGCGCGAACGAATGGACCAATGGCGTTGGCGCGACGCTTAAAATTTAACATATAGGTCAGGCTGACAATAGACCTATGTATACTTAACTACTTAAGTCACGTCTTAGTTTAGGTTCAGTCCGATTCCCGCCTACTATTTTGGATCTTTAATTTGCATTTGTTTGGCTATAAATAAAACGTCGTTTGCAATGAGTGGTTATTCTGAACTATCTACTCAAGTCGTTCACAATGCCTCCCAAAGGAAGTGGTAAAGCCGTCAAGAAGGCCGGTAAGGCCCCAGCTGCCAGAAGTGGCGACAAGAAGAAGAGAAAGAGGAAAAGGAAGGAAAGCTATGGTATCTACATCTACAAAGTCATGAAGCAAGTTCACCCAGACACTGGTATCTCCTCCAAGGCCATGTCTATCATGAACAGCTTCGTCAACGACATCTTCGAACGTATCGCCGCTGAAGCTTCACGTCTTGCCCACTACAACAAGAGATCCACCATCACCAGCAGAGAGATCCAGACTGCTGTACGTCTCTTGCTGCCCGGTGAGCTTGCCAAGCACGCCGTCAGTGAGGGTACCAAAGCCGTCACCAAGTACACCAGCTCCAAGTAAATTGTATGCTCAGCATACACAAACCAAACGGCCCTTTTTAGGGCCACCACATCCTCCAAAAAGAGAACTACCAGAACCAAACCCTCCGTTCCCTAATATATTTCTACATTACAATATCCAAGACAACCGAATACTAAGATATCAATAAATTAAAAGTCGGAAATTCGTGTTTATGATATCAAGCGATACAGTATATGTAATTACTTTAAAATGAGTGAGTGACGGAAAAAATCATAGACACTCCACCCAAAAGGATGGAAAAATATATACAATATTTCAGGTAACATAATTCAACAAACTGCTAGAAACTATCGAATATGACCTGAACGTTCTTATATTATATAAAATAACATTTAAAAAAAAAAAGATAATAAAAACTGCCATTGGATACTGATATGTCAATAAATCACGTCATTTTATTTTACTTACGTGTACACGTACCTCGACGATACTATTGTTCCCCTGAGTGTAAACGTCCAGTATGAGTATGTAGATTAGTTTCGAAATGCGCGCGAGCGTGACCTTCAGAGCATACATAGCCAGTCCCAACTATCCCATAACACACCACGGTTTACTCCGAGCAAACATGGCGGCGCCCATCAACAAGCAAGATAGACTGATTGATCTAGATGTTGCGTACGATATTTGGCATAGCATCAAAGCTATTGGCTACTCAGCGGTTCCAAGCTGTGTTTTTGCTTTACATTTGATAAAAATTCACAGACAATATTGTGAGGAATGTTTCCCGAGTGATTGTCAACAACAAAATGAGGGTGATCATCTGTGCCGAACAGAAGTCAAAATGGAGACATCGACAGAGTATGACACCCTGAATGATGATGTACCACAGTCTACGTCTATTACGGTGAAGTATGTAAGCTTAATTGTCTGCATTTCGTTCATTTATTTCGCGAAAAGATGCAAAATGGTGGCGACTTTTTTCGCCCTTGTTCATTCTTTCAAATTTTCAAAACATGCTCATACGAGTCATAGTTGAATAATTACTTTAAAATGTAATCAAACACTACGATGTCTTGCCTTGTCTATCACAATACAAAACGCCAGATGTGGCTATACACATAGTTTGTTATGCATCGCAGTTAAAATAACTATTATTAGTAACATGTACTATAACTATTATTAGTAACATGTACTACTGTGATATTGTTTTCACTACATGACAAACTTTCCGGCCATTGCAGGCTCCATTCATCTTTAGATTTGTAAATAACTGTTAGTATACACTTGAAAGCGGGACCAAGTGAGATTGGGATAGGTTGAACTGGGACAAGTTGTAATTGTGATGAAGTGAATCGCAACTAGTCCCTGAATCCAGTATTTTTGTTAAGGGCAGCAAGAAGATATATAATCTACATGAGTTTCCCATTTTTTCCTGGGTTCTCCACCAATCAAATAATTATGTTATGGTTACGGGTATAATGCATTGAGAATTATGCCTACCATATTCCCAGTTTTTGTTATTGGGGTTCCCCAACCACAGATAAAATGCTGTAGTCCATGCTGCATGGCTAGCAACAATAATTACTGGTTGTAGCAATTACATGTACTGCAAAGGAATATAACAGTCATAGTATAGAATAGACTGCAGGGTATGTCATGTCTCTCCTCGGCTGCGGCCTGCTCTATCTAAAAATGGTTGACTGAGGTGTGAGGGCATCACAGTTTGTACTTTACAGACTAGGTGTAGGATAGTCTGGGGATATTCTTTAAGTCTAACTTTGCCTTATGAGGTCACTGTCACATAAAGTTGCAAATTCAATGTAGTCTCAATGATTCAAGCACTCTCAAATGCACAATCAAAGCCTCCATTGGTCTCGTAGAACTGTATATTGTACCATGCAACATTAATTACCCAGGTCCTAAAAATAGTGCCCATTGTCATGCAAATTTAGGTCTATGCTGGTCAAAAGTTCATACCCTGAGACAGTCTAAGCCTTTCACAGAAGGGTATATGAAAGCAATGTGTTATTAAAAAGTGATGTTTACACACACACACACCAATCTAACATGTCAGTCAATTCTTAGATTTTTCTACCTATGACCAAAAATGCTCATCTGCTTGATATTTCTATGTATGTTTTACCAATAGATATGTGAAATTAGAAACCACAGATGAACAGTATCAACAAGACTCAGAGGTGGTGACAACTGGACAAGGTAAACATGTGAAATCAGAAACCATGGATGATCGGTATCAACAAGATGAACAAGAGGTTACAAATGGACAGGATAGATGCATGACATCAGAAACCATAGATGAACAGTATCAGCAAAACTCAGAGGAGGTGACAACTGGACCAAATAGATATGTGAAACCAGGAACCACAGATGATGAGTATCAACAAGACTCAGAGAAGGTGATGGCAGGTCAAGAAATCCATGTGAAACCAGGAACCATAGATGACCAGTATCAACAAGACTCGGAGAAGGTGACAACTGGACAAGAAATTCATGTGAAATCAGAAACCATGGATGATGAGTATCGACAAGACTCGGAGGATATGATGACAGGTCAAGAACTTGAAACCAACTTCTATTCAGCTGATAATTACCAACTATTAAGTACAGAAGACCATTCTGAAAGTGTACCAGACTGGGCCAATGAATGTGGAACAAACAATCATGGTGCTCCTGGCAATTCTGTAAATACCACTTTTCCACAAAATAGGAGTACAGGTGATAATGTGATGAACTCCATAACAAGAAAGACAGAAAGAAGTGATGATAATCAACAAACAAACAAGCAATCTCAATGCGTAGAATATGAGGACAAAAGTGAAACTGAATATAGGCATTTTATTGCAGAAAGACCCATCAATGAACCTACCCCAACTCAAGTCATTCAAGTGACACTGCATGCAGATAGTGTTGAAAGGATAGACAGTTCACACTCAGACATCAATAATAAAGATAATAGTTTGTGTAAAACTTTGGTAGACCCAAACAAACATAATGGAGTTAGAAATCATGGTATGAAATTGAGAAGCAAAAAGTCATTTGGACAGACAGAGATTGGTAAAGGTTCTCCTACAAGTAGTGATTTGGAAAAACAAAGTATCAGCACAGATAAAAGACCATTTTTAAGTAAAGAGTGTGGTAAAGGGTTTAACAGGAATGGAAATGTAAAGATACATAGAAAAAGCCATACAAATGAAAGCTCATTTGTATGTAACAAGTGTGGTAAAGGGTTTCATAACAATGGCAATTTAAACAGACATAGAAGAATCCATACAAATGAAAGACCATTTGTATGTAAAGAATGTGGTAAAGGATTTACTCAAAGCAGCACACTTAAGACGCATATAAGGATACATACAAATGAAAGACCATTTGTATGTAAGGAATGTGGTAACAGGTTTAATAACAACAGCACCTTACTAATACATAGAAGAATCCATACAAACGAAAGACCATTTGTATGTGAGGAGTGTAGTAAAGGGTTTCATAGCAATAGCAATTTAAATGTACATAGAAGAATCCATACAAATGAAAGACCATTAGTATGTAACGAGTGTGGTAAAAGGTTTCTGAACAATAGCACCTTAAGGATACATAGAAGAATCCATACAAATGATAGACCATTTGTATGTGAGAAGTGTGGTAATGGGTTTCATAGCAATACCAATTTAAATGTACATAGAAGAATCCATACAAATGAAAGACGGTTTCTATGTGAGGAGTGTGGTAAAGGGTTTCATACTAGTAACCATTTAAAGATACATAGAAGAATCCACACAAATGAAAGACCATATGTTTGTGAGGAATGTGGTAAAGGGTTTAATGACAGTAGTAACTTAAAGGTACATAGAAAAATGCATATAAATGAAAGACCATTTGTATGTAAGCAATGTGGTAAAGGCTATACTCAAAAGGGAACACTGAAGACACACGTTATACAGAAACATGGAAACGAAAATCCATTTGTATGTAATTAGTGTGGCAGAGGTTTATTTCTGAAGGACCATATAGGAATCCATACAAAACAAAAAGACTTTGTGTATAAAGAGTGTGGGAAAGGATCCAAACAAAGTATCACTCTGATAACATGGATTAAAATCCAAACAAATGAAAGCACCTTCATGTGTGAAGACTGTGGTAAAAGTTTTAAATATAGTGGTAGTCTGATAGAACATAAAGAGAAGCTAGAAAAATGTAGATTGTTGCAAAAGGTTTAAACAAAGTAACTGCTCGAAGACACTTATCAGAAATCATACTAAAGAAAAGGTTTCACCAATGCAGCACACTGAATATCTACATTCCACAGAAAATAATTATATATCATATGTTTGTGACAAGGTTTTCATGATAAAGAAAGCAACATAAGAAGACATGTGACAAGCTAGCCAAATGAATTTAAGATGATAAACATTTTATTATGCTTTACATTTTTGTCAGGAATATTTTCTTTTACCATGGTAGTGATCTCCCTTACAATGAGGCATATTATGTAAAACAACATGTGGTTATATTTTGGCATAAAAATACTTAGTCACTTTGTAGCCCTATTATATTGTGGACAATTTTCAAGATTTTGTAGGTTTTTCAAAACATTAATTGCTCATTATCTGGACAATCTCAAAACAAATAAATTCATGCATATTGATTACCATAATTAGCATATTTTAAGTTATTTTGGTGATTTTTATTTGTATCTCAAAGGATTTGCTTCTAAGAATTGTAATTTGAGGTACATGTTTAATTATCTTTATCACATAAATATGTGCATATCTTCTACTGTGTGACGTCAAACGGTGATTTCACAGCATATCACCCCTGTTCTACCGAACTGTTTTTTCTCCGTACTGTTCGAGTGTTCCTGCCAATCCTACGCTACGATCAAGTTTATCATAATAATTATGTGCTTTCAAAACGTAAATGCACAGATTACATTACATATATCCTTGGATGGCATGAGTTTGATATGTAGAGGTACTTTTATTTTTATTTGATAAATTTATTCTATCTTAAAATCACGTAGATTATTGATGTAGCAGCCAGCAAGCTTACTTCTGATTTTCTCCAAACTTACACAGCCCGAGCAAATATGATTAAAATGACGGAAACAAAAGTCGTATTCAGACAAATTCTACTTACATTTGATATTACATGCACATTGCAAGGTTATAACCGATAATTTTGGTTGAGAAACAATAAAATAGTATGACCAATACCGTGTATATGGTAAGGGTGAGGTTTTTTTTTTTTTGTTTCTCATCTCCAATGGAATAGTCAGGCGGGTCGGGCGGGCGAAATAAAAAAAAAGGGGGCAAGAAAAAAAAATGTATTTTTTCAGTTCTATTCTCTGTCCTTTCTGTCCTGTTAGTCTCTATACAACTTCATTTCTCTTCTCTTTATTGAATTCCTTGTTACAAGTCTCTTTCCTTCATTTTAGCAAGGTTGACAAGTCTAGATCTGTAGAACAACTTTGTAAGAAGATGATCAAATACTTATCATCCTGATGGGTGTATATCTGTAGCCATGAACTATTGTATGATTTTATCAGGAGTACTAGTACATTCGTCCTATTAATCAAAGTGGCACTGACATTGCTTATAATTTTTTCAAGTTATTCAATTTAAACTTTAGTATGTAACTTTTTGAAACACTTGCGTGATTGTCATCAGTGTGCTAGATGAATTTTCATTTATATAAACCATTACTTCTATGAAACATTTTTCTTCAGTGTGACTTGTCAAAATAATCCACCAGATAACATGTAAACATTTCTAGAACTCAGAACCCCTTTGGGATTTACTGTTTAAAAGTAATTAAAAGTAATAATGTAAACATCGGAATGTCTTCAAAGGTCATGCATGTCATGGGTCATGAAACGCTATGGAGTCGGTCATTTCCCTGATAATACAACTGATTTAAAGCTAAAAACTGGTCAAGAAATTAGGAATGCAGTATGACTTTTACCAATTTTAAGCATAATTTTGAAAATGATGGAAATATTCTGAGCTATTATTACATTGCAGCAAAATGTACCGCGTGACAGTATTAATTTTGAGCCCTGTCCCTCATCAAACCTCAACGGCTTCAGCCATGATGAAAGACACATGCTGCTCTGATGTAACAAAGGGGGTGGGTGGGTGGATGGGTGGGGGGGGGGGGTTAGACGGCGGTGTTCTGCCAAGGTTTCCAACAAGTGGGGACACAGGCCCCTTGGTCATTTGACAGGGAGTGGGGTCAATTATTATTGTCTATGAAATATTCATATAAATTATCTCAGACCACTATAGAGATACTGTGGTCTGAGATATTCTATTACGTATAGACCATTACCTAACTACATAAAAAATTCCATTCATAATAACAGTTCCCAGTAAGCTATTTTTTGAAAATTGTGTACTACACATTACACCTTAGAAAAAGAAGGCAATTAAGATTATGTAATTTTAAGTTATATATATATATATATATATATATATATATATATATATATATATATATATATATATATATATATATATATATATAAATGATATATTGTTTAGAAAGATTGGACAGCCAGGTAGTCACAATTTTTAATCTGAATATCAATGAATAGCAGTGCTAGAATTTATAATTCCCTTTTTTCAGACAAGGACAATGAACAACTTCAAAATAAGTCACAGTGAACATATGATTGAATAAAAACTTTGAGAAATCCTAAACTTGTAACCACTTGTTTCATTTTTAAAATTGTTAGTACACTGCTGTGTTTATCATTCCCTCTTCAAATTCATGACATTTTGAAGGAAAAAAATCCCTGACTTTAAAAAGTACCAAATGTGAACGAAAAACTTACAAATAATAGTCAAACAAACTTTAAAATACTTTATTTGTTATTAATTAACCGTTACTGGCTGTGTATCATGATTTGGTCCTGCTATATCAAATGACAGCATAGTTACCTACCGTAAACTTGCAATGATACGGAAAGCTGACATTAGGTGTCCTTGAAACTCAGAACTTGAATCTTTAACTAAAACTATCAACAAAGTCAAAGTTGGGATGCTCTGTAAATATTACATTATTTTTTTTCTGATTTGCACAACAAGTTCGTTCTTCATGTCTGACCGGGCGCACATGCATCGGCCGTCTATAGTGGCCATGCCAGTGATTACGCATTGATTCAGTGCCCAACATTCACATGTGTCACTAGCACTGTCAACATCATGCAACACGATCCCCTAACACAGCTTTTTCGGAATCAAAATACACATGTACTCATTTAATTTAACCCATCAACAAATGAAAATCACAACCTGTCCCATAAATTTGGTTCACGAAGGCTTCTGAGCTGTGGCATGGCAGATAGATGTTCCGGTAGCAAGTTCAGTGTTTCGCACACGTCAGTGATTAGGTCAGAGGTCACGACAGTGACAGTAGACCGAAACGTGTGACGAGAGACGTCCATTTCGACGTCTCATCTAATCCCTCTAATGTTTTAATTTGTAGATTAAGTTTATCAAAGTTGATCTTTTTGTGGCATTTTTTATGTTAACAATAGAACTGCGCGTTGTCACTGTATCTTATATGATGTCAACAAAACTTTCCTTTACGCAGTCAGTATACTTCTTGTGGGATTCACGTCGAGTCAGAGCCTGGCCTGGTCCGGCCGTGGACTTAGATAATTTTGATGTCGCGGCCGTAAAATGAATACGCCAAAGCGACGCAAGGTGGGAAAATTATTGCTTCATTTGTAATTTTAGGGGGCCAATGTCGCAAGGTCGTGGCCTCGGCAGAACTGGCCTGATACGCCATGGCGAACCTTACAATTTTGCTGTGCTCAGGGGTCGGTCGGAAATAAAAAAACTTTTTTTTTTCTGATGTCGGAGCTACAAATTTGGGTCGGTCGGGAGATGAGAAACAGAAAAATAAAAAGGGCCGCCCTAAGCTTGACTTCACGACGGGTCACGCTATTACGTAATTTGCATAGCTGTCAGGCACCATTTTCTAATACGCAATGAAGAATATAGTGCAATGAAATGATGAAGTATTTGTAAAATACGATTTTAAATTTTAGAAAAATACGAAGGAATACTTAGTTATGTGATAAATATATAATGCCATGAAATCAGTGTTAGTTTTACGTCATAATGCTCCGCGTATCATTCCGCGGTCTACAAATTCTCGCCTACCAGCTCGAATTTGTATTAGTGTGTGGAATCATACGCAGAGCATTTTGACGTAAAACTAACATTGATTTCATGGGATTATATATAAAAATAGAATGAGTGATTTTACTCAATATTTTATTGTTAATTTCAAGATTTCTCCAAAAATACATGCATATTGATTACAATAATTAGCATACTTTATGTGATTTTTGGTGATTTAACATACTATTGTTAATTTTCAAGATTTCTCCATAACACAGACTTTTATGCCACAAAGCCTGTTAACAAGGATATGTATTATTAAGTGGAAGAATGAGTGGCATGAATGCAAGAGGACTTCTTTTTTCTCTGAAAATGTCACCAGAAAATACTGTATTCTAAGTGAAATTAACTGTTACATTTGAATAAATTTGACTGAAATATTTCATAAAAAGGAACACCTTTGAGTATTAAATGACATTATACATACAAAATTACCGTTACCCTAGACTTATTTTCAATATCAATACAATCATTGTACAAGGGTATTTTACAGTTCCCATTCAACATTTTTCTTTGCGACAGAATTCCAAAAACACAGGCAAAAATCTTTAATATAACAAAATTCAACAGGATGCAAGAAACTAAAGATGATTTGAATGTTCTTATAATATAAAATCCATAAAAAGATAATGAAAACCATCTGTACATGTGTAGAATTTAATAACAAATCGAATGTAAGTGATATGCTTAGCCCGTGCGTCTTTCTCTTAGCCCAGGCCGTTTTACGACAGGTATGTTTTCTTCACGGAAGTGAAACTGAGAAATCTGAAACCAAACAAAACGGTATTATGAAAAATCTCACGTGAAACTATGTTTTTTGAAGGTACAAAACATGCGAGTAGGTCACTTGTAGGTTGTACAGTGACTTTGGAACATTGGACATGTAGCATTCTAAAAATAACACTATTGTTATGTAGATAGCATCTCGAAGGAACACCTGAAATAGCGCGCCATTTGAGGCCATTTGACGTGATTCAACTCTGACCGTATGCAAATGAGATCGAATGTCCAGTACTAATTTCATCTTCCCCTTTCTTTGCTAATTTGGCAATGTTAGTTCTTGAATATGTTCACATTCTGTTCACATTCTATGCCATTAATTACCAATTTTGATTTCCGCTCACATGCGCATTTGATGTGTCATACAGTGTGTAGTAGACAAGTAGAAATCAAAGCTGATAGATGTGTGCCCAATGATGGAAATCTACAATTACCAAGCAATAGAATGTACCCATCCCCTGACCTGATATTTCACGCCAACTGTCATTGACTTTTGATGCAACATAGATATTAGTCTCACTTACTGGCCAGACTCTTGAGGGTTCCATCCCTACATAACAGCTGGGATGGAGCCCTCAGTGGCAAGAGTAATTTATTCAAACACATAATTCCAAGAGGAATTAATAAAGGTTACAAAGCACAGATGAAATAAGTAAAATACAAGAAGTTTAAAGTAAACATTAAGAAATAAGAATTTAACAAAATGAAGAATACATAATATCCAGTCGTTGCTATGGGTAACCAAGACTACATATATGTATCAATACTCACAAAACAGACTGAATATAAGGCTAACTTTGAAATATTCTTATAATTACAAACAATGTTTCAACTGTTAAATTCTAAAGACTATTATTATACATGTTATAACACCCTCTGAATAACCTTTAACCTTTTCATCTGGAACACGATTACATTCATACATATATATAAACATGACATCTCAACAACAAAATTAGGATGTACTGAGCGGAGGGCATGTAATCTTCACAATGTTTTTATCAATTATCGCAAACTGCCACAGGTTTACCGTCTGAGTTAGGGCGAGATTTCCATATGTCAAATAGAGTCACTCGCTACTGCTAGATCATTATACCGGTAGCTGTATTTATTTTTGGGGATGAATACGGATGCGTACATTTTAGGCCAAATCTGTTTGCAGCTGAAGAACTTGCTGGACTATGAAGAGACATTGCAGTATGTTGATGAACGAAGGTAAATCAATCCAAATGTACCAATACAAAATTGGAAATCAAAAGTCACTTAAAGTTGACATGAAAGATTAGGTCATTCTATTGCTTGGTAATTGTGGATTTCCATCACTGGGCACATACCTACCATTGATATTCACTTCTCTTGTATGCAATGTAACGAATAGGCTTTGATTTCTACAACCTACTAGTACTACACATTCTATGACACATCTAAATGTGCATGCTTCCTGTGAGTGGAAATCAAAATTGGTAATTAATGGCTTTCAAGAGAGATATCGTTTGAGCAGTCCGGAGTATCCTCCCGCAGTATCCTGAGAATGTAAACTGAATGTGAACATATTCGAGAACTATTAATAACATTGTTGAATTAGCACTGAAAGGGAAGATGAAAATTGCCATGTCTCCGACGGTGAATGTGAATCCAAAAAATATACAACAGTTCCAACTATCCCACAATACACCACGGTTTATTCCGAACAAACATGGCGGTGCCCATCAGTAAGCGCGATATCGATAGACAGATTGATCTAGATGTCGCCTATGATGTTTGGCATAGCAGTAAAGCTATTGGCTACTCAGAGGTTCAAAGTTCTATTTTTGCTTTACATTTGTTAGACATTCACAGACAATATTGTGAGGAATGTTTCCCGAGTGATTGTCAACAACAAAATGAGGGGGATCACATGTGCCGAACAGAAGTCAAAATGGAGACATCGACAGAGCATGCAGAGTCTACGCCTATTACGGTGAAGTATGTCAGCTTAATTTATGTTCTGCATTTCGTTTATTTATTTCGCGAAAAATTGTACAATGGTGGCTAGTTTCATTTTTTGTAGTGTTTGTTGTGATTTTGAGGGTTTTTTCGTCGGTATTTGTGCCTTTTTTCGTAGAATCAAACGCTACAATTCCTGTAACGTAAACGCAAATAGACAAGACAAGATCACGTTGAAAACGTGAGCGAGATGTCAGCGTACTGCCCGTTTCAAAATGCTAGATTTTGACGGAATATAGGGATAACTCTGAACACTTCTTAGGTTTTGAAGGCTCTGTAATTAATATTGGGGTTAGGAAATGTCTGATTGTTTGCCAGGTAAGGCATAATTTAGCAGAAAAATCCACCCAACTTTGCGATTCAGATCTGAATTGCTTCTGTCTATTTGCATTTACGTTACCTGAATTGTACACAGGCTAAACAGCCTCTGTGGACGGTCAAGTTCATCATTGTCATTATTGTTCTGTAATACTGTTCTCTGTAGTCCAGTTGTAATTATTCTTTTGTAACTGTACACTAGTTATCAAGGTTACCCCTGTCTTTTTCCCCATTAGTTTGTGAGAGTTCTCTTCTTTGACCATGCACTTCTATAGTACATGTATATACAAAGCCGTCTTTCTTGTTACTACCCAGGGTCATAGATTTACATTTGTTGGGATGGAAGTGGAGGAGCCATGTATTTGACCAGTCCATGAGGTTATCTAAGTCTTGCTGTAATACTTAGTTATCACTCTCATTGTTAATACTTCTAATGATCGTAGTGTTGTCAGCAAAGAGAAAAACCTCTGAATCCATGGCAATAGAAGGATTTATAGAATGGATCATTTCATCTTCCCAAATTTCGAAAAGCTCATAGTTGAAATAATTACTTTAAATTTAACCAAACACTACAATGACTAATATTACATGTACTACTGTGATATTGCTTTCACTACATGACAAACTTTCCGGCCATGGATATTGCAGACTCCATTCATCTTTATTGTTATTGTACAGTTGAAAGTGGGACAAAGTGAAATTGGGATGAAGTCGCGGTTAGTGAATCCCAAATAGTGCCTAACTCCAGTGTTATTGTTAAGGGCTGCATGCAGGTAAAATCTGCCTGAGTTCCACATTTTTTCTGTTGGTTCTCCACCAATTAAATATTTATATCATGGTATAATGCATTGGGAATTATGCCAGTTTTACCATATTCCCAGGTTTTGTTTTTGGGGTTCCCCAGCCACAGCTAAAATGCTATAATCCATGGTGCATGTCGAGGTACACTCTTGGGAAAGCAGCAAGAATTACTGGTTGTAGCATCTACATGTACTGTAAATGTATATCACAGTCATAGTATAGAATAGACTGTAGGATACTAGTATCTTGTGTCTCACCCCGGCTTGCTCTATCCCAAAGGGGTTGACTGAGGTGTGAGGGCAACCTGTCATGGTGTACTTTACAGACTAGGTGTAGGATAGTCTGAGGAAACTCTTCAAGTCTAACTTTGCCTTATGAAGTCACTGTATAGTTACAATGTAGTCTCCATGATTCAAGTGCTCTCAAATGCACGATCAAAAGACTTTGTTGGTCAGGTAGGACTCCCATGCAACATTAATTATAGTCTTGCTGCTAGACGTTCAGGCTTTCTTCCGATACAATGTTCCATCCTCGATAGCGATGTTCAGTCATGTGTCGTAAATTGTATCAGAAGAACATCCGAGGTCTAGCAGATAGACTACATTAATTACCCAGGTCTGAAAAATAGGGAAAGAAATAGTGCCCATTGTAATGCAAATTAAGGTCTGTGTGGGTCAATAGTTCATTGTGTTATTAAAAAGTGATATTTACTGATTTGTTAGGTACACACCCATCTAACATGTCAGTCAATTCTTAAAACATTTCTGCCAATGACCAAAAACTGTTAATCAGCTTGGTATTTCTACCTATGTTTTACCAATAGATATGTGAAATCAGAACCCATAGATCAACAGTGTGAACAAGACTCGGAGGAGATAACAACTAGACAGGATATATGTGTGAAATCAGAAACCATAGATGAACAGTGTCAACAAGACTCAGAGGTGGTGACAACTGGACAAGGTAAACATGTGAAATCAGAAACCATGGATGATGAGTATCAACAAGACTCAGAGGAGGTGATGGCAGGTCAAGAATTTGAAACCAACTTCGATTCAGCTGATACTGACCATCTATTACGTACAGAAGACCATCCTGAAACTGTACCAGACTTGGCTAGTGAATGTGGAACAAACAATCATGGTGCTCCTGGCAATTCTGTAAATACCACTTTTCCACAAAATAGGAGTACAGGTGATAATGTGATGAACTCCATAACAAGAAAGACAGAAAGAAGTGATGATAATCAACAAACAAACAAGCAATCTCAATGCGTAGAATATGAGGACAAAAGTGAAACTGAAGATAGGCATTTTATTGAAGAAAGACCCAGCATTGAAGTCACACTGCATGCAGATACTGTTGAAAGAATAGACAGTTCACAATCAGACATCAATGATAAAGATAATTTTTTGTGTAAAACTTCAGTAAACCCAAACAAACATAGTGGAGGTAGAAATCACTGTATGGCATTGAGAAGGAAAAAGTCATTTGGACAGACAGAGATTGGTAAAGGTTCTCCTACAAGTAGTGATTTGGAAAAACAGGGTATCAGTACAGATAAAAGACCATTTGTATGTAAAGAGTGTGGTAAAGGATTCTATCAAAGTAGTGATCTGAACAGACATTTTCGAGTCCATAAACTTGAAAAGTTACATGTTTCCAAACAGTGTGGTAAAGTATCTAATCAAAATGATAATGGAGAGGCACACTTCAGAAACCACAAAAAGAAAAGACCATTTTTAAGTAAGGAGTGTGATGAAGGGTTTAATAGGAAAGGCAATTTTAAGAGACACACAAGAATCCATACAAATGGAAAACCATTTGTCTGTGAGGAGTGTGGTAAAGGGTTTAATTCCAAAAGCAATTTAAACAGACATAGAAGAATCCATACAGATGAAAGACGATTTGTATGTGAGGAGTGTGGTAAAGGTTTTAATAGAAGTGGTACTTTAAAGATACATAAAATAGTCCATACAAGTGAAAGACCATATGTTTGCAAGGAGTGTGGTAAAAGGTTTAATAGAATTGGTACTTTAAAGATACATAGAAGAAGCCATACAAATGAAAGACCATATGTTTGTAAGGAGTGTGGTAAAGGGTGTCGTAGCAGTAGCGATATAAGGGCACATGAGAGAACCCATACAAGTGAAAGACCATTTGTATGTGAAGAGTGTGGTAAAGGGTTTATTTGCAAGAACTATTTAACAGTACATAAAAGAATCCATACAAATGAAAGACCATTTGTATGTAAGGAGTGTGGTAAAGGGTTTAATGTGAGTACCAGTTTAAATAGACATAAAATAATCCATACAAATGATAGACCATTTGTATGTGAAAAGTGTGGTAAAGGGTTTAATACCAGGGGCTATTTAACAGTACATAAAAGAATCCATACAAATGAAAGACCATATGTATGTGACGAGTGTGGTAAAGAATTTGTATCGAGTTGCAGTTTAAAGAGACATAAATTAATCCATACAAATGAAAGACCATATGTATGTAAGGAGTGTGGTAAAGGGTTTAATAGCTGTAGCGATTTAAAGGTACATAGAAGAATCCATACAAATGAAAGACCATTTCTATGTGAGGAGTGTGGTAAAGGGTTTCGTAGCAGTAGCGATTTAAAGGTACATAGAAGAATCCATACAAATGAAAGACCATTTGTATGTGAAGAGTGTGGTAAAGGGTTTAATAAAAGTGACACTTTAAAGATACATAGAAGAATCCACACAAATGAAAGACCGTTTGTATGTGAGGAGTGTGGTAAAGGGTTTACTCAAAGCAGAACACTAAAGGTGCACATAAGGATACATACAAGTAACAAATGAAAGACCATTTGTATGTAACTTATAAGGAGTGGGGTAAAGGGTGTAATAACATTAGCACTTTAAATGTACATGGAAGAATCCATACAAAAGGTTTTAAATATAGTGGTAGTCTGATAGAACATAAAGAGAAGCATGAAAAATGTAGATTGTTACAAAAGGTTTAAACAAAGTAACTGCTCGAAGACACTTTTCAGAAACCACACTAAAGAAAAGGTTTCACCAATGCAGCACACTGAATATCTTCATTCCACAGAAAATAATAAAAAAAATATCATATGTTTGTGACGGGGTTTTCATGATAAAGAAAGCAACATATGACAAGCTAGCCAAATGAATTTAAGATGATAAACAAACATTTTATTATGCTTTACATTTTTGTCAGGAAGATTTTTTTTTACCATGGTAGTGATCTCCCTTACAATGAGGCATATTATGTAAAACAACATGCGGTTGTATTTTGGCATAAAAATACTTAGTCACTTTGCAGCCCTATTATATTGTGGACAGTTTTCAAGATTTTGTAATATTTTGAAGACATTAATTGCTCATTTTCTGGACAATCTCAAAACAAATAAATTCATGCATATTGATTACCATAATTAGCATATTTTTAGTTATTTTGGTGATTTTTATTTGTATCTCAAAGGATTTGCTTGTAAGAATTGTTATTTGAGGTACATGTTTAATTATCTAAGTAGAATTTTTAGAATGCTACATGTATACATACATGCAGAATTAATATTCTGCATACATAAAAATACAAATACTTGTTTAATTGTCTGAGAGTAGAAACTTCTGTCAAGAAGTATTCGTAGAAGACAATGTCCTCATATGCTTTACTTCTGTGCGACTGAAGGGTGACATGATTATTTTGTTTAAAAAAGAAAGGTAACAAATAAATACTAACATTTCTTCATAAAAGACACAGCCCTGAAATCCGTCTTGATTCCTCCCTGAATAACCTTGATAATAATGAGCAGCTGGTTGTAATAAATTTGGTATGTGAGGACTTGAATACATGTATCTGGAATGCGGGTGTTGCCACAGAAAGGTGATACATACATACATACATACATACATACATACATACATACATACATACCATAGGCATTTGTTTCCCGAGTTTGCCTCAGAATATTTATATCAGAATACAATGAAATGTCGATAATATCGTTAATATTGACGTATTTAGCCAACTATATATGAAAAGGGTAAAATTACACTGGATTGCCCAGGTTCACTCACCGCGAAAGAAGACACAAGGTATGAAAGGCAGCCACCATTAACGTACATAAACATGAACTTTCAACCAGCCGTTGTACTGGGCAAACATTTCAAAGATACCTTCCATCCCTTCCTAGTTCCCAAATTTAATAATCTTCCGATAAATCGCGTCGTTGTTACAATCGGACCACGCTTACCAAATATATCAACAAAGACATAACATGTAATCATGGTGTACTCCATGTACTATTTGGTTAAACACACATTTACTCAACATACATTATCATACATACATACATACATACATACATATTAGGTATTTATCTAATATGTCTTGCCTGATAATACCTTTAGAAAGAATTTTTAATTGAAACGTCGGATTTTACATCTATTCATACGGACTGTCTCACAATTTCATTACGCATTTTTACATACACACACACATACATGCATACATACATACATACATACATACATACATACATACATACACACACATACATACATACATACATACATACATGCACACTCGTATTAGTTTTTACAAGTTTTGGTAGCTTTCTTTTTGGAGGATGTAGTGGCCCTAAAAAGGGCCGTTTGGTTTGTGTATGCTTGGCATACGATTTACTTGGATTTGGCTTGGGTCTTCTTGGGCAAGAGTACTGCCTGGATGTTTGGCAATACACCACCCTGGGCAATGGTGACACCTCCAAGAAGTTTGTTCAACTCTTCGTCATTACGGACAGCCAACTGCAAGTGACGTGGGATGATTCTGGTCTTCTTGTTGTCACGGGCAGCGTTTCCTGCCAACTCTAGGATTTCAGCTGCCAAGTATTCGAGAACGGCAGCCAAATAGACTGGAGCACCAGCACCAACACGTTGGGCGTAGTTGCCCTTGCGAAGGAAACGGTGAACACGGCCAACTGGGAACTGCAGACCAGCACGGCTGGAACGGCTCTTTGCCTTACCCTTTGCTTTGCCTCCTTTACCACGTCCAGACATTTTTGTTTATAGCAGTAGTTCAGATACTGATAATTGAATTTACCGCTCAGACACCCGTATTTATACTTGCCGGCAGGATTCTGACCGGTATCAATTTTACCCAATCAAACGACGCGCGCGAACGAATGGACCAATGGCATTGAGGAGACGCTTAAAATTTAACATATAGGTCAGGCTGACAATAGACCTATGTATACTTAACTACTTAAGTCAAGTCTTAGTTTAGGTTCAGTCCGATTCCCGCCTACTATTTTGGATCCTTCATTTGCATTTGTTTGGTTATAAATAAAAGGACGTTTGCTTTTGGCGGTTATTCTGAACTATCTACTCTAGTCGTTCATAATGCCTCCTAAAGGAAGTGGTAAAGCCGTCAAGAAGGCCGGTAAGGCCCCAGCTGCCAGAAGTGGCGACAAGAAGAAGAGAAAGAGGAAAAGGAAGGAAAGCTATGGTATCTACATCTACAAAGTCATGAAGCAAGTTCACCCAGACACTGGTATCTCCTCCAAGGCCATGTCTATCATGAACAGCTTCGTCAACGACATCTTCGAACGTATCGCCGCCGAAGCTTCACGTCTTGCTCACTACAACAAGAGATCCACCATCACCAGCAGAGAGATCCAGACTGCTGTGCGTCTCTTGCTGCCCGGTGAGCTTGCCAAGCACGCCGTCAGTGAGGGTACCAAAGCCGTCACCAAGTACACCAGCTCCAAGTAAATCGTATGCTCAGCATACACAAACCAAACGGCCCTTTTCAGGGCCACCACATCCTCCAAAAAGAGAACTACCTATAAAACTTGTATGTGGTATGAACGTGTGTATACAGTATACAGATATATGAACGGCCAATCTCAGTCACAGAACATAAATACGACATGCGTAGTCTAGTAGATATTGGTTATTACATATCGGCACTATCGCCGCCGAAGCTTCACGTCTTGCCCTTTGCTTTGCCTCCTTTACCACGTCCAGACATTTTTGTTTATAGCAGTAGTTCAGATACTGATAATTCTGAATTTTCAGAAATCGATAGGTAAGCAGGGCGTGTTTTTCATACACACCATTTTCAGTAAAAATCCCGAACCTAAATTAACAAATTCTAAATTAACAAATATTGAGCTATTCTATCCGTTGTTGCCATCTTCCAGGTTAAGTTTGTTAGCAAAATATTGAAACTTATAAAAAAAAAGAAGAAGTTATATTTAATAAGGCCGAGTCTGATGACAGGCGCCGGTCACGAGCACGTCGTGCCCGTGACAGGCGCGACCTTTGACATTCATTAAGACGTGTTTCGGCGTCGAATACACGTTCTTATTACCTTCGATTGCTCAAACATTATATCGTTTCTCAAACGTTTTGATAGTATCTGTTGTTTTTTTCCAACAACAGCGTACACATGTATGATAATACATGTATGATATAGTACGTAGGACACGGGTAAAGGTAGTTAATCTAAAACAAGTAAAGTTTGTTGCATCAATAAACTTCATTATTGTGAAACTGGCCAGAAATGAAATACGATACACATCGATTCCGTAAAAATCCTGAACCTGTGACGAGCACGTCCACTGCGGCCGAGTCTGCTGACAGGCGCCAGTCACGAGACACACCGATTTAAATAAACTGTATTCTTAGTTTGTTCACTATTGTCTACCTGTTTTGTAGTTAGAAATATTTTAATATATCCTTGACCATAGATTATGCCTTACTATACTATACCATACCGTAAAGTGTTTGGAAATGCTAATGCACTCTTATTGGGCTGTTAGGATTTCACAAAATATTGACATGGTAGTACATTTTGTGCTGAGTGGTTGTAGCAGTTACAGGTATTCACCTAGACTGTCGACAGTTGTCCGTGCCTTTTTGCTACGTTTTATCTAAAATTAAAGTTGTCAACTCGTTCCGATCAGGAGCAATACTATAACCGGACCGCGTAGTACTGATTGACCAACGAGTGTCGGAGGCACTCACATATCATTAAACATTGGTATTCAGTGCTTCGGAGGGAGGCGACGACTTTGTTTTAGATGAAACGTAGAAAAAAAGGCACGTACAATTGTCGACAGTCTAGTATTCACCATTAGCATGCACGAAAATCCTACATATAATTTTCGCCACTAAAAATGTTTGCAATTTTGTAGTCTTCAGCTTAGTTCTCAAAGATCAAAGACTATTTTTTACGAATTACCTTACTGGTACATTACTTTCATGTACAATAAGCTATTTTACGCACACAAATTGCCATGGGGGGGGGGGGGGCAGAATTTTGTCTTGGTGCAATCATGTATTTAAAATTTAGAAAAGTGTTAATTTACATAAATTTGCATGCAATTTACATAATATATATTTTAGCATACGCTATTAAATATCATATGTAAGGTCAGAGAAAATAAAAAAAAATGCTTGTCAACGGGTAACCTAACCCATCACATTGGGTAAGTCGGTCAATTTCATTTTTTCACAATGCTTGACAAGGATAAAACAAACCATATATAATCATTTGCCAAAATATTTCAGGTCGAGTTTAGATAGAACTTATTCAGTCATCTTGATACTATCTCATGCAATTTGTTTGCATAGCTACAGTTAGGAAATGTACACAATTTACGGTTAAACAAATGGTGTAGTTCCTCTCAATCTCTCTTCTAAAAAAAATGTTAAGCCCCACCAATTGAAACTCAAACATTATTTTAGCCACCTCTTCTGTCACCTACACTACAGTGGAGATATAAAATCATATGGTACAATGATGCATTGCAAGGAGACAACTTCAAAGGTGAAAAAAAATTGAAAATAAGACAGTGTAGGAGGCAATTTAGAGGCATAAAATATCAAACCATAGACATATTAATAAAATACCAGAATTGAAACAATTATGCTATGCATTATATATTATCTGGAAGTGTATTTTGTTGTGGCAAAGCTGAAAGATATGCAGATGTGCACATGGTAAATGATTTCTCCTGAAGTTTAATTTGGTTCCAAAACATCCCGAATAAAGAGCAAAACATTTCAAGACTTTCAGAGTTTTGATGGCCTAATGGTCGTAAACTTTCGTTCAATTGAGTCTTTTTTGTTCAATTGAGTCTTTTTAGTGCATTCGATATTTAATCTCAATTCATGCTTGTATGCAACATCAGAGCCAAGTAAACCACTGTATAAGATATTATATAATTTGGAATAGAGTCTGACTCAAATGTATATTGTTTCATGTACTATTCAGAAAATATAAAGAAATATCCTTAATTTTGAAGAAAAAAAATGCGAAGCCCGCATGAGGATATATTGCCTATCACCAGAAAAAAATATATGGGTAGGTTGAACAGCTTTTTCATTTTTCTGGCCTAATGTCGTATCTTTCAAAGTAGTTGCCGAAAAGATGTCACATTCAAAGTAAAAAAAAATGGATGGTGTTTCTCAAATAAGTAATACAACAAAATAATCATTTTCTTTACCCAACTCCCAAAACTGTTATGGCCTCGTTTATGTCGGAACCCAAGGTGAACTCAGTGAATTCTCCTTGTCATTATCATTATAATGGAAATTGAAGTTTGGATTTTGATGTCGAAGGTACAGCTCTGTTTACAAACTCAGGGCGATTCTTTCCATAGCAAACTGTCGCTTCAAAATGAATTGCGGAATAACGCTAGTGTCAGTGTGCAATGGGATAATTACAACATTTTAACCAAAGACAACGTCGAACACAATTATTGAAAGAAATGTCTTCAAATAGTGGATCTTAAACTGTGTACCTAGTTTAATAGTTTTTCAGGGCCACCAAATATTCCAAAAAGAGATATGCCGTTTTATCAGCATGAATTTGAAATGCTTTAATATAAGGAACAAGATGTAAATAAGATCGAGCGCATCTTCGGAGACACTGCATGCAGCATTGCTGGCAACCTTATGTTGAACGACTTTTTCCGTCTTTTTTTTTGTTTCACTCGCTGACATTATAATTGCGACTTGCTATCTTCAATTGAAGGAGACTTTCAAGACTACTGTTACTCGCAGAAAATGCACAGTGCATGTGTGCACTTCTTTTGTACTTTCCCGCGCAAAGAATTTTTCTTTTGCTGCAAAAAGTTACAATTTTTAACTGGACACATTTTAATTCAAAGCGATATAAGATACATATTAGCCATGAGTCAGTGTACAGTCACTTTAGTGAACTATCCATTAAATTCGCGCATGCTAGGAATCGTATATGTATTCAAAAAGTTGCTTTTTTCCAAAATCTCAGGGGTGCCCCCCCCCCCCCCCGCAGGCTACGGTACTGGGCACACCTATTCTTGCGTTCAGTAAAAATAAGTCTATGGCGAGGTTTATTTAGGTGTTATTCACAAATATTTTTCTTCGTTCAGGAAAATACGAGTGACCTTAGCCTAAGGGCCATTTGTCACTACGAGTCACTAGACGAGTAGTGACAACCTAATAGGTCATGAGTATTATCTGGCTGAAGGAAGAAAAATATTGGAGAATAACATAATTATGCATGTGTCAGTAATATCAAATAAAAATCCGGCAATACAGTAATGGCCATTTTGAACGTTTTGACTCAGATACCGAACACAGCAGAAAGAGAGACGTTGCAGACATGCGCTGTCGTAATGTAGAACGGCCAGAGTAAATGCTAATTTGGCATCATACCGACATACATACATACACACACACACGTACATATATACACACATTGATACATACATACATACATACATACACACACACACACATACATACATACATACATACATATACACTCTCATATTAGATTTTGTAAGTTTTGGTAGTTCTTTTTGGAGGATGTGGTGGCCCTAAAAAGGGCCGTTTTGTTTGTGTATGCTTGGCATACGATTTACTTGGATTTGGCTTGGGTCTTCTTGGGCAAGAGTACTGCCTGGATGTTTGGCAATACACCACCCTGGGCGATGGTGACACCTCCAAGAAGTTTGTTCAATTCTTCGTCATTACGGACAGCCAACTGCAAGTGACGTGGGATGATTCTGGTCTTCTTGTTGTCACGGGCAGCGTTTCCTGCCAACTCTAGGATTTCAGCTGCCAAGTATTCGAGAACGGCAGCCAAGTAGACTGGAGCACCAGCACCAACACGTTGGGCGTAGTTGCCCTTGCGAAGGAAACGGTGAACACGGCCAACTGGGAACTGCAGACCAGCACGGCTGGAACGGCTCTTTGCCTTACCCTTTGCTTTGCCTCCTTTACCACGTCCAGACATTTTTGTTTATAGCAGTAGTTCAGATACTGATAATTGAATTTGCCGCTCAGACACCCATATTTATACTTGCCGGCAGGATTCTGACCGGTAGCAATTTTAACCAATCAAAGGAAGGGCGCGAACGAATGGACCAATGGCGTTGAGGCGACGCTTAAAATTTAACATATAGGTCAGGCTGACAATAGCTCAGACATTTAGATAGACCGGTCAGTTTCTCCAGCTTGGGGGGATGGGGGGTGTCAGTGTTATTTTCCATTGGGCCAACAAAAAGTCACTGACCCCATGAATAAAGTTTCATAGCATCTGACAGTAAGCTGTAGAGGAAGAGCTTTGAGACTGGAATATGTGTACCTCTTGTGTGTGTGTGTGTGAATGGGGGGGGGGGGTTCTAGGGCCCTGGAGGATTTTTACTTCTAAAGGCAATGTTTAGGCCATTCACAGACACTTTCAGACAATAATTAAGTTCTTTTATAAACTATCCAATAGTGATAGTAATAGTATGAAGATTACTGTTACAAAACAGTCAAGTTCACTTTTGCCCCAAAGTGCAAGATAAGTGAAGCACTGATTGTGAAACAGCCAAAAAATTACATATAACTAGTGTGGTAGCTAGGTAATACATGTATTATATGTATAATTGTATGTATAGTTATGTTTGAACCCTTACATGAAGTAATATTTAAACCATTCATGAAAGAAACAGAGACAAGAACAAATATATATATGTACCACAGGCTAACGAAACTGACTGGTCCCTGACGTGTTTGAAACTGTTTGTCATGATTTGACAAGTGTCCTGGTTGGAGAGGTACGAGCAGGTTGAACAGTATACTCAAACCTGTGCATCATTTCCCTATCAAGATTTTTTTTTTTCTAGAAGCAGTGGTCCATCTTTTTTTTTCCATCACCCACTCATATCCGGATTTTTTTTCCACTTGGCATCTTTTTTCCCCCCCGAAATCTTCCAAGCCCCCCCCAGGATATCAAATGGTCCATCCCTTATAGGAATATGACGAGGCGTGCGTCGCCATCTTGAAATTAAGACAGTTTCGACTAGTCTTTGACGCTGCCGTATAGTCATTATTCGTGGAGCATTTAGTGGTGGCAAGATATAACGTAAATATCATGAATCAAAATGTATAAATGTTGATTTTTTTTCATTGAATACATGGTGTTCTTCTGTGAAAAAACCATCGGAAAATAGCGTTCGTCGAAAGCTCTGACTAAGTAGTTTGACCTGTCTCCTGCATTCGAACATAAATAATTTCACAACTGGACGTTTTTGATATTATTTAAGCAGTTTGGGATGATGCCTTATAGCTTTACAACAAATGTGGAATTTATCTTGAGAAATTATTTACATATACACTCAAAATTCATTGAAAAACGGGAAATACTCGCTTGTACTAAGTTGTAGTGCAGCGGGGTCACGCTCTATTGTTCTAGGGGTCAAACCATATCACGTGGTAGGTATCGTGCCCCCCCTGAATAAAAGGACGTTTGCTTTTGGCGGTTATTCTGAACTATCTACTCTAGTCGTTCATAATGCCTCCCAAAGGAAGTGGTAAAGCCGCCAAGAAGGCCGGTAAGGCCCCAGCTGCCAGAAGTGGCGACAAGAAGAAGAGAAAGAGGAAAAGGAAGGAAAGCTATGGTATCTACATCTACAAAGTCATGAAGCAAGTTCACCCAGACACTGGTATCTCCTCCAAGGCCATGTCTATCATGAACAGCTTCGTCAACGACATCTTCGAACGTATAGCCGCTGAAGCTTCCCGCCTTGCCCAATACAACAAGCGATCCACCATCACCAGCAGAGAGATCCAGACTGCTGTACGTCTCTTGCTGCCCGGTGAGCTTGCCAAGCACGCCGTCAGTGAGGGTACCAAAGCCGTCACCAAGTACACCAGCTCCAAGTAAATCGTATGCGTGTCATACACAAACCAAACGGCCCTTTTCAGGGCCACTACATCCTCCAAAAAGAGAACTACCTAAACACAGAAAATCAGCATACATTTTGTCGTCTATTTTAGCTAAATGTGTTATCTCAGCCTATTCCGCCCAATTGATAAACAGGCCTAAACATTTACACTACATGGTTACACCTTAGCTCTGGATGTATATGCTGGAGGGAGAACGTGTCGAACCTCGTAGCATGAATTATTTAAAATTATATACATCCAGAGCTATAGTTAGACCATTAGTCTAGTTCCTGTACCTGTTTACGTTCTTTACGATCACTAACCTCTCCACGTAATACATTTATGTGTATAACACTATACACTTTAAGAATTTTTAACGAGTAACAGGGTCCATACGTTTGTGAAAAGTCCTTCAACTTCAAAGGACTCATTAACAAAATGGTATCGACTCCTGGTTGAACTCGATAGATGCTACTGCCGTAAAGTGTCTCACTGTCGTGAGAAAATGTATTAAAAAGCAGGTGTGATTGTTGACAGGTAAAATCTATTTCCCCCGTCAACACTCAGACGAAATGTCAAAGTTGATCTGAATACTCATGGAAAACGGATGAGAAAGTCCTGGAATATTATTTGAACTCTGGAATGAGGAATCCAGTCCTGCATAATCGTGCAATTTCTCACAATTGCACGAGTTATACAGCTGTATGCATTGTACAGGTATTCACAATCAAGAAAGTCAGCATACGCATTGTGTGACTCTCAGATCACTAATGGTCTCGAGTATGAATGAATGACACGTTGAATCAGGTCTGTGTGCTTTGGCGTCCAAGTTATTGAAGTATGTGTTCTTGACATTGCCTACAACCATAGACCCTTCACCAACCTCAAAGGTATACAAGAAACATGAAAAATCCATCTATAGTGGTCTGAGTTTACATGTAACTATTCGCTCAGCACTTTTGGTGCCATTCTCACAAGCCAGATTACATTTTTCTGCTGACGCAAAAGTGCGTCTTAGACGGTGTCGGAAATGGGGATGTGGTTTACGACGAAGTTTTGGTGCACACACAACGACTCTTTCAGTCCCTGAAACCAGTCACAGACAGTGGTCAAACCTCAGCCCACTATGGAGAATGTGGCCTGCGGTCAAACAAAGATTTGGTGAACTATGGAAATAGGTCATTGTGTGTCCTTCCGTCCCAGGCCCATGTGTTTACAAACACTTTTTAGAGTGATAAATGAGTGTGAATGAGCATCCTTGTTATGAACGTAAAATAAACACAATGCTGCGATCTATGGTCAGTGACGTTGAGTTTGGCGGTGTTCATCATAACCATTCTACTTCCATGATAGAACCATGGACCAGAGAATGGTTACGGAGTTCTTGGGAAGACATTCGTTGCGGATGTCATGGAGTATTTAAGGCCCTCCACACTCGTAGGCCCTCCACACTCGTTCTTTTCTTTAAGTTCTGCATGAAGCAAAATCGGTGAGTATGGAGTACATGTACATTCTTACATATATTTTTTGCAACTTTTATCAAATTTTTCTGTCGGAGAGGTAAAATGTCCGATTCAGGAGGATCTATTGACCATCTTCAGCTTGGAAATTCAAGAACACAATTTTTGAAAAGTAACACTGGTCATAAGGCTGTTTGTTAGGCGTATTACGGCAAATAGTCACGCATGTCAAAAAACTACGTTGGTGTATAATCCCCCTACCGGCACGAATGATGTCAAATGTCGGTGTCATTGAGTGATATTGTTTTGCTCGCATAAAATTTACTGAGTGTGTTTTCCATTATAAAGCTTATTCTACTCATTTACCAGTAAAGTGGGAGATATCAGAAATCAGGTGGGTTTTCCCCACACGTTTTTTTTAAGAACTGTAAAATAGTTCACGTAATATTTCTTTTTACAAATGTAAAATAATAACTCGACACAGACAATTCACACAAAACGCAACACAAGGTTGGCGTCAATCAACAGCGCAGACGTTATAAACATATTTCGACTTCTTTTACTTTCCAAAGAAAAAGTATTGACACTCGTGTAGTAACAGATCGAGATTTTTAATGCAAATTGTATATATGATCATAATACAGATGTTTGAACTTCGGGATGGATTTCATATTGTTTTTACATACTATGTTTGTATTTTAGATCTTGTAGCTGGTACAATGAGGACCCTTGTAGCACTTCTAGTGATGTTTGTTATCGTGAACAGTTTCTCCAGTACAGATGCATGCATGGCGACGACGTCGACGCCGTACTTCGGTAGGTAACATTCCTGTGAAAAGTGTATTATAAAACAACAACAACAACAACAACAACAACAACGACGACGACGACGACGACAATGAGCACACGCACACACCATGTTGTTTAGATATGCCGTATCGTCAACAAGTGACGATGACTACACGGTGCGCAGTCGGTGGTGGCGCCTTTATATTCGTTTACCAGTAGCTCTTGTTCCAGGAGCCCGAAGTTCGTCACCAGGTGGTTTCCAATCTTGTTGTCTACCGACCACTACTACAGAATACTCAAAGCGAATATCATAATTATGCCAAACATTTGGACGGGTAGAGATTCTCATTAAAAAGTCAGTGATTGTAGTTTCTAATGACAGAAAGTAGTTCGCATTTAGATACTTGTCGTTGATTTCCTTTACTCTGACATAGAGCAGCTCTACTGGGAGAAAGTGAATGATCTATATGACATCATCACATGAATCATTCCATGATAAATACTTGTATCAATTTTTTACGGTCGACAACTAATATGCAACATATGTTTCCTTACTTCTAATACCAACAGGGCTGTGGCGACTTTAACAGAATGTCATCCATGTGCTGTGGAAACGTGGTAGTGAACAAATCGGGAAAAGTTCAACCTGCATGTTGTGGCTCCGCAGTTTTCGACGGCCATACTGAAATGTGTTGCAGTGGTAATGTCGTCAACAAAAGTGGACTAAATATTCCGAAATGCTGTGGTAGGCGGGGTTATGATGACGAAATTAGTATATGCTGTGACGGGAATATTTTCACAGTGTTCAACAAAGCGGGAAGAGACATTTCTTGCTGACCAGAAAGTCGGGAGACAAATTTATGCCTAGTCTAGCTGCTGTAATACTACTGTAGTACATTGTACTTACAATGGAATCGACCGAAGGAAATTCCCGAAGGTCCGGACACAGGTACCGTCACCCTTCGCGTTCATTCGGCAACCTTACGAGACGCAGTCCGAGGTCTTGCTTGCACGCACTGACTAAAAGTACACCAGTAATTTTAAATTTTCCACCAGGGGAAGTTCCCGCCAAAATTCTATTGGCAAAAACCTAGCGTACCGAACAATCATCTTCTAGCAAACCCAAATTTAGATTTTGAATAACACAATTTGTCTGTATTGCCCTTAAATAATATTGATACACCAGGGTCAACATATATTTGCAAGTTTAGTATTTGCGTCATAATTTTTCATTTTTTTTTAATGTGAGAATTTTCTGTTGTATGACATATTTTGTCATTGTGTATGTATTCCTCCATTTTATAAATTTGTATAATTCGCCACTGTACAAAATGATTATCCACTTGGTAACATTTTATTATACTGGAATAAATAATTGGCCTTTCAAGTTTTTGTTTTCATTAATTTTTACACATCTCCTATAGAACTACTGCGCACGAACTGACGAGATTCAATATTCGCTTCTGTAAAGCTGTACTAGGTGCAAAGGGCGCGGGAACGTTTTTTAGAAAATGTTTTGTTACGTTACTTACGCGTAATGTCGTCTACCATGAACAGTAATGCAATACCTGTGGATAAACAAATAGTTGTATACACGATAAATCAAAATAAATTGGATTTTTTGGGGGGTCCGCACCCAAAATGAGCGCCCTCAACGGAGACCATGATTTCAACCTCTTTCTGTATTGTTTATGGTTACTATTGACCACCGATTAAGATGTAAAATGTCTAATTATTGGTATTTTAACAATTTATTTTCAGTGAATGTATTGTAGTTGTCTGATCAAAATTTGATACTCCACTTACAGCTAGTACAGTTTTAAAATGGTGACAAATTCAAAACCAAGCTTTTGCTCAAATTTAAATTTGCGACTACACTACCTAGAGATAATAATATTCACTACAAATCAATTACAGATACAATGTCTTTTTACAATTTTTATTGCGTATATCTTCGGTTACTCAAAGAAAAAAAGTTCCCAGTTGCACCTAGTGCAGGTTTAATACAGGTCCGGGCCAGTTCAGACTGCAAATAACGTTGTCTTACAGTGCTATAGAAAAAGTTGGTCCAGGCAAAAGACTTAACCTATGTAATCCTTATGGCTTCTCTGGTAAGATAATAGTAACACAAGAACGTGATTGAAACCTTAGCCTTTAAAGATTACCACATTTTAAGTTTACTGTACTGGACTGTTTGCCATTTGCATCATATTTGTATAGCTGTTGGGTACTTTCTTGCACTGGTTGGACAGTACATAAGAATGTGTCACTGAATACCAGTCTTCTGAGAGCGGTGGGTTGGCTGATACATGATGGCATGGCTGCATGCCAATATGACATATCTTAACAGACTAGTTTGGCAAATACCAGACATAAATATGACAGCGCAAACACATTAAATCATGATTTGAAATCTAGCAAATCAAAGTCAAATCTTTCCAAGGCTTGTCTGAAGTACTTTAAAGTTATTCAAAGCAAGGTTGTTTTCTTTCCATCCTTTTCTCGTAAGCCAGAGCATAAATTTTTGCTGACTCAAAGTGTGGGGTAAATTTAATTGTAAAACAACATTACCATACATATGACAATGGTTTCTGACGATGCCCCCCCCCCCCCCACATACACACACCAGTGTTTTACAACCAGTAACATTGAAGTAAAGCCCTTTCGCTATGTGCTACTCTCGTTTATAGCATTCATATCAAGTAATAAAAGTATACTATTTCAATTGGTTTATTTACAAGCCTAGCATGTGGCCTTTCTAATGTGGTCAATTAGCAAATGAAACAGTATACTTTTACACTTGATATGGATGCTATAAACAACTGTGCTACATACAGAAAACATTTCACTTTAGTGTTATGGGTTGTACTTATTTCTTTACACAAGAGTTCAATGTGACTTTCAACTCTTTCAACCCATCCATCCATCCATACAGCAAACAGAAAAAACATTCTACATACACATGTTACATTTACTCAAGCAATTATTTTTATTTGTATAATTGCATCAATATGATGAGAGCTCTCTCCTCAACTGTCCACTTCACAAAAATAAGGTACTAAAAAAACCTTGGAAGTTTGGTTATTTATCTACAGCTTGCAATCTCTGTACCCTCTAACCTCTAACCTTTGAACTGAGCATGGGCCATGCTGATTCAGCAGGATTAAACTCTACCAAGGCTCCTACAGGCTACAGCTAGTACAAAATACATTATCATTTTTTTTAAATACAAGGCTAAATTGTCGTTGGCATTTTTATCATTACTGTACAGGAATCAAATTCAAATTGGAGCACATCTCATTTGAATAATTGGTTTCTTGTAAATCCAGAAATAATTTTTTTTTCTGTCAAACCACACCTGAAATTGAATGCATGCAATGGTGGTATTTTACGGTCCTAGTGCAATGTGTTCTGTATTTCTGACATTTACATTTCATGCAAGTCTGTAAAATTAACCTTCTCGACTCACTTTGTACATTTATTTCAATTGGTTCTAAACTAATGAAAAAAAAAGTGGATTATCTTTCTTTTTTTCTGGATGACTCAATAATTTAAAAGGAATGCAGCAGAGTTGTTTGGCAAAGACTTGCTTTATATAAGTACAGACAGTTTGTATGCAGCCCAGAGACAAGTAACTACAACAAACACACTGAAATCTGATTGGCTGGGAGCTGGCAAAGCCAAAACAGGAAAGAAACTCTACCTATGAAAGACAAATTCTTGATTCTTTTTCTTTTGAATGATGAAAAACTTGCAGCACCTGGAAGCAAATTGGGGAAAAATCACATTTCGAATAAAACCAAAAATCAGTTTAAAAGTACACATAATGAGCGTTTCTACAATGCTGAGCCATCATCAACACATGTATAAATATTCCTAAACTCCTTATTACATTGGAAAGCATAGCATCAAATCCACTGGTCAAAATGTATTTAGATCTGTGAGATTATTCATAAAAGTCATTATGTAAATACACTACATACACTGTGAACTAAGTATGAGAATTTATGGTAGCAGCCTTAGAGGCAAGGTTGTAATATTGAAATAGTGTGAAATAGCAGCACAGTTGTTGACAATATCACCATATTGCAAACTCACTCATTGCCAGTCGGCAGGTAAAGGTAGCTATTGAAGTCAAAATTGTATCTTGCACGCCAAGAACACATCACTGACCACATGGTAGACAATAGTCTACAGGCTAGCCATGGCTTCAGATCTTAAGACTTCTCTTTACCCCGTCTAGCGCAATGAGAAATCATGAACCAAAAGTTTTTCATGCAAATGAGTAAACCCTCAACTGTTACAATGATGTAAAGAGTGTATAAGTTAGCATCCTGATATGACAAATGTACCATATTAGGTCATTGTGTAAATGCCCCAATACACACTAACTTCTTATTGGGTAGAATTCTGTGATTGATTAATGAACACATGATGTTAATGACTGTGTAGGTGGCTTCAGTTGAATTTGAAATTTCATCTCAGGACCTCATTGAGCTAGATGTGAGAAGAGATTGGAAGCCACAGATAGTCTCTAGACTAGGTGAACAAAGTAATCCAACAGCTTGCATCAAAATAACATTAATAGGTGATTAACAAAATGACGAAGTTTGGTGAAAAGTAACCTACAGCCATCTAAATATATGCTTCTAACATAACTACATTGGCAAGGAACAAAAAAAATTACATAAAAAATACTGAGATAACATGTCTTTTGAAACAGACCAGATACAACATTTCAGATACTGAAAAATTAAAGAGTTTGAGTGAAACTGTATACATGAAGTATTTGTGTGTCGAGAATTTTACTGAAACAAGGACAAATACAATATTCCATTTACTACTTTCTGGCCAAGTTTCAACGAAAGAGCACCATGTTTTGAAGACGTACTTCCAGAATGTACTAACCCACAACATTTTAAACTTTCTGCGTACAAATGAGCAACATAGATTCTAGGTTATAAAAGATGGACAGCAGAGATTCCAGGCTAAAAATGCATTGACTATGTTTATGTCACCAACTTTCAACTTACTATTTGATTATGTTTCCAAATAAAAGCGCCCTCATTTGCAAAATTGTTTGAAAATTCAAGTCGTTTTTTTTCTTTTTGGACTAAATTATTACTGATATGACTTGATATACTGTAAGCATTTACTGAGTTAACATCTAAATGTTCACCTGTATCCCTACTTCGACTTGATATGTTTACATGTTTATGAAAGAAAGTCCATCAATGTATCTTTAGTCATATTTTTCCATCTATATCTGAGGAACGGCATATGTACTACTACGATTAACGGTGTGTATCAGTAAAACTAGCATGTCCTTTATCATGAGCTGCGACAGTGCTGGCACGGCATTCTGTCTAACTATTACCTCAAACTAACAAGACACTTTCATACTTTAATGTGATAAACCCTGTCTACATAACAGTGTGTTCAATACTACTCAGCAGTGCGCCCTCTTGGCCAATTTGAAGCATCACTGACACAAAGCATGTTCTCATAGTTTTATAAAACCTGTTCCCTATATACCTTACTAGTGGTGACTCGTATGAGAACCCAGTTTTTATGATTTGACCAAGCGAAAAATGTTGCCTCCTTTTATTAGAGGATACACTGCTACTTTCATTGAAAACACTATCAACTTGACCAAAATCACTTCAATTGTAGTTTATAATGACCTCCGTTAAGGTATCTCCTTTTCTTCTGCATCTTTTATACAGCAATCAATGTACAATGTAAAGCAATGTGTACTATGCACTATCATATACATAATACATATATCACAGTTTTGCACAAGGTTGTCTACCCAAAAAACAACAACACAGAAGAATGAACAAAACTGATTTCAATCAATCAATGGCACACAATGGCTGACAGAACTTGAGACACAGAGAGTACTGTTCATACCTATGGCTAGAGATCACACAAAACTTAACTCTTAATGAGAAAATCAACTGTTTATGCCTGGGCCTCTCTTAAAGTTCACAAATTTTCTGAACTACACTTCTGAACCATTGGTATTTAAATATACTGAATTGTAATTGTATGTTTAATACACCGACAACAAATAAAAGTAACGTAGGTAGTGTCTGGAATCACTGATTTGTACAATAAGTTGCTGGTAGTTGAAATGTCGTTGATCAACCAAACTTTTAATGTCTCATGTATTGATTTGATGCTCAAAATATCTACTGTATTGATATATATATAAGTATATTTCTGTTTTACACCAAATCTGCCCAACCAATACTATTTTTATACAAAAAGTTCTAGCACTACCTAACTTGGCACATCAGTATTTCATAGAGAATGAAGAATCATAAAGAAGTTGTCACAGGTAGACTAGGAGAAATGCACTACTGGGGAAACTCCAAGGCTGTGAAAGTATGCCAATTGACAGGTTTTTTTGTTTGTTACATGTGCTGAGATGAGCGATAGTGGCTTGCCTATCTGCCTCATTTTTGTATGTCACTGGCCAGTCCAGTATGAAACTAAAAATTTGTGAAATCCGAAAGATTGCTTGAAACAACAATTTTCTTTTAAGCTACCTGTTTATAAACACATGGCAACTTTACTGGACAGCATACAGATATAGCAATTATCAGTTTTGTAAACATTTTTCCACACATCTTTGTTACACTGATTAATGGCTAACACAGTCCACAAGAATGACATCATAATACTGAATGACCAGCACTTCTGTAAAACTCTCTTTTGATTGGCTATTTTCAGTTTAAAAGATTGTCACCAGCCAATCAGAGGTAAATTCTTAATATGAAATATCAGTAATATCCACCTTGAACTGTGCATGGCACTCTATAATATGATTATTACACATTTGATCCATAAAAGTTATTTTTTAAAAAAAGCACAAAAAAACCTGCCAATTGCCCCAAAATGAAACTGACAAATGGAGATTCAAAAAAATACATCACAAGTAAATAACAACAGCAAGTGACAAATGAAAATGATTGTTTGCATTAGATTCTTCGCCCGCCTTTAATTTTTTCAAGTCGCTTGTTGAGATGATCGTTAGCAGTCTCTAGCTCATCCACCTTATCTTTGGCTGACCGTAACTGCATTGACAAGGCAACCACACATACAAGGCAGATGGGGGAAAAAAAACAAGATAAAAAAAATCCAATAAAGTAAAACATTAAAAGTACTATGTATGATAACAACAACTTAACACAGAGAGTGCATTACTAATTCTACATTAACTTGTTACTGTTAATATACAAAAAATTAGATATAACATGAATTGGAACCAGCTTCCACCATCCTGCCCCTACAAGCACTGATTAAACTAAACATGTTAAGAATGAATGCACCTTCAATGATTTTTGTTAAAAATTGATAAAAATTTGATGAATTGATGCTTGTGTCGACTTTTTAAAAAAGAAGTTCAAGTAAACAGTATGTTAATCATCTTGTTTTGCTTAGAAAGAGATGATTATTTAATTTCTGTCAAAATTTGATGAGATGAAGGCGGCCATTTTGAATGTAATGAAGGCGGCCATTTTGAATGATATAAATGGCAGCCATTTTGAATGAAATGAAAGGTGAACATTTTGAATTGAAAGATCAACATAACTGAGGAGATTTAGTCTTGAATTTCAAACAGAATTGGCCCACGTTATATATTATCTTCAGAGATAGTTGTGAAGCATTCTTGTTAAAAATAGATTAATTTTTAGTTTTTGATGTGCATCTTGTGGTAACAAATACTGGTAAGTTTTTTATTTAGTTTTGAGGTGCTTTACAGGGTGATGATGTACATTTATGTTGGGGGTGTGTCAATGTGGTGTGCGGTAAATTGGCAGTTTTAGTTGGCCTGGTACTGGTAATCTGGTCAGCTCACCACCACTATGGAATAAGTAAGTAAAGCTGTGTTGATATGTATGTGGAGTTATTAAACTAAACTTAGTAAATAAACATTCACACGAACATGGATGCTGCTAACAAAATTGAGATAAATCTTTGAAAATTACGAAACTTTTCTAGATAATAGCTTATAACTGTATTATTTTTAGATGAAGACACAAACATCTTTACAACTTTGCATTATGTCATACTCAATTTTAGACTTGCTAAATTCAGAAGCAGTCATATTTCCATGAATATTTTTCCAAAATACCGTAAATTCCACACCCAAATTACAGCTAACTATACGGGTTATGACAAATATACTGTTAGAAGCATCCATCTAACACTCTTTAAACATCGACAGACGACTTAAAAACAAAAACAAAAAAATAAAACAAAAATCTACTTTATGAATTGCATGCTATATTGCTGTAACACAAAACGACTACATAGAATTAGTAGATTAGACTGGGGTCAAAGGTCAAAAATAACTTAAATAAATCATCAAGCCTTGTGTATGACTTCCAAGAAGTGCAGTAGAGTGGTCCCCTATAGAAAAGTCCAGGATCATTCCGAAGGTAGATTGTGGCAAAAGATTGGAAAGAGTTCTAAGTACAAGGAGTATGTCATAATTTTTTACTCGGCAACCAAAATCTTCACATCGGTGGGCTTCAGTTAATAGTACAAAGGCACAAAATAGCTGCAACAACTTCAAATATGTTTTTAAAAAGACTGCTGTACACAGTTAAGGAAGCACTGTGCTAAATCACCTCTTTGGCCATGTCATTTTTTCTTCAAAATTTGAAAAATAAAGTTTTGAAATACCATTGCTCAATGAGTGAATGCGATTTGAATACTGTGAATCTAAATGTGTCCAGTTGTTTAAAACGGCCATATGGATGAGGATTGGGCAGTTATTTTGGATTTTTGATTTATAAAATAATTTTATCATGGCATCCTACTTGAAAAAAAAACAATGTGAAACAACATTGACAGGCTGAGTCTGTGTTTGTAATTCAATAAATTGTAAAAATCTAAAATAAAAAAAGTGTGAAAAGTCTGTTATTGTATGTACAATAACAAACAACCTACACACTTATTATGCTTTTTCAATTTATTGAGTTACAAAAAAGGACTTGGAATATGTTGTTTCACATCAATTTTTCAAGTAGGAAGCCATGATAAAATTGTTTTGCATATTAAAAATCCAAAATAAATACCCAATCCTCATCCATATGGCAACTATATCCGATTTGGCATTGATAGTGTCTACATAAATATCAAACTATGCTCTAGCTGTGAATGAATGAAGTATGTAGTGAAAATACTGATTTTGAATTGTGTTACCTGCCAAGGTACACAACTACATATTTTAATCTTTGAAAAGATTTCAACTTAATAACAAACACTGAACACTGAACTTGTTCCTTTTACATGAATACTGAGAGACTTTGTGTGGTCATTTATGATAAATGAAATACAGAAGAAACCAAAAGGTTTGTTTGTAAGAGACATTCCTTTGAGAAGCTATTGCAATGGTTTGAGTTGTACATAGGTTTGAACAAGTAGCAACACATCACTTTGCTGCATAAAAGTCTCCATCTCTCTCTCTGCTCCATCGTGGTCATTGTGCTACAGGTTTTACTCAATGTCACAGAGCCCAGAACTACAGGTTTACTCAACTTCCCTCGAAGTCTGATACCAGACTGTGTTTGAAGACAGGTGTGTGTTAAAGTAAAGAGTGTGTCCATGACCCATGCAAGCTATGTGTAACTAAACGTACTATTAGCTGCAGAAAAAGAATGCATGCTATACAACTACACAAATTATTATTATTCCAGCATGCTGATAAGACAATCAAAATTGCACTGAGCAGTTCGCGTAAAAGTTTGCATTTTTGTGTGTGCCAGGCACATGAAAAAAGGTGAGAACAGTGACAAAACCTGTGAAAAGTTCCAAGGCCTTTTTTTAAGGACACCAAAAGAAAGGTTCATAACAATGCTTGATTTCGGGCACTTCTGCTTTTCATGTTCTCTATTCGTTTGCTAAGACGAGACGTTTCCATTTCCATGTCGCTTACTCTCTCCTGTGCTATCCGCAACTGCAAGTGAAAATTGCAACTTTAGCTAAAGAAAACTTCAAAACATAAGAGTTCCAGCCATGTAAACTAATTTCTTGCAACTATACCTAGCATTGGAGGGGAGGGGTTCTGAATTATTAGAATGTGCATATATTACACTACTTTGTGTCATTCACTACAGGATCATACATTCACTTTGCTCTGTTATTTTTTTTTGTTTGGCTAATTTCTGAAATCAAATCTATACAGGCATTCATTGGACCCGCAGATTGCACGTTTCCAACAGAATGGACACGATATACTCTTGTACTTGCTTACTCTCTATATGCTATAGTACTTAGGCTGCGGCATCAAATTGACTATATACATACTGTGGCAATGCAAAAATGTACCTTTTTTTGACTATAGCATTTTTTAAATATGGCTGCCATGAATTCAATCAATTCAAATGCAAATTTGTGCGCACACACATATGCTGCCAAGACTGCACTGAACACCAAAATATTTGCTAAAAGATATAGACTGCAGGTTATACAGACTTTATCTGAAAACATACACAGTATTGTGGTTTCGATATGTGAAATGTTTTCATTACAATCAGTAGATTTCGAGGACTCATTTCTTAGAAGGTGGAAATCAACATCTTGCTTTTCAGTAAAAAGACTACATATTTCATCTCTTTTACTCTGGAAATATGAAGTTGCCTTGCACCGAGATGTCCCTTGTCATATCACCTGCATTAATTTACATATATTAGTAACACATACATACATGTACACAAAGACTGGATGAAGTAAGTATACAGTGTTTTTATGCTAAGGATGGTATGTAGATAATTACAGCAGTCAAATTACAGTTACTATATTATATGTCTAAGAAACTCTTAAACCTTTTGAAAACCCTGACCAATTCTCAACTAAAATCAAGAAAAAAAAGTGAAGGTCACAACACAATTTTTTTTAACAGACGTCAAAATGATATCAAAATTCAGTCATTTTAGAATCCAATATGGCCGCCAAATCCAATATGGCCACCAAATACTATGTTATTAACGCTATTGGAAAATAACAGATTGTCATATTTCATGAAAACAAGACAATAAACCCCAAAGAAATTCTTTCAAGAAATTCAAGAAATTCTTTTATGATTTCAAAAGGACCAGGAACAACTTTCATGACTGGCCAAATTTCTTATTTAACTGGGTCACCAAACAAAACTATGGTTTAGAATGACATGGTATAAATTCTGTATAATTTGTTTGAATGTGTTCAAGTGGGCTTGCTAGTGGGGTAGTAGAAGTATGAGTATTGGATGCAATACTAAGTATGCAATTTATATGGGGAAACTACAAGGGCTCCTCCTAACCCTAGCAAAAACACTGACTACAAAATGCAGAACACAACATTCACCACATAAAACAAAAACATATAATCTGCAAGAACACCTGTGGAAGGAAAGGAAACTGCTAGGGAAAAAGTGTAGTAAAAACAAACGTGGATGGTGAGCAAATGATAACTATAGTATACAGTGCTGTTGACAAAAAAAAATACAAAGCAAATAATAACATATACAGCAGACTCTTGGCAAAAAACACTGGAAAGCAAACTGGGTTGGAAAGGGTAATATTAAAGCTGGGAACGGTAAACACAAAATATCTTAAAACTATCAAATTTGATGACATACCTCTCTTTGGAGTTTCCTTTTCTCTGATTTGAGCTCTCCTTCCATTTTCTCTGCATTCTCTGCCTGCATCTTATATCGTTTAACTTGACTTTCTAACCTGATAACCTACAAAAGGAATTGACGAGACCACTACTTTTATAGACAGGTAAGATTTACACGTCAAAATAAATTGTGTTGATACCCATCCACACTAGAATACACATTGCTATAGAAGTAGGGTGAGACAACACTGTCAAGATCATCCTAAAACAATGAAGAGATCTCCACTACTGTAAGGATGCACCCTTTGATAAAATCTGTATCATGATAAACTGGTGTGTGGTTTTGTATGTTTCACTCTGGATGCTAAACTTTTCGGATCTGTGTTCCCTTTAGGAAATGGGAAGTAACTCAATAATTTCTAGAACAAAATAATTAATAGTAGATGTCAATTCTTTTACTTACATTGCCCTCTAGTGTTGTCTTGTCCTGTTCAGACTTCTGTAGTCTTGATTTACATTCATTCATTTGTTTAGTTGCTTCTCCTGCAGAAGACAAATCACACATTATTGTTTTATACTTCTACTACCCCACCAGCAAGCCCACTTGAACACATTCAAACAAATTATACAGAATTTATACCATGTCATTCTAAACCATGACAACAGATGTCTACATAATTTGTTCTGCAATACTCATAATATGATAAATACATTATTGTTTCATACTTCTACTACCCCCACCAGCAAGCCCACATGAACATATTCAAACAAATTATACGGAATTTATACCATGTCATTCTAAACCATGACATATGAGTCAAAAAATTCAAAATCACCATTTCTGATTTTTCATTTTTATGCTTGCATAAGTATAATTTTTTGTTCATTCAGCCAGAAAACACTCGCGTCATAAGTTTGTTGACACTACTCATCTTCTATTCATAGTGACAAGGCCCCATACATCAATCATACTTTCCTGGGCTGAATGAAGGAACATTTTGGGGAATAATGTCTAAATGTCAAGAAGTGAGAAGATATATACTTACTTTGTAATTCAAGTAATTGTAAATCGGGGCCATTCATAGGTGATAATGGATTAGACCTTTTGTTGTCTGCTTGTTGATTTTTCTCTCTTTCTTCTTCTAGTTCCGCAGTTAATTTCTTAATCTGAAAGGTGGAAAAAACCAATGATTCTACAACCGACAAAGAGTGGTAGAGTGAAAAATTCAAATAAAACACATTAATCTCATATTGTAGGAAGTCTCAAAATGGATAGGTTTTTACCAAGGTTCAGGTTCACATTAACCAAGAAAATACAGAAAATGGTCAAAGTCACTACAATTCCAATTACACTGAGGATCTTCAAATTACTCGTGTAGTATACTCAAGATCGCTTTTTAGAAAGATTTAAGTTTGCAATCATTTATTACGATATATACAGTAAATTGGTTGATTTCATTATTTTTCCCATAACACTGACAATTTTTCAGAGTGCAGAAAACTCTCTTCATTTAACCAATGTTCTACTTCATATATATTCTGAAATGTACAAGAAACCACACCAATTTCACTGGAGATTACGTAACATTAACAGTTCTTAAAGTACTGGTGTAGACACTTCCCTGTGTCGTCATCAGTGTGCCTTCCTAATAACAGACTAAGTTTCTTGATGTTGGTCAAAATGATACAAACTGTGTTTCCAGGCAAGTCACCACATCGTGAGGGATTGGGGAAGACTAACGTTTGATGCCCCGGTCAGTTAAACTAGCTTAGAAGGGACATGCAGTCCTGATTGCCTCGTTGAAACATTGACAGCAGTTTTCCTGGGGGTATCGCAACACATGCTGTAATGTTTCCATTACCACATTGTCAAACAAACACTTTAAGTCAATTATAGCATCGCCTACCTGTTCTAAAAATTCTTCTTTTTCATCTGCAAATGCTTTTAGTCTAAAATCTAATGAGCCTTCACCGGCTTTTTCTAAGATTTGAGCTGCTTCTCGTGAAACCAGTGCAGCTGACTTGACAACAGGTTCATCGCTGTCAAACATTTCGTCGTCTTCTGAAGGTTCTCCACCAACTAACACTAGACCATATTCCTGCAATCGATGAAAGAATTGCCTATTAATACTTCTGTGCAGCTCTTAATGATCTACTAGTAAAGTAGTAGTGAGTGGTAGTTTATAAAATAAGTGTAATAATACTAATAATGTTAGTCTTCATGAATTGATTTACCACACTATGCTCAAAGCACTTTACAATAATATGCTGGTATGAACGTACAATGGTACAACACCCTTTTATACTCCATAAGGACTACATAGATATACCCTCTGTAAGTACTTAAAGCATTCACATAGCAACATCTATCCTACCAGGTCCCAATTTATACTACAGCATGATTAACTTGGCCACACCGATGGTTCAAATTTTGCCCATGGCTTTAGGCTATTGAGAAACGAACAGCAGCCATGAGGCTTGAATCTTTAACCTGTATATTTCAAGCCTGTCGTGCTAACCATTCACCCATCCTGACTTCACAATCACAGTGTAACTCTACACAATCCATTGCCAAGCTTGACTTTACAACCAAAATCACTTGTGTTGAAAGTTGTCTCCTAAACCTTATGCCCAGTATCGATTCCAATGCAATTCAATGGAGAGTGTGTGCATTAAACCCGGGCAATAATTTTCCATATCATGCCCTGGCACACTTTGCCCAAATATAGCAAGTGATGCGCTCATTGACTTTCGTTCACTCAGAGATTTGGCTTTGTGAATTTTTTTAAAATATTTTAACATTTCTGCAAATAACATAATGTTTCCGTGCCACTATATGGGGTAGATGAGAAAACCTTTACGCCTAGATATGGGTTTTGCTGACCTACTGATCAGTAGTATGGCTTACAGGTCCTCCTAATGTTGGGCCCTTCCACCACACAACCTCGGTCTGTAAAACCCATATCAAGACCATAAAGATTATTATCAATGAATCATTTGTCAATTACTTACCCTTTGGAAACATCTCAGTGAGAGTCTGGGCAGATATTCATTGACAGTCACATTTGTAAGGGCGTAATTGCTGTATTGTATTACTGAGTGATCAGTTAAATTTCATTCACAACATGACACCCGTCTGTTGCCATGACACCTATTTTTGTTGCCCTGACAACTTATCACTTTATGTAATCTGTCGATAGTGGCATTAGTATAAAACTCACCTCTATAAGTTCATCTCTTTGTTTAACCATTTCTTTTAATATTGTTATGTCATATTGTTGTTTGGCATTTTCCCTCTTTTTTAATTCTAAATCCTGTCAAAAAAAAAGAAGAAATCATACAATATTGTATAATATCACTTAACACAGAACACAAGCATTGATAACACATTAAGTAAGTGTCACTAGTTCCTACACAGTGGTACCAAAAACAACCTCCCTTCATATCATCAGTGTCCACTTCCAGTTGAAGAATCTGTGTGCACTGTGATACATACAACACAGTAATTAAAGTGTCCCTGACTCTTTGATATGTGCCTGTATCTCACGCCAAAAATTCAGAATATAATGTAGATTTGTCTTGCAGTGTATGTACTAGCTATCTATGTAGCTGTATTTCACATATCCCTCTTGGATCATGTAAAGTCATCAGTGTTGACGACAAGCCTGCTCCTTTTCACCCTTTGAGTTATTATTTAGCTATTTAACTCCTCCACTTACTTGTTAATAGGTAGATAAGTTTTCATTTCACTGTTTACTTTGTCTTGTGATGGACAGATTTACAAATTACATACTTTACTGGTAGAGGGCGCTGTTCTTTCATGAGGTGCAAACTTGTATGTTTAACTTATCCTATGGTTTTTCCTATAGTACAGCTAGAGGGCACTGTTCCTTGGAAAGGTGCACGTTTGTATATCTAACTTGCTCCATGACATTTTTTTTCATTACATTATTACTCAAAAACAGCATATCTCGAAAAGGTGAATGTATATTTCCCCTTTTTTTCCCCACCATTGCTGCTACATGACACTGCTACTTACACAAGTACAATTGGTAGGTTTCACACTATGTCTGACCCTATATCACCACTAGGAGGCACTGTGGCTTTGAAATGCGCACTCTCCATGTCTGACTTACCCTATGTTTTTCCCTAGCTTCCCTTTGTAATTCTTGCATGAGTTCTTCTTGTTCTTCCAAAACATCTTTTAAAGTATCTACTTGGTAAATAAGTGCAGCTTTTTCATTGTCTAGTTGTGCATTTGTCATCATAGCCTTCTTATACTTCTCTTCAAGTTCATAGAAGGCATCCTGTGGGAAAAACGACAACAAAACAATCAAAATCTATTCCGGGAATGATCTGTAGCATGCTACATGTATTTCATCATTGATATCTTACCTTGGTGAAACACTCAGAATGGAAACATGTCTAACATCCTTGTCACCTAGCGACATTTGTAAATCTCTAAGCCATTGGATTTAAATGTGTGTATGTATGTGTGCATGAGCATGTGTGTGTGTGCACGCAGTCGTGTGTGAGTGTATGTGTACATATGTGTGTGTCTGCGTGTGTGTGTATGTATGTACATGTATGTATGTATGTATGTATGTATGTATGTATGTATGTTTGTATGTATGTATGTATGTATGTATGTATGTATGTATGTATGTATGTATGTATGTATGTATGTATGTATGTATGTATGTATGTATGTATGTTTGTGTGTGTGTGTATGTATGTATGTATGTATGTATGTATGTATGTATGTATGTACGTACGTACGTACGTACGTATGTACGTACATACATATGCACGTATGACAAGTATTAAAATGTCTGGATGTATTTGTATTGATGATAAAAGAACATGTATAACACTCAATACCACACAACTTCATACAAACTTGACAACAACTGTTAGGATTTTTAACACCACACAAATAAGTACTTTTTAATGCTCAGCGACTTCTATTTCTACAACAAGACATTCAAGTTAGTCAACCACACACAATGTATGAATAAGTGGGTCCCACAACAAACATGGTAACACAGATATCAGCTGTGGGTGAAAACATGCATATAACATTAGTATTGTTATTCTACATCAACTAACATGCTTGCTAGCGTCACATCTTGGCTGTTGCTTGGAACACTACATTTTCTACACACTGGAAAACAAGCATTTCCAAACACAGCTTGGATTCCAGGCTACATGTTCATGCCCTAGTACACAGCAGGTCGGAGGTCAAGGCCTATGGTTAAACAGTCACTAACACACAGAAACCAGTGTAGACAATACATAGCAGATTGCCAGCCTGTTGTCAAGGCCTGTGGTTATCGTTACTAACACTCAGAAACCAGTGTGGACAATCAAGTTACCTGATCTACTTTCCGTCTTGACTAAAATTAAAAGTAAGCAGCAAAAGAAAGATAATGGAACAGAACAGAAGCAGCAGTTGTTATCTGTTGTTTCAGCCAGGCAATGCTGTACAACTTTGTAATGATTAAATAACATTCAAATAAAAGGATGCATCTCACACAAAATGTAAGACGTAACTCCAATGCATTTTACATCGGTGTATACCTCAACCATGTAGAATTCAAATTCAAAACACTGCATCTGATTGTGTTTTAACATGACAATCAAAATGATTGCCTTGTGACTAACATGCATTTTGGCATTAGTAGAACTGAACAGTACTCTTTAAACGGCAACATATACTTCCTATTTGAGAATGAGAAAGAAACTCTGAAATGCCAAGAGGATCCTGTTCTGTCTTGCAACAGAGTGATGCAAGAACAGTAAAAACACAACTAGAAGGCTGTTGTTAGTGACTATATGTGGTAGAGATAATATTGAAATATACATATTTAAGACATGAAAGTAGAAAGTACAAAGGTATATACACATGCATCATCATGTACGTGAGGTCCTTGGGTGCCTTAAGCGTTATTCCCATATATACCCTATTTCTACATCCAGGCGTGGGTTTTTCAGGAAGTGACGGAAGTTCTTCAGGAGGGCCAAATGTTCATGGGGAACAAAGGTGAGGCTGATTTCATCTTAGCTGCATTTCCTTATCCTTGGGGAACCCTGGAAAGTCATTTTCCAACAACTATGCATTGCAAAATCTGACTTAAAAGAGGCCTGTTATAGACTGAAGCAAGGCATTATGGGAAACCGACATTGTTTGGAGCTTCATGTATACTTCTGAAGAGTGGGCACACAATGCAAATGCATTGTTTACTTCCAACAATGTCTCACCACATATGTACAGCAGGCCTCTCTGTCTTCTTAACCAGATTCAGCCAATTACTATAATTCTATTTTAATGGGGTCGTGCCATGCAAGGTTGGTGAATATGACATTTCTGGGTCCCCTGAGCACAAAGAAATATATCTAAGATAAAATAAGCCTTGCCTTTTGTTCACCTTTAATCTTTAAAAGTCTATAAAATTTGGATCTTGTTTCCTGTTTTGCTACATGAACAAGGGAGTTATAGCAAGTCTTTGGATAATACACCTAATGAATTTGCATGTTACTTGGTTTCTCATTTTGAAATTTGGCGAAAAAACTGAACTTTGGTTTTCTAATTTAGATATTTTTCTAAGAATGAACTTTGGTTTGTGAATCTAAAAATTTGGCAAAAATACTGAACTTCTACACTTTATAATTTTGAAATTTGGCAAAAAAAAACTGAACTTCTGTTTTTTTAATTTAGAATGTTTTCTAAAAGACTGAACTTTGGTTGACCTCTGTAATCCTTCAGACATTATTTGAGTATTATTCTTTTTTTGCTCTATATCACATTCAGAATATAATAATACAGAATGGACAAGTATCAAACAAGACTAAAACTGAATAGAAACATCTATCCCTAGAGGGGATGTATGTACAAAAGAAATGACATGGCAGGAAAGTAAATCAATGAATCGAAATGGAGATATCATGAAATGTCTACGAATGCTGTTAGCAAACAAAAAGAACTGTATCCTATACGTTGAATAGCTGTAGATATATCAATCAAGAATTGAGAGAACACAGGTGGCTTGCAATGTTCACATTAAATCAGATATTGAATTTATGGTGAAAATAATGAAGTGTACCATGGCCTTTTAACTACTGGAGCATAATCATAAAATTTGATCTTTGCAATTGAGTTCCCAACCCAACCCAACCCCACCCCATACCCACCACACCCCTACCCCCATCCCACCACTGGAATACATTATTCAGGTTTTTTTTTTTACATTTTACCCATACATTCATGAATGCATATGACACTTCCATGGCACTTTTGCATATTACTATTATTAGTACATTGTAATTTACAGTCACCAGAACAGTCAACATAAACAGATAATCTAGAATATTTTTTTTTTAAAAATAGACATTATTTATATCGTTAATATGTCTTTCTAGTTGATATCAAAACGCCAGTTACTGTAACTTTCACTATTTTTGTTTACTTTCGCCATTGAAAAATACAACATATCTGTATGGAAACAGTAATATTCTTCTTGGTAATGAATTCATTACCTCTTTGTTAATTGTTGGCTCTTGAGTGTATGTATACTGGTCAGGAAAATAACTGTTACTAAGGTTTTGAGGACCTACGTTCAATGTGTATGAGACTTATACAGTACGTAACATCCAGTGTCAAAAACTTAAGGCAATCAAAACACATGGTACTACAGTCTGTAACATGACAAATATATTTCTACTTATTACTTACCCTTATTGATTCATTAGTTTCGGGTATATTTAAATTTTCTTCACTTCCACGTCTGGACGAACTACTACTAAGACTGCTATGTGATGATGTCAGTAATGGTCTATTACCTACAGCCTGCTTAAAAAACAAACAAAGAACCATTAAACAAACAAACAAACAAACAAACAAACAAACAAATAAACAAACAAACTACTAATGAGACTGCTATGTGGTGTCAGTAATGGCAGGGGTGAACAAATCATTTTGTGAACTGGTGGTCCCCGGACCAGTGCCTTAAAAAATACAGTGGTCCTGCTGAAAGAATTAGTGGTCCAAGGTCCCGCTAATGTGAAACATTAAATCTTACCTATGAATATGTATATTCAGACGACTTTTTAACATAGTTATTAACAGTAAGGTACTGGTCCGATGGACCAGACAAGGTAAAATTTGTGTGGTCCACCCCAAAAAATCACTAGTCCCGGACCCAGGACCAGTGGATTTGTTCACCCCTGAATGGTCAAACACCCAAACAAATAAATAAATAATATTAATAATAATTAGATTGTACTATGACATCCATGAATTGACATTCACTACAAGTAAAAGTGACTGTGGTATGGTACAATAAAGTCTCATTAAGAACCTATTTTGATCACAGCCAGTTTACAAAATACATATTGTACATAATACATGCTAAACTATATTGAGGAGTAGAACACCACTGTCACAACAGGGCTCGAAATTCGTTTTTTTTCTTGGTAGCCCAGGTGGGCTACCATCATTTAAATTTGGTAGCCCGAGAGCAGTGACTGGTAGCCCATATGCATGCATTCCTAAATTAATGGTGTTTGTGTATATATGTAACTATATATGATGTATTGAATTCGATGATTGATTGAATAACTTCAGAGGTCACGTTAACACGTTATTTGTGTGTATTTCACGCCGTATTTGACATTGGGGACGCAATTTTTTGCATGCAAGACATGTAGTCGCAGTTCTTAGTTGTAACTATTATTTAAATCTCTTGGTGCAGTGAGACCTGTAAAATTTGAATATGATTCAACGTATGGAAAACGTATAAACAGTTTCATAAGCCCCATGGCCATTTCCTGATGTGGAGACTACGTCATGGGTAGTTTAGAAACTATGTGCTGTTATCATTATCTATCCACGTGATTGGTTACTTATTAACAGACGGGTTATACATGATGGCCATTACGGCAAAGCCCCTTCCATTCATGGGCGAAGACAAACAGAGTCTAAGACCACATCGGCAGACGGTCCATGCTGAAAACTTCACTCAGATAAATTCAAATCATCATGTCACCATTTCATTCTCACTAAAACTTCAACTTTCTTTTGAGCTTTGCTACTACTACTAGATCGAATGCATTACGTGAATTTACCATTCACCACTGCATGCTCTCAGGGGTTGTGTGAGCGTGGTTTACACACGGAATGTTTTAGGCATTGTTCAAGAATAAACGAATCTGTAGGTGTATACCAAGTTAATAGTTCTCATCAGCAGCATAAAATCTTATCAAACACCATTACAACTGTGTCTCTGTCAAGTTGAAAGTTAAAACTGTCATTCATGTGATGGAATTTAGTTACTGCAATGCTGTACCGAGAGTGTACTGTACTCCGACTCCGGGCCGGAGGGCATATTTCCAGAGAGTGATTACCATGGAAAATTGAAAGTATAGAAAGATAACATTAAATCGCTATACAGAATATTGTTGCATATAAATGTTTTGTTGTGATATTTTGGAAGTACAAGCTGTGTATACGATGTACGGAAGTACAAGCTGTGTATACGATGTACGGAAGAATGACGTGTACAGTGTACATGTATTTCGTGTACATTTGATATACATGTAGTGTGGATGCAAATTTGGAAAAGACGCACTGATTTTGACGCTAATTTTGGCGAGAACACGTCCCACAGGACTGCGACCTCGGAGGCCCCTGGCCCGGGAAGGTGTCGGAGTCAGGCTGTCACAGTTTCATTCAAAACTTAGTAGCCCAATTGGGCTACCACTCACATAATTTGGTAGCCCAGAGACAAACTTTGGTAGTCTGTGGACGCGGGACTACCGCGAATTTCGAGCCCTGCACAAGGTAGTTGCGAATGCACAAAGAAGGGTGGTTCACTACGCATGAAGAGGCTTGGTCACCAAGACAGCTTTTTTTCCCTTTTTTTTCGAGGTGGGGGGGGGGGGGGGGGGGGGGGGTTGTATCAAAAAATTACATCATAGTGCTGTTTCTATGTCATATCTTAGCACATGGTGACAACTAACTATACATGATTCAATATGTTAAAGTAGTTGGGATAACATAAGAATCTCTTAGTATGAAATGAAAGTAACCACCAAGAACCACAGATTCTGTCCCTTTTAAAACAGTAGTATAACAAACCTATACTAAATATCCACTACCAAGTAGTGCTGTAACTGCAAAGCAATAAATATAAACTACTTTAATAAACTCACTAGTCTCCAGGAAAAAGTGTTGTAATTCACATTAGAAACAAAACTTTCAAGTACCTTTGAATTTTTCACTTTGTCATCACCAGAAAGGGCAAATTCTTCATCCATCTTTTTCTCGGCCTGAGGAGAAATCGTACAATTTAGAGCATGAAATAAACTCACAACCACTGCTTTGATAGAACTTCTTGCACTGTACTATATGTGCTGTACTGTATGTACGCTACTGCATAGGTCTGTATAATTAATAATGATGGGAAACATAAAACAAAGGCAGTCATAATTTTTGCTTTATTCATTTGAAACCCTAATTGAATTTATTTATTTCATTACTGGTGATGTAGCATATATAAGTCAGGTGAAAAATATGACGTTTCTCTTGTTTAATAAAATATAGGAAGTGACAACATAAACTAATAAACATGATTAACATAAAGTAATGCACCATTTGTCATAATCACACACACATGAACTATAAACTTGGTTTTAAGGATACATACATAAATATGACTCAAAAGTGAATGGTAATTAACGTCAATATCAGCATGGTTATTTGAATAACAAAATGTCATGTGTTTTAGAATTGTACCAAAACCTTTACATAAAACTAAACCCTAAACAGCAATATGCCATGGTCTAAATTTCACTTAGCTACACTTGGTCGTAAAAGTTAACCAAGTGAACTGTTTCAACCACAATTTGCTATGAATTTCCACTTGTCGAGCAGACTACCACCTTATGAATTTGGTCTAGATATGACATGTAGTACTCTATGTGTCTACTACTGCTAATTTGGTAGTCTAGATGCAATGTATAGTAGTTAATGTGCCCTGGACTACTGTTAATTTCAAGCCTTGATATGCGAGTAGGCTTCATTTTTCCCATTATTTTTCATACACATTTCCCCAAAGTCATGTATGATATAATTTAAAGAAATGATAGGCTGTTTGTTCGTTGGAATGTACAACTTACCTCTTTCTGTTGTCGCTCGAGTTCCTTCATTCTGATAACCCTGGCTTCTGCCCTGGCAGCTCTTCTCGAGGCTAGCCGGGCTTCTGCCTGTCGACAAATGACAAAGTTACAACAATTAATTCATTGTCCACCTGCATACAACAACTCTGTCTGTTTAAACAACATGTACCTGATGATTTGTTGTGTCATTTTCACTGTTCATTTAAATGATCTCTTGGGGTTACTGACAGACAAACACACACTTTAGCAAAGAACTACAACCCATAATCCCTCAACAGTTATGATATATTTATCAAATGAATAAACCGCCCCAACAGATTTATTAATTCAAGTATATCTAATAAATGTATTCCATTATTTATGATGATATAAAGTTATCATAAATATCTCAATATTAAATAATATAGTAGATTTGGTATAATATACCACAATGCATAAATCTCCATAATTATGGATTACTATCAATAATTATACTAATATCAATAACATGCATGTCAAAATAACACCTACAACATCTGCTGCTAAATATAACCTAACAGTAACATTCCACAGTCAGACATTTAATATTAAAAGTTATGCATACTAATTATATCATGTATTTATTTATTTATCTGTATACATTATTAATTTCTTTGAACCTCTACTAGGGATTTTGTTAAGGTTACAGAATCCTGGTAGAGTGATTGGAAATGTGGTCAAACTTGCATAGATTTGCACACCAAGTTGTACCATAATTTTGTGGAGAACCCTAGTAAATATAGGAAACCTGGGTTAGCTTTTACCTGGTTTAATACCACCCTTAAAAACATGGTTTACAATAGTGCTGTATTAAAAGGTGATTGGCCCATGTTATCTAGGAATATGGAAACTTTTATGCCAAATTTGGTTGAAATTTAGTTAATTTTGATATCCCGGTACTGATTTTGACACTTGACCTTGAAAGTTAATGTCAAGGTCATGAGAAAGAATATAGCCATGGACCATGTGTCATGTCTACGTGACTGTATACTTTGTACTTATTTTTGTCCATATACACAAACAGGCATTTGCTATGCTATGCTGGTAGCCTTCCGTAACTATCACCAAAAAAGACTAGCATGCCTAAATATGATCATAATGAAATCAAGTTTACACATTGCTAAAATCAGTCAACACTGGAAATAAATTCGGCAAAATATTCAGAGCCATGAATGATTGCAAAGTACATGAACCGGTACTAGAATAACATAAACTGTTCTTCCGCTGCAGCTGTTATAAACAGCTGTCCGGAAAGTAAAATGAAACCTCATATGTGATTGGTCACCACCCCGACATCATGTAAGGAAAAAATTCAATCATATCATGGTCTTTCATATCAAATATTTATTTGTATAATTCTGTCTCAAATATCCCTCTTAAAAATTAAAATGAGATAGCTGACAGCTAAAAACTTCAGTAAGCATTTGTATAAATAGACCGACTCCTTTCCGAGGCTATCAATCACCAGTTTTATCACTTATAGACATTTGTCAGTGCATTGACATTCTCACAAATATCCATCCATAATGTAGTTATTTCAGTTATCACTTTTATCTCAAGTACTGACTGGCAATTGACGATCCAGACAGTCTAAAAACGGCTCTATAAATTATACATACGTCTTATGGTAACAAAATGAAACCTACCACCATGATGCAAAATATGGCCCCCATCGTAATACCAGCTATACTTTTCATCAAGGATACAGTATTGGTATTTATTTTTTTTTTAACTTTAGCTAGAGGCCTTGGGTAGAAACTACTCAGCACAGTTTTAGGTTTCAGGACAGACACTATGATTGGTGGTAGGGTATGATTGGTGTGAATTAATAAACTCCTGCACTGTGTGACACACAGTTTTTTCATATCTTCACAATCCTTGCTATGCCAGGCAGCCATATTGGATGTCATGAATTCATGATGCTCAGTCATTTAGACATCGCTCGATCTCTGATTCATATAAAGAACCATATCATTTATCATCATAATATTTAGCAGCTGTCCTCATACAATGCTTTTTTTTTATTTTCATTACATTTCTCTTCACTTTTTCCTGAAGAATGGTTGTAAGGTTGCAATTTATTTGTACTTGTCTTTAAGAGGAATGCTCAGAAACGTAATTATTTAATTATTTCCAGGAATGCACTATGTCTTGTTTCCTTGTTCAGCCATAGCTATAATTAAACTCCAAGCCCAATATGTCTTTGCATTAGTGTTTATCTTATCAATGGAGACATTGGGACTAGATAGGATTATTTTTTCGTTCAGGATCAAATTTTTCTATAACATTCTACTGCTGGACAAATATCTTTCTCACAGTAAATGTTAACCTGAAATCAGACTTTAAATTACAATATTCTTGTAAATATGAGTATTTCTTCTATGTGCTGTAACGAGTGGCTGAAGCAATAGCCTTGCAATATAGAACGTTCAGCATCATATATACTGAGGTTCTGTCTATATTTGAGTTATGTATGTATGTATGTATGTATGTATGTATGTATGTATGTATGTATACACACACACACACACACACATACATACACACACATACACACACTATACTTTTGTTAATATACTGTCTAGACATTCCCTCTAAAATGTAGTAATTGAATATGAAATATTAAATTTTCCAATTACAGTATGTCAACCTCTTCCCTAGCCACACTAATTAGATATGGAAAAATACTTAATAATAAATGTTCATAGTCCAAAATTGATGTAATGATACAAGAGATTTGACATTTAGCAAATCACGCTGACAGTATTGTCAACATTAAAGAACATGTACTGTTAATGCTATTTTTTTTAAAGAAGGAATCTTTTGTTTTCATGTTTTTACTTCATACAATATATCAAGATACTCCAGTCCAAGATTCATTTCATTCAGTTTTATGTCTTGTGCAATGAAATCATTTTCTAACGTCAATACAACATTACAAGTGTACCATGACCTGACCTTAGTTGACCTCAAGTCATAACATTACAGCCAATGATGTCATTGTACGCTATCACTCTATGACATATAGTTGATGAATGGTCTGACTGAATGATATACAGATCTGTAGGAAAACTTCATCTTACATGGTAGTTACTTGATTACTTTTATTGTTCCTGCCACTTCAGTACTAACACAGGTTGCTTTAAAGGCCCATGATTCAATCTCAGGGTTCTCTAACATCACTACTATCTTATCAGTAAAGACATGTGGACGACATAGCATCACTATTGGTCATGACAATCAAACCCAAATTTTAATCCTAATCTGAACTTGGCCTTTAAAGGCCCATAATTCAATCCTTGGTTCTTGTATTAGAGTTACCTTAATATGTGGATAAGTTATGATAATTCTTTCTATAGCTATGCCAGCCAACTGTCTTTCACACCTAAATTTCAATCCTATTCTACAAGACCTTTTAAAGGCCCATGATTCAATCCTTGGTTCTTGTATTAGTGTTACCTTAATAAGCTATGATAATTCTCTTTTTTCAATACCAACTTATTCTATAGCTCTGTGCCAGACAACTGCATTTCATACCAAAATTGTAACTGATCAATCAATATATATTCTTTTGTATCATTTTTTTTATAAACTTAGTCAGAGACTAATATTTCTAATATTGGCATTCATAATCCTAATCCAACAAGGGCACTTAAAGTCTGCAGCTGACAATCAAAATAAATGCATGGAAGATACATACATGTAAATATAACATTATCTGAGGGTTTCTTTACAGTCTTTGTGAAGAATCAAGGGTTTTCATCTTCATTTCCAATTTCCACCCTGTTAACTCTGAGATGAATTTTGTGAGGCAGGAAAACAATTGGCTAAATAACTAAAAGACATTTCCTTGAATTACAGGAAGTACAAAATATGGAAGTGTGGCCCAAGTCTTCAGTAACATCCTTCCTTATAACCTTGACATAAACTGGCAAGGTCAAATGTCAAAATGAATATCAAAGTCAATGTACAATGTATTTCTTACAGATCTTAGAAACAACTTAAAAAAGAAAAAACATTCAAAATGTCTCATGCTTTCTCTTTACACAATTTTGGTAGCTATATTCATCATTTTGACAAGAAGCAAAAAACACTTCTTTGACTCCCTAGTCATAAAATCAAATTGTCAAAACCATAACTGACTATTAATGAGAGACCTAGGGAAACTTGTTTCTAGCATTAATTAATCTTTCTTCATTTTATGGAGATGACCAGATTGCTAGTGTCAGGTACATGTACACCTAATCAGCTATCAAGATATAATTAATAAATCATCTAATTAACTAACATAAAGCTATTGTCTCTTAGACTTTAATATTATTGATAGGGGAAATTATATCACAGGATAACACGATCTATAACTTCCTATTTAGACTACAACATGTCTGTGCCGCAAGGTGCAATTTTCCATCAACATGTAATTTCAAATAAATTTCTGAACAACTACATGAAGACAGGCAATTTATTACCCTACCTAATATTGAGATATCCCTTCTCATTTTCTCTTTTTCAATATTACGCCAGTCAGCATACAAAAAAATAAATGTTGTCAATTTGGGCATCATTATGAGTACAGGTATTTTATAGAATTCTCATTAAAGTATATACCTACATTATGTCGTTATAATTTACATGTTATTTCAAATGACTCTGTGAAGAACTAGAACAGGCAATGTATTATCCTGACTAATCTTGACATCTCCATTCCGTTTTTCCCTTCTTCAACATCAGTCAGCACATAAAATTACTTCTTTTTTTCAAATTGGGAATCATTAGGAGTACAGGTGTTGTAAAGAATTCACTGTACTATATCATTTATAGTTTATACCTTCATTATGCTATTACATGTTATTTCAAATAAATCTGTGGAGAACTAGACAGGCAATTTATTACACTGCCTGCCAAATCTAATCTTGCGATGCCCTTTAGCCTTTTCTCCTTCAATATTACTCAAGTCGACATGCGAAAACAAACTTTGTCAATTTGGTAATCATTAGATTACAGCAGTATGCTATTTTAATTCAATGTACATCATTACATGTACTATACCACGTCTACCTTCATTATGTTAATAGTTTCAAATCAATCTGTGAAAACTAGACGAGCTTGGTCTGACAATGTATTATCCTGCAGCATATCATATCTAATCTTCTTTTGCTCAATGGTTTGCCAGTCAGTCGAGAAAACTAAAACTAGGTAAATTTGGCAATCACTATGTCTACAGCCATATGTTACTGTTAAATCTACTGTAATATATATTATACCTTTAAAAAAAAAAAATATATATATATATATTATACAATGCACAAGCCGGGTTCAACACAAAGTATGGAATATATACTCTGGTTGTTCTATGTCACAACAATCCATGTCTACGTCATTGGTTTTGCCGTGTTCAAAATGCTCAAAATTGCCATTACTTTTCCCCAATTTTTTTTATATTACTGGTGATGGCATAGTTACATTTTGTATATTATTCCCCAATATTTTTCTTCATTCAGTCAGAAAATACTTGTAACCTACGGGTTGTCACTACAAGTCGCCAGAGTTTAGGTCATTCGTATTTTCAAAAGCTAAACGAAGAAAAATATTGGGGAACAATATCTAAATGTATACCTTCAATGTTGTTTTCTCTTTAGAGTTAGCATTTAAAACTACACTTGATCATATTTGGAATTACTTTACACATGTTATTGTAGTAGTATGCTACTCAATTTTATTAAAGTCACTCTACTATTTGCATTTGCTTCATGTCTGTTTTGTTCTTTTGAATCTTTTTAGTTACGTAAGTTACATTTGAATTACATTCCTTAGAAAAGTTTATTTTCAAATCATGACTGCAAGATCTCTACTTTTTAAAAGCCAGTGACTGGTCTCTGGGCTAAAAACTAGTCAGAAATCATAAAACTGTACTCAATTTATACTGTAAACTGAAATAGTAGTGGTCTACCTTTATTATGGTTACATCAAGTAAATTAAAAATAAGAGTGCATGACATGAGAAACATATTATCTCTGATGAGTTATAACGATCTCATATTTTTAGACTTGATTTGAAGATCTCTGACGACAAGACGTGAAATTAAACACAACTCTGTCAACTCATTACTGACTGGAAAATTTTGATGGATGATGTCAGAGAGATGAGGCCTTTCTTAAGGGACAGATGGGAATTGGAAGAAATTGATTTTAGTAGACGTGATGCCCACATGTTTTTCAAATATCATTATTAATGTTATTCAAATATCATGCCATTTCTTGGCTTAAATTATTAAATTATTAGCCATGCTTCCTCCTATCAAATATTCACATTTGCCAACATTAAGAAAAGAATGTGTGTGTGGTAGTTTTTAAAATCATGCTAGTTCAAGACCTTGGATGTGAGTAATCTTTCTAGAATTCTCTCTGAAAAAGGTTACAAGGATGATAACCCTCTGGTAATTTCTAAACATGGTTAAAATCACACTCCAAATTCCTTCATTTCCTGCAAAAACGGTATTATCAAAACAGCTACAAGCCATAAGATTTTCACTTTCTGGTTTTTAACTAACTGCTACAAATTATTAGGGGAAACACTAGCAACTATTAGCAGGTGTTACTTGTCTCTGAACTGGTGGAAACGATTCTAGAGGGAACACTATAAGAAGTTGTTTATAACTGGTCTCTGAACCCACTAGTGGAAACAAGGCTAGGGGGAACACTATGAGAAGTCACATTACTGGTCTCTGAGGCCCCCTTGCACATTTTGATTTACACTTCCACTTGTGTGCTTTAGTTATAGAGACCACGTTGACATCCAGGCTCCCATTTCTTTATCATATTTTAATCACGTAATCTGTTACAACCTGTAATAAACCTTAAAATCCAGCACACGATAACAACAGGGAAATGTGATAATAAATACTAATCAATTAGTATTGTAAACAATGCTGATACATTGTTTGTAACCACAAATGATCAATTCATAGTCACCCTGACCATTGTGGGAGGTTAATTTTATCAGTAGCTCCAGATTAGGTATTACAATAACCACAGATAATCCCATAGTCCTTTGCATCTGAGCATGCTCAGTCTGAATTGCAAGTTCCCTATTGGACAAGCATATATTGAGACTCTAGAGTGTAGGAATATCACCAACAAATTGGCAGGAATCCAGGGATCTTCTCTTTCTCTCCTACTGATTTCCCTCCTCTGACAGAAATCCAATTATTTGCCATCCTAATCCAATGGGGGTCATGCTATCTACTACTACTAGTTAAACAATACCTAGCACTGTTTACTTGCAATGATCTCACTAGGTCAAAGGTCACAGGGATGTCAACCTTTCAAAGCAATTACTGCATGTATATTATATGTCATACTCTACTGTGAGGTGAATGACTCCTTTCATCTATAAACGCTTTCACTTTAGAGCTTTTAAAAGATTTTTTTTATCTCCAAAACCTTACATTCGTTTACAGCGGTAAATGGCAGGCTCTTATATTTACTACCAAGAATGGCAGACTCTTAACCTAATTCTTTACAATTCTTAACAATGTCCCTTCACAGCTGTTCATATCTACAGAATATCACAGCCTGTCTGCTGGCTGAATCTGTGAATGCTATTTGGTCACACACGCAGTAGACAGGCTAAGAATACCACAAATGAAATATTTTATTTCATTATAAACTACTGCAAATCACAGTCAGAAAATTGAGAATAATTTAATTTTCTTGATGGACATGTTGCTGGATCTGTGACTCCACCCACTACTCTTTTTATCCAAGTGCACAAATGTAACAGGAATCACAGATACAGCAATGTTGACAGGCTAGTAATACTAGACAGGAACACATACTGATTCTGAGACATTTTCTTTTAATGTCACTGTCTGCTAAATAAAAATACTGTGCTTGTGGTTATACATACACGACTGTACATACTTGTACTCAAATACACATTGTTTTATAACATTAATCTGGTCTTCATTGTGCTAATATTGAAGAACTGAGGGTTTATGTGCATGTGTGTGTGTGTGTGTGTGTGTGTGCGCACATATGTATGTATGTATGTATGTATGTATGTATGTATGTATGTATGTATGTATGTATGTACGTACGTACGTACGTACGTACGTACGTACGTACGTACGTATGTATGTATATATGTATGTATGTATGTGTGTGTGCATGGATGAATTGTATGCGTACATATACATGTAGGAGTGTGTGAGTAAATGCTTGTGTGGATGGCACCTCTCTTTTATATCACTGCCCAGTACAAAATTACACTGTTTTCTTGCTAAATAAAAACTTGAATATTATCTCACAGTATAGTAACTTTTATTCTGTAGACTAAGTTCAGATATATATTGAGTCATGACGTCATAGCCCAATGAATGACAGAGCTCCATGTTGTCTCTAACACTTTCTAGCAAATATGTACATGTAATGTAATCTGCAGAGTACCACTGTTATGTCCTTGTAGTGACAGGTGTGTACATTTGTATGTACATAGACCTCCTATCAACTTATGGATGAAATCATTATGGCAGACATGTCAACAATACTATCACACCAAAGTTAGTTTGTACATACCAGCAACTGTACTTAGTACATCTATGATCTAAAGTGTTTGATACTGCAGTGTAAATATCACAAGAACGCTGTAAATAGTTTATACAACTACATTGATAGAAATGCAAGTAATGCCACTCCTATGAAACAACAGCAAAGGTTCAGATGTCTGACTGCGCTTCACGAAATGTTTATGGGTGCAAGTGAATACCAATATTAGAGTTCTCCTTTAGCTTGTCTATGTGGCAGATGTTTGTTTCACTTCACTCTTCACTTTTTACTTCTCTGGATAGAGCTAGGTGGAATCACACAGACACATAACATACTGTATGGTACACAGACTAGTTCTCCTATCAAGGAGTAGTTAGGTCAACTTTTAAGATTTCAGGTTAATAAAATAACTTAATTTACATAAGAATGCATGTATTATTATGCAATTTTTGTGTATCTCTCTTTTTGTCTAGTTCTATCTGATCCGCAGATCAGCGTTATATATTAGTTCTTATTTGACTGCAGACAAACTAAGCCTGGTTCCACAGACTTGACTACCTGGCTTGACTGTTGCTGGCCCAAATATTCAAGCAAATGATTTTGCCAAGCCAGAAAGCTATACTCTAGAGGCTATCCATTGAGATTGAATCTAAATATCTCTTTACCAAATTGGGTAAATAGATATTTAGATTTAAATTCCAATGGATAGTATCTAGACTAGCTAGCCAAGGCTCTAAGCCAGCTAGACAAATCCAGGACTCGATTCTGACTATTATCCATCTCCAATTGGGGATAATAGATCACCAGATAAGAGAGGGGCAACGATCAGAATCAAGTCTTGACATTCTGGGAGCTGGGACAACATTAGTACAATCATTCACATCATATTTAATACTAATATTAGTAATAATAATCTTTATTTATAAATACTGGATAGTTATAAACAATTATCTCCCAGTGAGGGCCATCCCTCATGGATTCAGTGTTAATGCAGGAGGAAACCGGAGTACCTGGCGAAACCTGTGTTGTTTGGTAGAGTCAAATTGAACGACACTCTTCCTACTTACAGCGTGGTGAATTTAACCCTGAATGGATCTGAACCCAAACCGCAGTGGTAAGAGGCAAGTGGTTTAACCACTTGGCCACCGACAACCCTGAACATCACAGACATCAAATACATATGTATCTTACTGTCACTTACAGAATACCTTGTATTTCAAACAATGTATATCACATAATTTGACAATGGTATTGGATCATGTGACCAGTAAGTATTACATGTAATAGTCTGTAAGATACAACAATCATGCCATAGTATGACAGAGACCCATGATGCACGAGTGCAAGTGTACCGTACTCTGGGTATTTGAATGAGTTCTTGCAGTGTTCTCTGCGGGTGTACAGAAAAGACTGCAAAAACATGAGCACAAATAACCCTGAGTACCCACACTGGCATTCATGCAGCATGGGGTTCTGTTATTATTACATGCATGTATGTTCATCCGAAACAGCAAATTTCCATAAAATTTACGTTATGTGATCACAAAAGCGCATAGAATGAATGATGTGTCCTCATTTGCAGTGCAAATACCACTAGTATGTGTGCGCACTGGTACAAGTAATCTCTGGTACATATGTAATAATATCAGCTACCATTGGTTTAGAAGCCAGATAAGGTTGAACAACCCCACATATCTTACATTGTAATACACTCTATACATGTAGGTGAACTAGCTTTACAAAACCAGTGCTTCAGCTGTGGTAGCTTTAAACCCATTATAAATATTAAACATTAAAAGATTTATTTATTAGTAGAGATAAGGTCTGTCTAGTATTATACACTGTGTATAAGCTGGCTGCTATAAAATGATATATATGCACTGGTACTATTAAAATTGATAAGGGAAGCATTACAGGAAAGGTCAGGGAGAGGTCAGTCAAATGTATTTGTTGCTGGACTTTGTCAGTACGTGAAATCTACTTCAGTTTAACACCATTTTTTACTACAGTACCTTTCAAAACTTAAAATCTCTTCATTCACTATTCTCTGTATGGGCAACTGCAAATCATTGTATCCTTTCTGTCTGTAAAAACACTGTAGCCAAATGTACATTAAATATAGAATATTACCTATACTTTATGTTTTCTTATGCTTTTTGCTGGGGTTTTTTTATAGTTGAACTACTGATGTTGACCCTTTTCAGCACCACTGAACACAACTATGTTTACGAGTCTGGTGCTTTAGGAATTCTTTTGGTTCATTGTCATTGATTGATAGTTCGTCAATCTTCTATATGCTTATGAACCAAAATATTTTCATCAACAACCCCCCAAAGTGAAATGCAGTTGAATTTACCTGACTTGACATCACAGTCTAGCCTAGAGACTTGAATATCTGGCTCAACATACGTGGTACTGGCTCGCTGGCAAACAAACTGTCCAGCCTGAGACAGCCAAGCCCCTAGGTTAATCACTGGTAAATGAATTGTTCAGCAAGATAGCTGAGTTTCTAGGTTCATCACTGGCAAATGAACTGTCCAGTCAGATAGCCAAGCCTCTAGGTTCATCACTGGCAGACAATTGAAACTGTTCATGATTTTCAACAATGATTCAAAACTTGAATATCTCCTTATTTAAGGCCATTTTAGTCATCTGAACGATTCACATTGCAAAGAGTAGTAGTCTCCACAATGCATCATGCCTTTCTCATTTCAACTGCCCGATAAATCTTAACAAAACCAACCAATTAATCTAATTCTCCCACACATTGTATTTGAAGTCCTGACACTGCATGGCCCATTAGTTTCTGATTGCACACTATGGTAGTAGTATTCAAGTGCAGCATGAGGTTAGTCTGGATGCCAACATGGTCTCTAACTGAACCAGTGGAGGTATAAATCTTAATGATACCATATAGGAACTAGACTACACAAGTTGGAGGAAGCTTTGTAAAATGCTCAGGAAACTAGCAAAGATTTAACCCACACACTGCCCTTTCATAAGACAGTTAAATTTCCTCATTACTATTTGGAAGTGTATGTTTTTAAGAGACTAACCAAACACATATCCGTGTAAATATATATTTCTATACATTCTGAGACACTATCCTTTTCCTGCTTAGCCATCACTATTTCAAGACAGCCGGTCACACACTGGGTCAACACGATACAGTTTTGTTGAAGTTATAATAACTCTGATTGCTGAAATCTTGTAACATTTTTACATTTCCAAACCACGGTAAAAAGAAAATACAGCAACTGAGTTGTATTTTACTTCCTTATGTTTTTAAAAATCCTTGGTATAAATTTGACATTAAATTATATCATTTTGATGTGTCAGTTCTGTTTATAGATACTTTATTTCAGGTTTGCTGTGAAAGCAATAAAAATAAATTGTATCATATTTCAATACTTAAGTCCGGTTGGTATTTTTGTGAAGTGATATTCAAAATATAGATTCCGACTTCTGACTACTTTCCTAGACCTAAGCAATGGGCATATTTCATTTTTTGCTTGCATTTCATCTTCACAACATACTATTCAGCTTTTTGGCCCACAAGACCTACAAGTAATGATTCTGTAAGGAACACAGGGTAAAGAAATTGTCACTACATTATATACAATATGATACACTTTTTATAGCCCAGAGTTGCCGTAATCTTATTACCATAAGCTACCCAAACCAGCAAAGTTGCAAGTAAGATACCTAAGAACCGTAACGAATCTCTCGGCTACTGTTCTTATCACATTATTTTGCAATAATTTTAGTGATGCGTTGTTACCTCACACATTTCTCTGCACAACTGCTAATCTTGTGGGTTGAAAAGAAAACAGCTATATTACACTGTGACCCCACCTATACATGCTTTCCTTTGGCTATACATGTACCCCACGCCAGAATCTACATGTGCATATGCGTGTCTATGTGATGACAATGCGTGTCTGTGTCATTGGTTCTGTTGTGTTCGAAATGCGAGTCAAAATGTTCAAAATTATTACTATTAATTTTCTCGATTTTTTTTTCAATGTACTACTGCTAGCACTGGTATAATCATTTTATTCTCCAATATTTTTCTTCATTCAGCAGGAAAATATTTGTAGCCTAAGGGTTTTGTTAGTACTCGTCTAGCAAATTTGTAGTGACAATGATCTCTTAGGTTACACATATTTTCCTTAGCTGAACAAAGATAAATATTTGGGAATAATACATAATTGTCCAACTCAGAACTGACAGCATTATGAACAATAACAATACTGTCTATAATCATGTACACTAAGTTTTTTATTTTCACTATTCTCAGCAGTAAATGACTACAAAACAGTTGAATCTTTGACTAGTTTCGCACCACAGCAGGCTTTTTTCAAGAAATTACTTGCATGTATGCTTGCTGTGTATACACAACTGAATCTGTATGAAGTGATTTTTGTATTCAATGAGTAATAAAGCAAAATTCTAAAGCATTATAAATGATCATATAATTAGCACAGTTGCTACTTACAGATGATTTGTAACAGTTTTCCAACCAAATTAAATAGACTCTTAAAAGGCATTAACTATTTTTTGGCAATAATTAGCATAATTAAAACAAAGTGTTTATGATAATGACTTCATGTCAGATTTTAAATAGAGTAAAATATTCAAAACAACATTATCTATTAAATAATTAAAGTCTTTCTTATCTTTTCCAATCACGATCCATTTTTATAAAAAAAATATTTAATTCCACATTATCTGCTTGGTGGAAAACTCCAAATTAAGTAAATTAAGAGTTAAAATCACCATTCAATTATTTCTAGATAAATTGTATTGATCACTGTTTTTGTGGAGGTCTGGTAAAATAATGCGGGAAATATGATAAAACTGGCAGTTTCCGTTAAAGTATACCACAATTTTGGTGGGGAACCCCAATATACATTTGTACCTGGAGAATTCAGATTACCCCTGCTTATCAGTGTATCACCCTTATAACAAAAACACTGGTAGGGAACACATGTAAAATGACTGGAGAATTTGAGTAGATTTCACCTACTTACAACCTTTAAAACACTGTACATGTTATGATCTAGTGCAATGCAGTTGCATTTTTTCAGTTATGTTATTTCTTGTATTTCGAGTGACACGGGTATGATTATTTGACAGTCCCAAGTATGCATTTTTGCACGAAAGAATTCAAAGATGAAATATATCACACAACATGTACAACCCTGCATACTTAACATTTATCATTTTGACATGCAGAGCAACTAGCTGCAGGCTGTTTGATGAGTACTTCATCAGTACTGATTGTTAGCTGCCAACTTCTATGTATTCCCCATTAACTGTTATCAAAGGTGATCGCCACTCCAATTTATCTTTCACTCATACTATTTACACATATAAATGGTTGCATTTTGACATGACTCAAATTTATAACATCTTTGTCAGGCAAATTGTGCCATCAGACTCCCTTTCATTCTTTTTCTTCAGTCGTTTCAATGGTTTACTGTCTCTTCAATTAGACACTATGATTGCTTTGCTTTTTATGGAGGCCGTCAATGAACTGACTGACAGACATATAGCATGCTTGTCAGAGTATGACTAACTGGATCGGATTTCAAACAGAAAGACAAATCTCAAATTTTCCGAATTCAGAATTCTTCAAATAATAGAGCTGGTGTGACAAAACAATTTACATCACAATAGAGCATATTGTCATGCAAATATATCTCCTTTGTTTTCATAAAATTGTAGGATAGAATGTATCATATTCAAATGACCTGGGGAAAGCCCAATCTAATCTAATGTAATTAGATCAATCTGCAGCAGCATTCATTTGAGATGCAGATATAGAGAACATTTTCATTGCTGTAGATACTTTGGGGTATAAAATAAAGGTATGAAAAGGTATGAAAATATATTTTCATTGTGAGCAGCAATATCATTTATATGGAGTGGTAATATTTTTGTAATTTTCACTTGCATGAAATTTTGACTTGTTTGACCTTTGACCTCATACACAGCTAGACAATCTGTACAAAGCTACATGAACTGCCTCAGATCATATTAAAACTCATCATATCATATGCAGAACTAGGCTGCCTGTGGTGACATCTGAAATGCAGCAGGAATGCCTGTGTTTCTGTACTGGCATTGACTAAATAAATGCAAAATGTTAAGGACCATGACTCAATCTCGAGTATTATCATTTCAATGAAGCTATAAGGATTAGAATGAGTTTGATAGACTCATTCTTCTGCTGACAGACCAGCATTGTACAATACATAAATTTATGTCTGTGACTGAAGTAAGCAAACATGCTGAATTTTGACATACAAAAATACTCCTGAATTGTTTCACAGGGATTTACTCATTCAAAATCCCATTCCACCCTCCTCCTCCCTTGTATGAATCTAGTCTGTAAGATACAATATTCCTGTTTCGCTATATCACTCAGTGTATTCAGGGTCATATTTAATATATTTTTAAGTTACAATAACATGTAAGATGAAGAAATTATTGTGATATACATAAATTAATGGAACCCATCATTTTTGCATTTTGAACTGAACAATCTGGAAATAAATATAGAATATTGAATACTGCTAGTAGTTTCAAACATTTCTCTGTTTACACTTTCACAGACAACGAGTCAAGTATCTGGTAATCTGGATGGCAAATTTGAATAGCCTGGCTGCAGACTTGTTTACCTCCATAAATTAATGTGTAATCAACCAGTCTGGCTATTTTCATGTAAATTTTACCATTTCTAATTAATTAAAACTATGGGTATTTGTAAAGCAGACATCCATTTTACGATTTTCAAATTTCTTCCTTGTAACCGACTCTGAAATAACATCAAGTGACTAAAAACTGATTTGATGTCATCAAATTCAATATCCTGGTTGTTAATATCTATCCTGGTTGTTTTACTACTTTGGGAAAAAAAAGTTGTTTAGTTGGCGGACCCCACGCCCTCCCCACTTTTCATGTCTGACACATGAAAACAAGCCACACTACAATGTAACTTTTACTAAATTGACACACAGAACATAACATACAGTTTGTAAGTCTGCCAAATTGTTTACTTCTGGTTGTTTTCAAATTATTGATACAACAAGGCCTTTTATAGCTTATAATATAAATACAGTGATGTAGATACATGTAATAGCCTGTAGCCAGGCATTTTCTGTTTGAAGCTTGCATGTAACCGACTATAAAAAATTATCAAAATGGTGAAAAATGAAAGCAAAATGAATTTGCTGATATTTATTCACCCATCTACTATTTCTAGTACATGCTCATCTACTTCAAAAGTTGTCTACATTATTGTAAAATATCTGATTATCTCAGGTAAAAACATGCAGTAATTTAACATTATTAAAATGTTTTCAATACCTAGCATTGTAAATTAATATTGCTTTTCATCCTGATCATTAATATCTCTGTTTTATTATTATCACCATAAAAATTAACTGTATTTACAATAAAGTCTTTAGTCCTGAGAACAATATAACACAACATACAAAACCCCATAAAAATTACACAGGGAGATTATACATTCATAAAAATAAAACTACACAAAAGGCAGTAACCCTCAATGTCAATGTATTAATGTTAACAGTGAGAAAACTATTACACTTATGTTTATGCTTATATAATGGATAATTATCAGCACATTTGCTACATATCCTCTTGTGATAAATACTAAAAGTTGAGTTATTTATGAGTGAATATGCCCAATAACTTCATGTAGAAATAGGAGCCTTGTAAAGTTGTAATGTGCACTGCTGCATACCATCTTTGCATTGTGTCCTATATATCCTAATATTGTGACAATACAAGATAACAATACAACCTGGCTTCACATGTGTTTTATGAGTTGTAAATGTCATTAGGCTAAATGTTTTACAAAATGTAAGTTTAACTGGGCACAACTTCACTTTTAACTACATAATCACTATACTAGCTTTGATAGTGCAGCAATAAATTCAGAAACATGGGTGTCACAGTACATGCATTGTATATTTTGTAGAATATAATAAAGGCTTGATGACGGAGGCCATCGAAAGGGTGTGTGCTCCATTTTATTAGTTTGGCTGGAGTGTAACTTGATACGTGCATGGAGAACTTTCAGTGCACGCACAGATGGGTAGGACTGTTTTTTTGAAAGGGCCCATAATTCAGAAGGGGCAATATCTCTACAACCAAACTAGTGACAGCAGCCAATGTCAATCGTTCGTCGTATTTGCAGTCAAAAATTTTGAATATTATGCCAGGAATGTAACACTCAGTCGACGACATTTGCCACAACACAAACACTTGAACGAATGTCATCATGTCAAACTCTTACCTCTCTCGCTATGTGTGATAGCGCTTCGCCTTCAGCCGTGTACGTACGGCCTCCAGTCCGTTTTCTTCCACTGGTTGGTGTGCTCATTTTGTTATATAGCTCCTACGAACATCAATGTTAGACTGTGAACAAACGAAAGCAACTGTATCAAAAATGTCTTATCATCAAGGGCTAGACGTGTAGTATGCTGTGCAGATAGACCACAACATGAGCCTAAAATATGGAAATCCCGCCAAGTTTACGCCATCTATGGAAGTCCGTATGATATATATGAAATTTCCGAATCTCCGGTATCAACTAAAATATACAACAATTATCACGTCACTGGCAAAATAATCTAATTCGCCCATGTACGGCCGTAAACATGCTCAACTTTCTTACTGAGTTCCGCCATGAAAGTAGGGAAGTGCCCGGATGATGTGAGCCTCGTTCTCAATCGCTATAGTATTTGTGTCTAATTTAATAACCCGCCCTCAATAGTACCATAAGTTATTTTCTTTGTTTTGTTTCGTATCAAATTTGCAGAAACCACTCTGAAAGAAATTAAATATAAGTCGTGTCGATTACCGAATGAAATGGAAATATTTGCATTTCTATTTTTCGATAGATAGGATCACCGCGACCCTGGGTATATGTTGTGACACAGGATTAGATGCAGTACGTACACAGTAGCGGTTCCGCTCAGTCGCTCTCGGCCCTCGAGGCCTCCGCTAACGGGCCGTATACGGAACATGTATACAACCTAGTCCCAGTTAGTTTTTCTTTGCAAACCCCGTAAGAATAAATTGAAAAGTAAAACGAATAATGTTTAGTCACAACAAATAAAACATAAACAAGAATAAAAAAGTATTGTATTAAAACAAAAACAAAGTTACAAGTATTGCAGCTAGTGACACATTACTTGTAAAAGACGAAAAACACTTCCTAAACCAATGTCCCCTACATAATAGACACAGAAGAGAACTTTTTTTTAATGCGAAATTAAAGCAATAAACAATTTTAATACACTTCCAGAAGATTACAAGTTCAAAGAAATCATGATTAATAAAAAATATTTCCATAGCTCTAGGCCATATTCAGTAAACAATACTATTGAACACATCAACTCATACACACAACAACAATATCTGAAATGTACTCTTTTTATCTTATTTTAGTCTATGCTTTATTATTAGTGAGTAGGTTTTTGTAGTGTAGCTTAATTATCTCTATATTTGTTCTTTCAAATTGTTTCATTTTACTGTGCCTTTAATAATCCTCAGGGATATATTATCTGTATTAAATAAATAAAATAGAAAGAAAGAAAGAAAGACAGAAAGACAGAAAGAAAGAAAGAAAGAAAGAAAGAAAGACAGACAGACAGACAGACAGACAGACAGACAGACAGACAGACAGACAGACAGACAGACAGACAGACAGACAGACAGACAGACAGACAGACAGACAGAAAGAAAGAAAGAAAGAAAGAAAGAAAGAAAGAAAGAAAGAAAGAAAGAAAGAAAGAAAGAAAGAAAGAAAGAAAGAAAGAAAGAAATAATTGAAATCACCACATCTCATCAGATTTCAGTTTCTATTATACGCTAGTCGGTATGCGACCATCTAAAGTTCTTTAACGTACGTACTAGTGACTTAAATTACTACATGTATATCTGCAATAGTAATGTCACTATACCAATGTTACGGGCCCATTTTCATTGTGACATTAACTTTAGTTTTCAAAGCTGTGAAATATTACCTCAAAGGCTGTGATTAACCGTACCCCCACCCCCGCTCCACTTCAGAGATGTACATTAAACTAACAGTGGAAATCAACTTCAGCGTCCCATACATAACAATGATAGATTTCTTTACAAATAGATGTGAGTTTTGTGAAAGAGGTCTCTCAAATGTATGGCTATATTACTTATTGCCTACACTTTAACTTATTATACAGATATATTTTGGCAGACACATACATTCGCTTGGCTATTGACTGTCTCATAATTGAATGTATGGTAGGTAAATGTAGTATATTTCTACAAATTCCACTTTCTAGATAGTCAGGCGCCAGTTTACCCTCCCTTCCTGTCTGTCTGTCTGTCTGTCTGTCTGTCTGTCTGTCTGTCTGTCTGTCTGTCTGTCTGTCTGTCTGTCTGTCTGTCTGCATGTCAATCTCTCTCTCTCTCTCTCTCTCTATCTCTCCCTCCCTCTCTCTCTCTCTCTCTCTCTCTCTCTCTCTCTCTCTCTCTCTCTCTCTCTCTCTCTCTCTCTCTCTCTCTCTCTCTCTCTCTCTCTCTCTCTCTCTCTTTCTCTCTCTTCCTACCCTCCTCCAGTCATCTTTAATATCTGAACACAGATTCAGCTAAACCTACCTTTCGGATCTGTTTATAAGCTACTCTGTCGGTTGTCGATCAGTCAGTTTAATTATGTAGTACGTAGTTAATTAATTAATTTATTCGTCTACTTAATTATTAATCACTAACTCAATCCTCAATCAATGAAACTAACCAATCTACAGAAAATTGGTCTTTTATTGATCGAATAGAGTTTACTAACGTAAAGACATTTCTTTTATTTTTTATTAGTACACATCATGTATCTGCTATGAAATGCTCTGCATCGTGTATTGTGGGAACCAAGCTTACATTCGTTGTTGCAGTGTTATACATATGCCTGTTCGTCTACATATTATATTATATATATACACACACACACACACATATATGTGTGTGTGTGTCAAATAAAATATACTTTGCTCTACTCTACTTCCTCTCTCTATATATATTACATGTATATAGCATATGTATGTCTAATATGTTTTGTATATAGAGTATCATGTCTAAAGCAATATATTTGATGTAATAAATCCATACAGATAGATAGGTAGGTAGACAGACAGACAGACAGACAGATAGATAGATAGATAGATAGATAGATAGATAGATAGATAGATAGATAGATTGATTGATAGATGCATGCTGGAGTCATTGTCACAGTATCATCACCAGATCTACGTCACGTGTCTGTGTTTTTTTTCTCACGAAGTGTGACATATGGTTATTTTCTACGATTCTCTATATCCACACGATATACTGGTAGCATCACTCAATATTTGTCACGGCGCACGAGTGGGATGATGTTAATTTCAACTCTGACCCTGCAGCAGCCACGTGTAGGATCATGCGCACTCTGTTTTTGATTAATATTTATTTCCTATGTTTGCAATCATAAATGATATGGCTGCATGTAATAGGTTTTGCAAAGTATTCCTTCATGTTTGAATGTATCACAAAAGAATCATAATACTTAATATTTGTAGTGTAAATCACAAAATTGGAGTTATTCTGGTTACAAAGTCAAAGCACAGTCTACAGAGAGTAGTGTAGGGTAGCCATAAAAATGTTGACAAATCTAAGGGGCTTAAAATTAAAAAGCATCCAAGATGGCGTCCATCTGATACTCGACAGAAAATTGTCCGCGAAAGCAATTTTTCGGTCAGTATGTTCAAAAAATTGAAGCAAAAGTTGGAGGACAGTGAAAAGTCTCCAGTGAGACCACCGCCACCGAGGAATATCCCCGAGCAGGTAAGTGTAAATGGGTTGACAGAGGACTGTCGATAGGGGTGTGTTTGACGTGTATGAATAAGTGAGCTTTTAAAAATTATTTTTACGTCGGTTTTTATGTGTTTGCGTGAATCGTGACGTTATGACGTCAAATGGCATGTCGTACGGTGAAGAGATGTCACTGATTAGTATTTTACGATGGATTTATCCTGAACTCGCTAATGTGTGCCCTTCCGAACGCTGTGTCCCTTCGATGCGGGCTCGATATTGAATAATGCTACATACATATACTACTGTACTGATGGGATATGAATTATTTATGTTCACACACACCTGAGCAGCTGACATTCCATTCATTACAAATAATGTCCAAAGTAATTTTGCAAAATACTTTCTGTACCCGCTCCCACCCGTTACTCCCTACGATAATTTCTAGAAACACAAATTAATACGTGTATTGTAGTATACTGACCAAACCAACTAACACCAGCAACGTAACTAAACCAATGCTAGTACTAACATGACTAATAATATTAAAACTGTCGCTGCTTGCCGAAAATCAATTCTAACAGTGTCAGTCTTGAACAGCGGTCAGAATCAAGTCTGTCAGCAAGAACGACCAACAATGTTTTTTTCTCAAATGAATTGTTTGAACTCAATATATATTTGTCTTGGGTTGAGGACACATCTGCAACACATGTACTGGGGGTGAATCGTGTATATCAAATTGATGAATAATAAATGTAGTAATTCTCTGGGGTCTGTCAGATTGTAATGGGCTAAGAACAATGTCTAGCTTGTATAAAATCATAAAGTTATACATTTATGACGATACCTGGGTTCTCATTATGTAAAGATTAGAGTATCACTAGTAGAGTAGTATGTTTCAGTGTTTTTGCTAATGTTGGGGAACCCCGGTAACAGAAAGGGGGAGTGTGGTAAAAGTTTCAACTGGCATACCCCATGCATTACACCATTATTTCTATTTTTATGTTATTCAAAAAATCCTAATGGTATTTTCACAATATTTTAAAACATGCATGGTTGACAAGATATAGGTCAGATCAGGTAATGTGAGCTGCATCACTATGGTAATTTTGCCTTATAAGTATGCATGTCATTCATAATAACATTCATTTCCATGTGTTTGTTCACATGGCCTCACTCCAGTGTTGACATAGTCGCACTATGCATAGAATACTAATATGTCTGCCTTCTATGCAATACTTGTAGTTCCTGTAACATCTGTAACCTACCACACTTCATTCCATTGCAGTCACCACTTGGTAAAGCTTTTACATCATCCCCTAGTGATGGAAGACCCCCAAGGGATTCTGTTAATAGTAGAAGAGCCCATGTAAGTAATGCCATGATACATTCTTGCTGCCTGAAATAGAAGTAGTATTGTGTCTGAAGATCAAAGCCTAGATCAATGAGTGCCGTTCCCCTTAAAAATAGAACCATACTTAACGTGATTGTATCTTTGCGGTAAAGGTCAAATACGAGAATGTCACTCAGCTATGCTGGGTTCTAAGTCCACTAGTCCTGTTGTGCTGGCTTTACACATACAGATTTTGACCCAACTTTTTAAGGAAACTGAATTAAAACTCTCTCTTTCCTTATCCATTCAGTTTTGTAAAAATGGCACTTTTCAGATTGGTGATATTATGTGTCAATTTGTTTGAATAATTTTGAGAGTTAAGTTTGTGATATTGAACACATTGAGATACAATAATTCCTGGATACTTGGTTATCTTTATGCTAGCTTTATTGTTCAATAAAGCCAACACCAGTAGGATGAGGGTTTGGGCATGAAAAACAGTTGTGTGAAATAGCTATAGCATGTATAGAGAAAGTTGGTCCCTGAGCCAAAGAAACGCAATGATATGATACTTTTAATCCAAGACCATTGGATTCAAACATTTGGGGTTTAAAGACCCATGATACAATCCCAGGTCCTTGTATTACTACTATCTTATCAATGGATCCATAATAGGATTCAATAGGATCATTCTTTCTTCAGGACCAACTTTTTTAATAACTCTGCCAGACAACAGTTTCTCACCTAACTTGAATCCTAATCTGACATGGGCGTTCAGGAGTTCATGCCAGGAGTTTTTATCTGTAGCAATACCCCTGATGTGTGTAGGACAGTAGGGTTTGATATTACTCTGCAATAGTTAAAAGTTATGAGTCTCATCTTTATCTCAGTTGACCACATCGTGACATGCAGCGCAGGCTGTCTGTGTAACAAATATTAGACTAGTTAGTAATACATTATGTACATGTATACAATTTGTGGTTAGCGTGATTCATAAGTAACAGATGACATATAAATAATGATTTTATGAAAGGCTGTTACAGTGTTATTTATTCAAAGTGTGTCTGCCAGCACAAAGATAAACCCAGAGGAAGATGTCAATGTGAACATGTCTTTCAAATTAGAATGAATACTACAAAACCAGAGTGACTATAGAGTTTCAGTTAGGCAGTACAATTTTTTTTACGTCTCACACATTTTTAAGTTAAATAAAACAAAACACAGACACTGATAACATGCATAGACATAAAATTATGCATGTCATCTCACTGGAAATACAAATCAACATCACTAATGCATGAGACAAACACAAAACTGTGTGGTTGTGTTCACAGTAAGATAAAATGTAACATTATGTGTGTGTGCACTATCAGTGTCTATAATTTTGGTGTGTAATTCGTAACAAAAAAACGATGTGTGATACTTAAAAAATATTGTGCCACCTAATTAATTTTAAAGCTCTATAGTCACTCTGGTTTGACAGTATCATATTTCAGACTTTACTATTATATTACAGTACATGTATGTAATATGCACTTTACAAATTTCTTTGTCTTTAATACAAAGATTTTATAATAATGTTTCCTACACTCCAACAAAGGGTTATTGAGTCATAGCAACATTGTACTTATTAAAGTCACGATAATTAGCACAATTTTCTGGGGGAAAGCATTTTTCGTTAGGAGACAAATTAAATTTTTTTTGGGTTAATTGCAGACTACTCCTGTAAAGTCAGAAAAAGACAAAGTTGCAAACCAACAGCAGCCCAAGACTCCACAAAATGTTGTCACATCATCAGAACACCAAGGCCAGTTAGCTGCTGCTGGAGATGCTAGTCCAGCTGGTGCACAAGTTGAGAATGCTGCAACTATAGTGTCAGCAACAAGTGAAAATGCTGCTGCTTCAGCTCCAACACCAGCTGAACATCCTGCAGCTATGGTTGAAAACTCTGAACACCATTCAGAACAGGTGAGATTGTTAAAACAAAAATGTAATTCTCAGATCATATTATTCCCCAGTATTTTCTTTGTTCAGCCAAGTTGAGTCGCGAGATGCTTGGTAGTCAAGGAAAGTATAAAGAGTTGTTGTGGCATTAGAAGCCCGTAATAGGGGTAATAATTGCAAATTGCTTTGAGAAAAGTATGGGAAAGCACACTATGAATATTAATACTTTGATCGTATTTCTATGTTACTACAGGGCCATACTACAGATGAGGCTATGCCATGGTCAGCTCCCAGTACACCAGTGCCTAGTTATCGGACACGAAGTGATTCCCAGTCGTCAACTATGAGTGATAGTCCATTCTTCCCTCAGTATGAGACACCACAGAGAATGTACCAACCATCTGACACTGAAAGTGAAATAGATGAACCAGCCATTGGTCTAGATGCATTCTCCAAGGAAGAAATCTACCAGAGATTCCGTAAAGTAGAAGGTAGAATGAACAGATACAAAAGGAAATGTCTTGAAGTGAGTTCTCATTTTATTTGAAATGACTGAAATTTGAAATCATTGAAATATTGGTATTTACAAGTCAAAAATAGTTAGTCCAGGTTTTTAAAACGATTTACACAGTATTGATGGTTTTATTGTTTTCGTACACATAGTATATATACATAGTTTCTGTAGCTGGTATGAACAATTCTCAACAATTTTATCAAAGAGTTAGCATGAGTAGAAAGACTTCCTTCAAGTCCCCTTACTCACCAAATCACCCAATCTATATTTGTGGTATTCCTATAACTAAAAGTTCTTTTTTTCTTTAGTTTGTTCACTTTCTCTATTATGTCACCAGTAGGGCAGCTTTCGAAACTGAGAATTAGTAAGTGACTGTTGAAGAAACCACACTCAGGGTTTGAAATGTTAGTAACAAAGGATCACCGTTGTCAAGTTTGAAAGACATAAAAATGTGGCTTTGCATTGCCATGGCTATTTTATTACATCATCAGCCAAACAGAACAGACACATATAAAACAAAAGAAAAACACATCTCGATCGCCCACACAGAAGTTTAATATTCCTTGTGTGGAGCCACTTTCTCTCATTGTTTGTCTCTTGTGATTTTAGGTGTGAGGGCCCTCGGGAAGTCTTACTGCGCATAGTGTGCATATACATTTCAAAAATGTAAAGGGTTAACTAATTTTGGTATGCAACTGTCAAAATGTGTGATTTTAATTCCACACTGTTATTTTGTTTGTCTCACTAGGTTGTTTCTGCTTACAAGGATTTACAGAAGGAGAATGAAAAAATTAAGGTAAAAGTCACATTTTAGTTTTATTTCACATTTGAGTGTTTTTACTTTCAGTTTCACTGGGAACAGAAATTATCAAGTTTACATTATCTGTATTTTCACATCCTTCCAAATGTATAGGTACAGAGTAAGCCTACTAAAAATGTTCTGTGTATATATATCAGATCTTTTCATTGAAAAATTGAAAGAACACTGACAAACTAACAACAAAGAAGTATAAAACATTCAAACAAGTATTCCATGATAGTAAGACTCATGCTGTATTTTGATATATGCTAACAGAAGTGAAACAAAAAGTCAAAATTCCTGTTTAGTATTACATAAATTAAAAGCTGCAATAGCTGTAATGGAACATTTTACATAATGTATAAAGTATGTATTGACATAATCTTAATTTTCTACATCTGAAGGTATATTAAATCATGTAATTAAACCTCTCTGTGTGTGTGCATTTTACACACTGTATGCGAGGGCATACATATTATGGAAAATAGATTTCTGTCTTTGCCCCCACAAGCTCTCTAGGGAAATGACAGGCTTGAGTAGAAATATGTATTATCATAAACATGTACCCTGCGTCACATCCACATCACCTCCCTTTATAATCAATGGGCAACAGTGCCCTCGCATTGGTACAGTAATTTGCTATATATTACCAGACACACTTTGCCCAAATAAGGTTAGTTACACAAATTATTAGACTTATTTTCTCCAAAAAGAAGCAAAATAATGTTTTCTAAAATATTACCGGATGATAAAACCTTTACAGACCACATATAATTAGTTCCTAAAGATTATTACAATACTAAAGCTAAGTGTACACATGTGAGAATTTATTTATAATGACAGCAAGATTGATAATGATTAAAAAAATTCATTAGTGACTATAAATGAACCAACATGAAATGTATTCTGATAAAATTCAGTTTTATACACAGAACGGTTGTGGGCAGACATGGTACATACTACAGCCACCATCAAATCCATTTCACATAAGTGTCACAGTTACTATTTTCGTTACTCTGAACCTACATTATTTCAAAGCCTGCAAACTCAGCTACAATATAGCTGTGGTAGTGATTTGACCTACATGTTATTATTATTTTGATTTTATGCATGCATTTACTCTTCAACGTTATTTGTGAAATATTATTAAGACAACAATTTATGCATTTTATTAACTCGCAAAAATCAGAAAATGAGAATGCACAAGAATCACTATTTTAGTAACAACATTTACTAAAATCAATATTTACAACAATTGTTGTAGAAATATGAAATAGTCTTTTGTGAACAGAAAGGGGCACAAACTGAGTTTTAGACTCAAATCACCCCCCCCCCCCAGCCATAAATAAAGAAATAAAAAAAAAGATTAAGAATTAACAAAATTAATTTTTTGAATTTTAATACAATATGTTTATATATATATATATATATATATATATATATATATATATATATATATATATATATATATATATATATATATATATATATATATATATATATATATATGTTGAGGGTAGAAGAAAATCAAGTCGGGTTTTTCGTCTCTACAAGCCTGTTTCGTGAGTAAATCACTCGTCAGGAGATGTTGATGTACATCAACATCTCCTGACGAGTGATTTACTCACGAAACAGGCTTGTAGAGACGAAAAACCCGACTTGATTTTCTTCTACCCTCAACATATATATATATATATATATATATATATATATATATATATATATATATATATATATATATATATATATATATATATATATATATATATATATATATATATATATATATATATATATATATATATATATATATATAAACATATTGTATTAAAATTCAAAAAATTAATTTTGTTAATTCTTAATCTTTTTTTTTATTTCTTTATTTATGGCTGGGGGGGGGGGGGGGTGATTTGAGTACATCAACATCTCCTGACGAGTGATTTACTCACGAAACAGGCTTGTAGAGACGAAAAACCCGACTTGATTTTCTTCTACCCTCAACATATACTCCGCTCTGCGTGCAGACGTATCGAGCACTGTACTACGGACAAATCTTACCACTGACTTCCTATATATATATATATATATATATATATATATATATATATATATATATATATATATATATATATATATATATATATATATATATATATATATATATATATATATATATATATATATATATATATATATATATATATATATATATATATATATATATATATACATAATTTTTTTTTTTTTTTTTGGGGGGGGGGGTGATTTATGCTGCATATCTAAAAAGCAAAAATGGCTTAATGTTCAATGTACTGAAGCATACTCAAACCTGTATACAGGCATATTATACAGTTTATATATATATATATATATATATATATATATATATATATATATATATATATATATATATATATATATATATATATATATATATATATATATATATATATATATATATATATATATATATATATATATATATATATATATGTTGAGGGTAGAAGAAAATCAAGTCGGGTTTTTCGTCTCTACAAGCCTGTTTCGTGAGTAAATCACTCGTCAGGAGATGTTGATGTACATCAACATCTCCTGACGAGTGATTTACTCACGAAACAGGCTTGTAGAGACGAAAAACCCGACTTGATTTTCTTCTACCCTCAACATATACTCCGCTCTGCGTGCAGACGTATCGAGCACTGTACTACGGACAAATCTTACCACTGACTTCCTATATATATATATACATAATTTTTTTTTTTTTGGGGGGGGGGGGTGATTTATGCTGCATATCTAAAAAGCAAAAATGGCTTAATGTTCAATGTACTGAAGCATACTCAAACCTGTATACAGGCATATTACATGAACAATTCAATGACATAATTAGTGCATGTATTTTAAAATGATAGGGCACCCCTATTGTGACATCATCTGTGTAAACAATACCAGAATATGAGTTTTTATAGTAATTCAGAAAACTGTTTGAATATTCTCCTAGTTTCTCTCCATGGAATACAAGTTTTTATGCCTTCGAATACATTAATATTCTACTAGATTAGGTTGGCTAAAAGAGGTTTTAGTGTGTTCAACCAAGTGAAAAATGTAGAGATGTATTAAAGGAAAGCAAACACTGCTGTCATATTTATCATTCTTTGAGAACAGAATGTTGTTTATATTCCTAACAATTTCCATCATATCTGTACACTATAAATCTCATTAGTCAAAAATTATTAGCCATAAACCCAAATGCAATCATTTATTATAATATAGTAATTTATCATGATACATGTTGACAATCTAGACTGGCTGCATGGTAGTTAATCATATTACAACGAGTAACACTGAAGTAAAGCACTTCCTCTATGTGCTACACTCCTTTACAGCATTGACATCAAGTGTAAAAAAAATACTGTTTCAATTGGTTTATTTGTACGCCTAGCATGTGGCCTTTCTAATGTGGTCAATTAGTGAATGAAACAGTATACTTTCAATTGACACTTGATGTGTATGCTATGAACGATTGTGGTAAATACAGAAAATGCTTTACTTTGGTGTTATGGGTTGTACAAACCTTCATATTAACATGATTAGCATGACTAGATACTATTTTATGGCCCACAAATATGGAACAGTCTACCTGTTGAACTACACTGGTGCCTCTGAAAATTACTGTATACTGGATCCAGACATGTTATAACTATATAGAACAAGCAGGAAATGTTACTGTGTTGTCTAGACTCGATTGACTCTTTCAATGAACTTTCGGCACATGGTAATGATGTCACATGGTCACATTCAGTCCACTGAAGTCAGTCAAGTCTAGATGAAATATTTGGACAAGGTAACATTTCCTGCTTGTCATAAAATAAACTTTCTATTATATCATGAAACCAAGCTGCTGAATCTATGTGATAAATGTGTTTGATTGATTTGTCACCTGCATGTTATATGTAATATGAGGGATTTATGTGTATGATAATATATAATTTATTATTCCATACATGAGACAAGTTTGAATCATTATTGTTGTTATTCTGATTGTTAATAATTTTATCAGAGGACAAAATGAATTTGAATGTATAATTACTATAATATTAGTAATAGTGAAATTACCTTATTGGAATCTAGTTTTTGAAGTGACTGCACAGCTTTCATCTGAATCACTCGGACGTCATTAGTGTAATGATGTTATGTATCAATTTCTATTCTACTACTGTAATGTTGTAATGAAATGACAGAACTATACATTCATTTGATCTATTAGAACATCTACTTCATTTAGAAATTGATGTATTTGATCATGTGATGTAGTACATGTAATACTAAATCTACTAGAAATTGATGTATTTGATCATGTGATGTAGTACATGTAATACTAAATCTACTAGAAATTGATGTATTTGATCATGTGATGTAGTACATGTAATACTAAATCTACTAGAAATTGATGTATTTGATCATGTGATGTAGTACATGTAATACTAAATCTACTAGAAATTGATGTATTTGATCATGTGATGTAGTACATGTAATACTAAATCTACTAGAAATTGATGTATTTGATCATGTTATGTAGTACATGCAATACTAAGTCTACTAGAAATTGATGTATTTGAAACTTAATCATGTGATGTAGTACATGTAATACTAAATCTACTAGAAAAAAATTGTTATTTCCCCTGTCTTTATTGTAGGTAGAGGGTAACCAAACACATCACAAATTATTAGATTAGAGGCAATTAATAAATGTAACCCATATTAAAAATAATATAAAATTAATTCCACTGATCAAATAATATATGCATAAATTCTGCCAGGAACAAACACAGTGTAGTCAAATACCAGAGATGCACTCAGGCCAAGTATCAAAAATTAATAATTAATTTTAAATAATCAAAAGTGAATTTTTTAAATAATCATACATTTGTGAGGATGTCATTATTTCTTTATCAAATATTCCTTTCAAAGCAACAGTATTCATGATTTTTAATTAAAAAATGGGTTTTTAATGTGACATTGATAATATTATTCCCAACAGTATTAAACATAGTTTTCTTTTCTCTAAACAGCCATCTTCTTAGTATGAATACTGTAGGAAATACAAACTTAAACTTTAACCCCTTCCATACTGAAAACATTCCTGCCAAAATTGTTTGGACAAAATTCTTGTTTTATGTAAGTTTTTGGCATATATCAACTTCATTTTAGACTGGAATTAAAGAAATGTTACTTCCTAATAAAGTAATATTATTGTAATTATGAAAATATTCATATAAATTGGGTCCCCATATTATTTAAAACTCGTCTCTAGTCATGAAAGGGTTGAAGGTCAGAAGAATCCTAGTTTGCAATAGATTTGTAACCGTTTGACATTTTATGTGTGGGTTGATGTGTTCTGTAAATTGTCTAATGGTATTCATCTGTTATTTCATTTTGTCTTTCTATCCTAGGGTATCATGACACAGACACAGGATGTGTGGGTTGATGTGTACTGTACTCTGTGTAACCTTTCTAATCTGTTATATTATCTTGTCTTTCTCTCCCTAGGGTATCATGACACAAACACAGGATAAAGCACTTAGAAGAATCTCAGAGCTCAGAGAGGTAAATAGTTCTATACACGCTTACAATATTTGCATGCTGTTTTACTCTATCACTTCTTTACATTTTTTTGTATTTTATGGTTTTTGTTTTATTGACAATGTAGAGTAAATATAACATCTCACTTGGTTTCACCTGAAGTTATCTGAGTAAGGACATAGAATATATGTGAATTCTCATTTGACATAATTTAGAGTGGTATTTTAACCTATACATATTTTAATATGCTAAAAGCTTTTAACTGCAAACTGTTCACTCCATGGTAGATGGTGCTGTTTATTTTGTAGTCAGTTTTCTTACATGACCCCTAATAATAATATGGCCCCTAATATTCTACTAATGGTATGCATGCTGAAATTTGTAAAATCACTTTAGTCCTTAGACTAAAATATTTGTTGTTGTTTGCATTCCTGTAACCATGAGCCAAATATTATGAGTGATGACAGAGGTGTACACAACAAACAAATCTTTTAAGACTACCAAGTTCTGTACATGCAGGTGAAACTACAGTGTGTAGTTACATTGTACAAGTACATATCACACAGTGGCAAAACATGATGAAAACAAAATTGAGATTGATTCATCAGCACTTGGCAACAGTGTGCCCTCTAATGATAGGCAAATTCTGTTGTTGTGAGTTAAAATGATAAAAACTGGCATTTCTTGTGAGGCACCACATAGTAAGAGATAGGGGAACACCAAAGATTGGTGTGCCACTAAAAATTGTGTACGTCAGTGGCACGTCAAATTGGCTTAGAGGGCACACTGCTTGGCAATTCAATATTGTACTTTAATATGTACAACATCAACAGCCAGTCATATAATGAAACTCTCTTAAAATATGCTCCATTTATAGGTATTGCAACTGTTAAGTATTACATGATATTAACAACCAGATTTGATTATTAATTTATATTTTCAGTTTCCTTCTTCTGTACTTCTCTTTGTCTATTCTCTTCTAACAATAATCTACATGCATGTGTTTATTTGTATAATATTTACTTGCTATGCTAACTCTTTAGCTTGTCAAAATGAGCACAGCCAATCAGGTGAGATATGCAAAATTTCCTGTCTACGCTGTGGTGAGCATCTACATGTATGTATGTATGTATATGTCTGTTGCTATCTAATTTGAATTGAGTAGCCTTGTTCAGTTTGGCCTCATCAAGCTCAACTATGTAATCAGTATATTATCTCTTGCCAGTTTGGTTTCATGTGCAATATATGTTACTATCCAACTTTAAAAAATACTGCAGCAATTGAAATAAAAAACTTTTTTTTTTCATAATTTTTTACTGATTGAAAATTACACTATACTTGTTCCTAGAAACAGTTCAACCTTTCCAGAACAGAATTATGAGACATTTGTCATTAACAGTCTCCTGTATGACATTCACATGTGAACAGTACAAGTTTAAGCCATGTGATAGAAAAAATAATTCCATATTTTGCTTTAAAAACAAGAGAAGGCGTAAGCATACTTTTCATTTTAAAAAAAGAACCAAAAAATAATCATATATTTGAGTTATGTAGATGAGGCTATTCTGAACCAAGCTGCGAGCCCACAACTCCTTGCTATATGTAATTTTACCCATCATCAGCATTATAATATTAGTTTATATAACTTGATTGCATGTAGGCTGCTCATTTAGATCGACAAGCCAAGGCACATTTAGAAGAAAACTTTCGCCTGTCCCTGGAAGAAAAAGATGAATTGATCAGTGTCTTGCAAACACAGGTTAGTCTCAGAAGTGTCTTCTTGGTGTTGGCATCCTTAAAGCATGTCTTTGCTGCTGTATCTGTAACTATGCTAGAGCTTGTTCTACCTACATGATTACAATTCTAACTGGATAAGTTAGCCACATCCCCCAAAAGTCATTATAAGTATACCCCTATGAACTATAAATTTACATAACATTAGCATTATATGTAAATTATCCTACTTCCTGCATTGGTTATCTCCTGTGTTCATCATCAGTTACATATGTGTATACATAATAACTCATTTGAATCGTGAAAGAGGCCGACTTTGCAACCAATCAACTCATGGGGATATTTCCAAATTATGTTATCCAGTTGATGTAGGGTACGTACCATAACAAGCTGGTATATAGAACTAGTATATATGTATTAGTGTAATTACAGATCCAGCTACATAAACAGGCTATGACATCTTTGAAACCATTCTTGCATCATGGCACTGATGACTTTTGACATGCTTGACATCAATGTTGGTATAACTGGGGGTTTTGAGTGCATTTTTCATGCAGTTGCTTGCTGCAAAGGTAGTCTGAGAATTAAAGGGCCACTTTAATGTAGTAATTTGTTCCATGCTATAAAATGTAGTAATAACGTGAACTCCTCAACTCTCCTATGCATGGCATTGTGAAATCGCAAGTCAGTGTGTTTGTGGAGGTCGTGAACCCAGGTAACACTTTTCCCGAACACATGCAGGAAAAGTGTACATTTGCAAAGATTTTGTGCCTTGTATCATAATATGGGGTGGGGGTGGGGGTGGGGGAGAAGCCCGATAAGATAAAAGTATGGAACCTAGGAAGATCTTACAACCTATAAAAACACTGCAAGTGTGACCAAGATCATGTATTCAACTATTTCTCACATGATGTAAATTTTAATTTCCTCTCTTCCCTATTTATGCAGATAAGTACAGTTTAAAAAAAATGTGCATTACTATATTTTTATGCGATTATTATCATAGAGTGTGCAATCTGATAAGTCCCTACCGAATTCAGAGAGCAGCAATATGAATGTTGTCTACTTGACTTGTTTAGGTGAAACTCTTGAAGGAAGGCATCAACCCTGATGAGGTCGACGGTGAGAAAGCAGATGTAGAGAAGAAAGCGGCTGCTGCATCTGCAGAGATGTCAGAGAAAATTAGAACTCTCCAAGAGAAGGTGAGGGTTGAGCTGGTAGACAAAACATATGAACTTTACTAGATTTGCAAAAAGCTATGACTAGTGTTAAAGTTATACGAACTGAAACTGAACATGTTTTCTGTTATAAGTTGCACAGAAAATATTTGCATCAAACTAATCTGGTATTAGTTGACTCAGGATTCATGCCCTGAACTACATCTAAAAATACATCTCCTGGCATTGTTTCCTCAAATGTTGGTTTTACCATGGGACTGAACAACTGACTCGCCAGGACACAAAACAAACGTATCGGTATTTCAAAAGCCAATTTCCTGCTATTGGGAGTCATTTGATATTTTTTTCATGTGTTCAAGCAGTCACTGTATTGTTGTCAGTATGTGAAGAGTACCTGAGACCGTCATGTTGGATTTCGACGTACTGTTTGGATGAAAAAGCTCTCTTGCAGAGCAACAGGAAAAAAATAGTCTTGGACAAAAGATGATCCTTTGTTCCATTGATGAGATGTCACTTTATGCATTCAAGAATGTGAGATTGAAAACATTTGACTCTCTTAAACTGTCTATATTTTGTAGGTGAAGAGACAAGAAACTTTACTTAATAAATGCAAAGAGACCATTAGGAATAACAAAGAAAAAACATCTCAATTAAATGTTGAGAAACAAGAAATTCAGAAAAAACTAGAAGACAAATCACAGGAATTCCAGAAACTACAGGTAAGGTACAGTCATTGCAACATAACAACCTGTATAAATACAAATATTTTGTGATAGCTATTTATTTGTTCATATGCTGTGCCCCTTCCTATTGAACTGTGGTGCAAGGATGTACTCAGCAGCATATTTTTAAGGGCAGTATTAAGTAGGTAGAACTTACCTGAGTTCCCCAGTCATGCTACGAGGGTTCCCCACCATCCCCAGTCATGTTACGAGGGTTCCCCACCAAAATTCTATTACAAAATTATTACCAAATCTACCCCTGTATGTTACTAGGGTTCCCACACCTTAAACAAAAACATTGCTCATTATTCTACATGAAATGTGGAATTCTGGTTGAAACTGATGAAAGTGACTAGGCGTATGGTTTTCTTGGTAGCAACTTTATAAACAAAGTAGCTTGGACAATCATAACAGATCCTGTATAAATGCAACTTTTAGTATATTTGTGGCATTTGTAGATATATGAGTCATGGATGGTGATACAAACCAGCTTTATGTTAGGGGGTCTGACTTATTCCTATCCTTAACCTTAAACTAATGCTAACTCCCTAGCTGTGTTGCAGATGTGCATCTTTTTTATTATCAGTTCACTTGCCTGAAATCTGTTGTCATTATGGTTCCGTGTAAGTCAAACCCCCCCCCCCCCCCCCAATTTATATCGCCAACAACAATTTTATCTGGATTAATGATTATGTCAGACATAAAACTTAAAAGTGATCAGTTGAGCATGATTATCACTGGTTGTAAATTTTGTCACAGGAATCACTGAAGGAAGCGAAAGCATTGATCGAGAAAGTTGAAACTGATAAACTGATTGGCATAGCTGAGGTCAAGAAACAAATGCATGAAGAGATTGAGACCAGGGAATTAGAGATTGCTGAGTTGAGAGGTAAAATGAGAACCAGTAATAAGGAGAAAGAAGAATTACAACAGAAAAAAGAAGAAAGTGACAGAATGGGTAAGTTTATCTCCATATAAATTAATCAATCAGTCAGTCAGTCACTCAGTTAGTTAGTCAGTCAGTCAGTCAGTCAGTCAATTAATCAGTCAGTCACTCAGTCAATCAGTTAGTCAGTCAGTCAATTAGTCAGTCAGTCAATCAGTTAATCAATCAATTAATCAATCAATCAGTCAGTCAGACAGTCAAATTAATTAATCAAACTCTTTCTGTATCGAACTTTGGAGCATTTAAGATAAGTGTCGTCACCCAGATGGGAAAATATCAAAACATGATGTTTATTGTCAACAGCAATCACATGTGTCTTGCACAGTACTGCACGATCAGTAAGGTCAGAGAAAACAAGGGTAGGCAGGCTAACAATTTTTGGCAGTAGTGAAAGAAATGTTCACAAGTTTGTTTTAATTGACGACAGAGAGAGTGGGAAATAACAGATATTACAATAAGACCATACCCACTGTTTCTTGTTAGTCCTTGATATAATATCCAATTGGTAAATTCCTGTCTTCATTCAGCACTTGAGACTAAGCAACAACTAGAGGTAGCTGAGAAGAGAGAAGAGGAGGAAAAACAGAATTTAGTACAGGAGCTATCTAGAGGTAAACAAGCTGTCATCTCTCTTATGCAGGTAAGTGTGTACAGTGGAAAAAAACACTCTATTGTCAGATAGACTTTCACTAGGGTGTATGGATGCAGTTGTACAAGATACACATTTGTGAACAACGTATATTTATCATTTGTGCTGCAGGTTGAAATTCTGAAGGTGTGGAGCACAATTTGAAAAAAGGCACAGTCACCTAGTACCTTATGTTTTAGTAATCTGTAAATAGTGTTGTTTGAAATGTTATTTTTAACTCCAGTTTTTTGCAGAACCACTTCAAATTTCATTGCACAAATACATACAACAATAAAGTATTATTATTAGCGGGGTAATATTATGTGTTCTTTGAATGTTGTAGCAAGCAGCAGACTATTTTTGCCAAACAAAATATGCCGTAGTACATAAGTTTTATACTAATTTTGATGAAGTGAGTGATGCCAGTTGTGTAGTTTCTACTTCTGAACACAAAGCGTTATGTTATAATTGTCACTACAGCAAGATAAGGAGAAAATGAAGGAAGAGCTGATGAAAGAAAAGGAAGATGCTTTGGCAGGGAAAGACAAACACTGGCAGGAAGAAATAGCCAAGAATAAAAAACAGTGGGAAGAAATAGTTGAAAAGAAGGAGAAAGAATGCAAAGAAACAATTGAGGGAAAGGTACTTTTCATATTTAGTCTTTCAGCTAATGTTTGGGTACCATGGTAACAGAGGAATAATAAAAAATTATGTACATGTGGGAAAATGTACATAGGTTTCCGTACTTTTTAGAACAATTTAGTGGGAACCCTAGCAAAATACCTGCATGGGAATTTTTGCCACTTGCAAACAAAAACACTGATTTATGTCTTTTCATCAAAAAATGAATTTATTATTTGTCTTTGCAAATCAAAATAAAAAGTAAGAAATATGTAGGAGGAAAAAGAACACAAACTTAAACTTCAAAGACATAAATAATATTGTCATGACAAAATGGCTGAAATTTTACTCTGCACAGGTAAGAGGACTTGCACTTGCACTTGAAAAATGCGAAAATCTTGTCATGACAAAGAGTGAAATTTTCCTCCACACAGGAAAAAGAACTTGAACTTGCACTCCAAAGACATGCTGAAGACCAGAAGAGACATCTGAAAGAGAAGGAGGAAGAGATGATGATGGCGATAGAAGAAAGAGAACTACAGAAAACCGCTGCTATCAGTGCACAGGACAACCAGAAAGATGAACTACAGAGGATCATTGATAACATGAAAACTGTAAGTGTTAAATTATGTTGTCTGTGTGGATTTGAGTCAGTGTGTGGTAAAATTTGGTGGCATAGTTCTCATACATTGTTATATAATTTGGGTTGGGAACCCCGGTAAAATGACAGGGGAACTCAGGTAGGTTTTATCTACTTGCTGCCCTTGAAAAAAAATACTGATGAGTACATCTTTCCATCACAGTTCAATAGGAAGGGCACAGCATACAAATAAATAGCTACCAGAAAACATGAATATACAGGTTGTTGTAGAAATACCTTTGATATGTCCAATTTGCTATTAGTGCGTCAAGATATATGTGTTATCAATGTAGGAAATTGTTAATCTTCCAGACAGAGTTGCAGCTTAACCATGTTGAGTTTGGTGATGTACTCGCTTTGTTTTCTACTGGCAGAAAAAAGTGTTCTCTATATGACACATGTTATTATCAGTCCCACAAGTTTACTATTTACACTGTTTGGTTGTGAATAAATTTAAAGATCTGAAAATCTAACTACAAATTGCAGCAAGTATGGGAACATTTTAGATACTTATCAAAATGAATATATCATAACTGAGAACAAAATAGAGCTAGAATTGGGGCGTTTTATACACTTATAGGTACTAATCAAAATGGAGTAACTGCATGTGTCTGAGACTCTCACCTTGTTATTGGTGTACTTCCACTGGTGTGTGAACACTTAACTGTGTTAGCATCCATCCAACCAGGAACTATGAATACTAAGCTATGCCTACATTGACACTACTTTGACTTTTGTAATGCTGAATGTAGCTGTGCAAACCTATTGCAAAGTTAGGTTTGTTTGTGTATGCGTAAAGACCTTAGAAATAGTGTTAGTTAGAAGTGCAGAAAAGTATGGTACCACATTTTTAGCTAATGGCAATGCTATGAGCTTCGTGTGCATACACTAAGATTCAAAATATGTGCAAGTGTATTTTTCTTAGCATTATAAATATTGTAAATCTGGAAATTTTCGCTAAAGACTTATTTCCGCTTATTTTGCTGGAAAACAAAGATGTAAAAATAAGATATGACTTAACTGCCTTCTTGTACATTGTTAACACAATGTACCAGTCTGGTAATGAGTTAGAATTAGTCTTTGAGAACTGGCTGAAGACCGTAAAATTGCAAAGGTTTCTAGTAGCAAAAATATCTCAGTTCACAGTATATTGTTAGTACTTCAGGAACTGTTGACGTAAGCACAGAAATCAATAAGATTATGTGGCACTATCTGTCTGTGTAAATATGACCATTGTCAAAATTCTCAACTCAATGATAATCTGTTTCATTGCTTCATTGTTTTCTAACAACTGCAGGAGAAACTTGAACAAGAGAGCTATGTCCAACAATTGAAAGAGAAACATTCAACAGAAATAAAGGAGTTTAGTGCTAAGATTGAAGAAATTGCCAAGAGAAACAAGAACACTTTTGCCAAGCTAAAAGCACAACATGAGAAAACATTGGACGAATTCAGAGTTAAGCACGAACAAGAAATGACAGGAAAAGGGGACGAACTGAAACAAGAACATAAACAGTATGTGGAGGAGTTGCTGAGAAGTCATGAAGAGAAAGTGGAGGCCATTACTAGTGATTTAGAAACCCAGTATAAGTCACAGATGCAGGATCTCAACAGAAACCATGACAACATTGTGCAAGAAAAAATGGACCAAATTCAAAAACTTAGCACAGCTAACAATGATCTGAAACATGCAAATGAAGTACTGAATAAAAGTCTGTCTGAGGCAGTCAACAAAGTGAAAGAACTTGAAGAAAAGTTACAAGTGGAAATAGAAAACCATGTCAAGGATATCCAGGAGAAAGTGAATCAGTTAGAACAGTATGTGTCACTGACGGATAAACTAGAACAGACAAATAAAGATCAGGAGATGAAACTAAATGAGCTGCAGCAAGATCATAAGAATCTTACAGAAAAACATGAAACTGAAGTACAAGAAAAAAATCATAAGATAGAAGAACTGGAAACAACTGTTGTACAGCTGAGAGAACATAAAGAGGGCTTAGAACAGAATCTTGCACAGACCAGTAGATCAGGTGAGCAAGTTGTTAATGCTCTTCAGGAAGAAAAAGAAAAACTGTCAGGTACGCTGAAAGAGTTAGGGGAAGAAATAGACAAACTTAAAGAAAGAAATGACACCTTGTCTCAATCACTTGAGGGTAAAACAAACGAATGTGAATCTTTAAAACAGCAGGATGATTTGAAAATAGAGGAGTTGAATACCGAGAAGGAGCAACTCAGAGGAAATCTTGAAGAAATGGACCGACAAAAATCAGATTTGGAAAATCAGATTAAGGTTTTGAGTGAAGAACACCAAAAAGTGGTCGAGGAACTTAATAAGAAGGTCCAGGAACTTGAAGTTGAAGTTGGAAAGATTAAAGAGATGAAAGAAAATGAGGCAGAGCAAAGTTCAAAGGAAATCAAAGAACTTCATAACCAGCTTGAACAGAAAGTTGCTGTGATTTCAGACTTAGAACAGCAATTGGGTGCAGTCAGTAGAGATTTAGAAGACAAGAAGAGAGAGCATGAAAATAAATGTTCGGAGTATGAGCAAAAGTTGCAGTTCCAGCAAGAAAGTCATGAAAATGAAATAGCAAGAAAACTGGAGGCCTTAGAAGTCCAGAAACAGAGCTCAGTCAGCGAAGTAACCACAGAACTTGGCAACAAACTAGGAGAAGCTAATGAGACCATCGGACAACAAGAAAAGACTATACAGGGACTGAAACTTAGAGAGCAAGAACTTCAGAACAATATTGAAGGTCTGAATGCAGATCATGAAAGAACCTTGAAGGAACTCGGAGAGAGGTCATCTGAAGAGATTAACACTTTACAGGGACGCATTGCATCACTGCAGGAAGAGATGCAAGCAAACAAAGAACAATATACAGAGCAAGTCAAAAACCTTGAAAAACAGATTGAGGAGAGACAGAGTGAAATCCTGGGTCTTACTGAGCAGCATGCTAAAGAAATGAACACATGTCAGGAAGAATTTGCAGAGAAAGTGAACAAACTTACACAGGATTTACAGGAAAGTTCCGAAACATTATCTAAACTTCGACAAGATCATGCATCAATGGATGAAGCACTGAGTCAAGAAATAAAAACCATGAAAGAAGAATTGGGAGCAAATGAAAGAAACCACGGGGAAGAAATGGAGAAGTTGAGAGTCGATCATGAAAAGATGATGCAGGAGGAACAAGATGCTGTTGCTAAAAAACTCGATCAGTTGGAGAAAGAAAAAGCTGATTCTTTAGGTGAGGTTAGTAGTGAGTTAGGGAACAAACTTACGGAAGTACAGACCTCACTTCAAGAGAAGGAGGCTAGAATTCTGGAGTTGGAGAACACCAGACAGGAACTCTTAAATTCTGTGGAAAGTCTTAAAGCGACCCATGCTGATGAAATCAAAGAAATAGTAGTTAAAAACAATGAGGAGATGAGTAGTATGAGACAGGATTATGAGAACCAGAAACAAGAAATGCAGGTAACCATGACACAGTACTCTGTTCAAATTGTCAAACTTGAAAGTGAGTTCTCTCAAAAAGAAGAAGCTGCGAGAGGAATTCTTGAAGAGAAAGAGCACAGAGTTAAGGAGCTTGAAGAAAATGAAAAGCAACTTAAGGAGCAAATGGAAAATTTACACACCACCCACCAAGAACAATTAGTAGTTAAGGAAAAAGAGTTTGATGACAAAATACAACAACTGAAAGAGGATCATGATAAGAATCTGAAAGAAGCAGAAGAGAAACACAAGAACCAATTCACGGAGTTGAGAAACCAAGCCAAAAGTAAAATTTCAGAAATGAAAAAGAAAATTGAAGACCTAAGCGAGCAGCTTACACAGAAGACAACAGAGATGGAAGAGACATTGCAAAAGTCGAAAAGTCATCATGAAGAGGAGACGGAGAGGATGAGGAAAGAGTTGGGAGAGGAGAAGGACGACATGATGCAGAAGATGATGACAAAGATTACAGGCCTGCAGAACAGGATTGTGGAGGAACAAGAAAAGTTTGAGACTGTGTCAGCGGAAAAAGAAAAGAAACATGGTGTAGTCGTGAAACAAATGGAAGACAATTTTCAAATCAAGATGAAGGAAGAACAGGAAGGATTTAATCAGAAGTTTACAGAAATTCTGAAAGAGAAGGATCTTGGCATTGATGATGTGGCTGCTAAGATGGAAGCAATGAAGAAAGAAGAGGTGGAGAGAATTGCTGCTGAGTTCAAGGTCAAGTTCACTGAAGCACAAGAGAATCATAAAAAACAACTTTTAGATCTTAGGGATCAGGCAAAAGGTAAAATTGGTAACTTGAAGGGTCAGCTGCAGGAACAGGAAAAGACTCATTCTGAAACTGTCAGTGCAATGGAAAAATCTCAGAACGAGAAAATGGAGGAGTTGAAAAAAGAACATTCTAATCAAGTTCAAAGTGTTGAGTCGAATCATCAAGAGACGTTACAGACTTTGAAGAAACAACATGAAGATCAGTTTGAACAGATAAAATTAGATCATAGTCAAGAAATTGAAAACCTGAAACAGGAAAATCAAGAGAAAATTATGGCACTTGAGAAGGACTATGCAAATAAGATTGATGACATCACAGCTGAGCATGCTCAGTTGAAAGAGAGCAGCCATCTTGCTCAGACACTGAAAGTAGAAGTTGAAACATTGAGGCAACAATCTCAAGGGGATGTTGAAAAACTTGAATCAGTGCACTCTGAGAATATTATTCAGCTCAAACAAGAACATGAGCAAGCTCTTGAGGAGCTAAGGACTAAACTTAATAATGAGTTGTCAGAGGCAAAAGAGCAACATGAGCAGAATTTGCAAGAGGTTGTAGATACCAACTTGGCGCAACAAGCGGAGTTGAAGATTGTGAAAGACCAACACGAAGAAACCAAACAGAAACTTACAATGTTGAGTGATACATACAAATCAGAAATATCAGAATGGGGATCGAAATTAGATGAACAAGAAAAAGCTTTCTTTGAGGAAAGAGAGTCCCTTATTAAACAGATGAAAGAGAGAGAAAATCAGTCACAGATGAATAAACAAGAACTGAATCAGCATTTACAGAGTAAAATTGCAGAGGCTGAGAAAGAAATCAAAGGTATAACCGAAAAACACAGTAGTGAAATCGACACGCTGAAACAATTCTATGACGCCAAAGTCAAGGATATGGAAGAGGAGCAAAAATCCAATATGCAAGATGCTGAGTACCAGTATAGTGAGAAAATTACGGAACTTGAAAGTCAATGTCAGGAACAGACCAAGAAGCTGCAAGAGGTCGAGGAAAGGTCAACACTCAAGGACAGTAAGATTGCGGAATTACAAGTACACATGGAAGAAGTGAGTAAGAAGTTTGATAACGTAGAAAGTAGCTGTCACGACTTGATAGAAAAACTCAACAACAAAGAAAAGGAAATCAAGGAACTCACAGATAAACTTAACACTGCCACAGAGAAAGTCAATCAATTTACAACTGAGAGCACACAGAGTCTTCAAGAAAAAGACGTCATTGTGAAAGAGTTAGAAGCTAGGATAGAGGCATTAGCTCAAGAAAAAGAACAGGAATTAAATGACAAAATTGCTGTGCTTACGGAAGAAAACCTTCAAGAAAAAGACATCATTGTGAAAGAGTTAGAGGCTAGGATAGAGGCATTAGCTCAAGAAAAAGAACAGGAATTAAATGACAAAATTGCTGCACTTACGGATGAAAATCAAACCAGTACACAGAGTCTTGAAGAAAAGGAGGCTACTGTGAAAGAGCTTGAAGCAAAGGTAGAAGAATTTGCTAATGAAAAGGAGAAGGAATTGAGTGAAAAGTTAGCGAAGCTTACAGAGGAAAAAGAAACAAAACTAGCTGAATTGAAAAAGAAAGCGGAGATAAGGTTGAGTCAGATCAAAAGACAATTTCAATCCGATTTGGAAGAGAAGGGTAAAATGGTGAAAGAGTTGACGGAAAGTAGTAGTAAACTTAAAGAACAGCTGGAGACACAAGAGACAATGTTAGAAGAAAAGTCAAAGATGATAAAGGAACTTGAAAATAGACTTGTTGAACTTGAGCAGGAAATAGACACTACAAGGAATAGTCTGGAAGCAAAGGAGAGTGATATGACAGAACAATTACAAGAAAAGGAAAGAATTGCACAAGAAAGTCTACAAGGTGCTGAAGTGAGACAGAAAAGAGAGACTGAGGAACTACAGGGAATTATTGCAAAACACAAAGAGAGAGAAGAAGAACTGAACCAGAAGATCAGCGATGTGAAAGCAGAAATGGAAAAAGTGACTACTGAAATGAAACAGAAACACAAAGAACGGATGGAGATTTTACAGGATGACCATAAGAGTGAACTGGAGGTACTTAAGAAGGATTTCGCCATACAGAAAGAAGAAGCTGAACAAGAACAGAATCTAAAATTGAAACAGTTGTTAAAAGAAGTTAATACAACTATGGCAGAGAAGGAACGACAGTTTGAGGATACTTTGTCCATGTCTATCGGTAGGTTGGCGTATGGAAGACTTGTCTAGCCTGGCACTAAATAGATGTGATTAGTTATTCCCTCTCATATCATCAACCCTAGCAGTAGATTCCCTTTGTTATGTCCGTCATCTTTCATCATACATTATCATTTCACACTTTTATTTTGTGTTAGCGTGGTGTTCTCTGTCATCATGAAATATTCTTTGTTGCCATGACGTTAACTGCATAGTGGCACTGCTGTTGTTATGGCAACTCATACCAGCTGTCTTTGGTCAAGGCTGTTAACACATAAATCCTCTTCATTTTAAATCCAACATCAATAATTTCACATCCTTGTAAAATTGTTGTCTTTGGTGTTAGATATACATACTTAGTTATCATTACTCATTCCCCTCATTAACATTTCACAGTTGTTTTATTTGCATATTTGCTCATATGATTTTTTTTCTCAGTAACTTTTTATTTGTATATAAACTGTATGAATAGACTCACTGACTTTTTGAGAAAAGGATCGTTCGTAAAAAACTTGTTTTCATCAATACTTGTGGGTTCTATGTTACTGTAAACAGTGACCCTAGTGGGAGATTTGCATGATGAGATACAGTAAATACTGCCCTCACATGATGAAGTCAAGCCATCAATTTTGCATTTATATCACTTGTCTCATGCATGTTTGTTGTGAGTTCTGCATTGCAATGAATCAATGAATAATAACTAAAGCAGTCAACTCAGATCAGATTTTGATGAAAAGTTGGAATCTTACCACATCAAAACATGAATTTAAATCCATTTTTGGCTTGGTTTTTCCCGACAAGAAACTCCTGTGCATCATTCAACATCTGCAACTGGTTCCTTTAGACTAAATTCCTTTTATTGTTTTAGTCTGCAACATTTTCATTATGTACAATCTGGTTCAAAGACACACACAATTTTCTTTCCTTTGTGAATATTTGTCTTTTGGCAAAAAATAATCAGTTGTAGAGTATATTCCCTCGTCGTACCTTAACACCTCCAAGAGGGCACTGTTTACTGAAAATATGTGCTTATTGCCTTGTGGGCTGCATTCATATTATGCTTTCTTGCAGAGAGAGGACAGAGTCAGGAAGAAGTGCAAGAGAGGGAGTACAAACGACAAATGGAAGAGCTGTACAGAGAAATGAGGGAAAATGAACTCAAACAAGAAGCAGCTGTTAGTCGATATGCATCTCAAATAAAGGTTTGTCATCCAGTTTTACAAGTGTTTATTCTTTGTAAATTACAGATATTTTTGCATTCATGCCATTGATCATGAAAAATACATTTATTCCATGGAAACCCACCCCCTCTATTTCATGGAATGCTAAATCTATTTTATGGAAATCTTTCTATTTCATGGAAAATCTCTATTCCATGAATAGCTAGCCATTCCAACTGTCTTTGCACTCAATGAGTGCATAGTCACCGTGGTATATGTAAAACACACTTGGTCTGGCCTTCAAAGTTCTAACAATTTTATAGCAAATAATCTACTATACTTCTAATGTTCCTTTACTATACTAGTAATATCCAAAATCCTGTTACCATACATACTGTTGTACAAAATAATACACTGGGACAGGGGCAGCCTGGATTCCAGAGTATATTCCTGGCTATAAAATGGACTTAGTGAGACCAAAAATATGCTAAGAGAAATTGTTGGCATTTTAAGATTAAAATTTGGGTTAGAAAACCTTTTTTTTTTTGTGTATATCAAGTCATGTAGTTCTAAACAAAAGAACGATTCTACAAATAACTATGTAATCCATATGACTCCACTGATATGAAAATTATACCAAAGTGAGAACCTGGGATTAAAACATTGGGCTTTGAAGACCACTGATTCTGCAGTCTTGCCATGTTGGTATTCCTTTACAACATCAGCTGATAGCAATATTTTCACTTAATATTTTACAAAAAAAAGGATAAAGAGTCGGAGTTGGATGAGTTAAATCAAGACTACGAGAACAAGGTAGATGAACTAGAAAATGAACATAAAGCCAAGATAGCAGAACTTGAGAAGAAAATGGCAGACAACGAACAGAAGCTAAGAATGGCATTCAAGAAGAAACTGAAAGAAATGGAAAAAGTGCACTCTGAGGAGGTAAAGGGTTTGACTACAGAATGGCAGAGTGAAAGAAAAGTAAGTGGTCAAACTGATTTGTTACTACATGTGTGTGTCAGGTGATTACTTGTGTCGGTGTTTATGTATATCAGTGATATCACATCTGTCACAGTAAATGTGCTACACTGTAGTCGTATATTTTTGGTGCTAGATTTATTTTTAACAGAAGCTGTTGCCATGGAAATACGTCCTGCTAACATACTTACTGTGCCAAGTTGTCATATTTCTAAATTCAGCTGTTGTGAAAGGTGTCACCAATAGTTGCACTGAACATAGCTAGCTGGCAGAATGGATGAGTTATCTACAAGTAGTGTCTACTTTGCCATTGCATTGTTGGCCAAATGAAAGTGCACCTGACACGTCCTAAGTTGCCATGATGCCAAAATTGTCATGCACCAAAATAAGTACAACTACAGTATCCATATTGTGAATATTATTGTGCCTCATCATTTCACTTGTCTATTAGAATAGCACTATTTTGAAATGTTTAGCTGCGGGCCATGCACTCACTTTTGGTAGGCTGCAGCCACTTCTGTTTTGTGGGTTTAATCAATTGCATTTGCAATATGCAACGGCGTGTGGCACATGATCTAGCGAAAGCACTTATAAGTTCCTCTCTTAAAAAATACATTACACCTTATAATATGTAGAGATATATTAGTTGTACTCAGTGTGTTTCAAACTGAAATAATCTTGAGCAATATTGCAACGATGGTCATATGATCAACTCAGTCTTCCAAAGTCTATGGAAGTAACTGCAACCTACCAGTGGCAAAACATTTTGAAATAGCACTATTGTTAAACCCTATTTAAGCACCACTATGGCTTGTTGTCAATGCTTGGTGTGCTTGCAATACAAAATCAGTATGTCCTTTTTGCTGAGGTCTATTTACTTCACACTCCATTTAGTGGATTCTGAAGAAATGGCGGCAAAATCTAAATTATAAATTTTAGATGCGACTCATGGTTTATTGTTCAGAGAACTTGTCTATCTACTTGTTTTTACCCTGAGTATTATCTAAGATTTACCATATTCCAAATAAATTATACTACTTTGGATTAACAAAAAAATTCATGAAATGTTGGGTTTAAAGTTGTTTATCAAATGTGACAAGATTTGTCATTAGGGATGAAAATTATGAGATGATTTGAAGCACTTTGTAAGGTTCACTGTGATTGGTTAGAAAATGGTGGAAAAAAGCACAACTATTTCATGCATCATACTTAGTATGCTATCCAATCAGAGGGAGCCTTGTAATGGCTTCCAGTCATCCCAGAGTTATTAGCATTGACCAAGAATTTTGATGCATCACTTGTTACACCCTAGAGTCCTGCATGTGCTTAGAGTTCAAAATCAGAGTTTTCATGCTTGTAATTACATTATGATATAATTGCTATCTACGAAGTGTTACTTTAGTTGTTGTTTGGGATTTTAGGATTGTGTGGAATTTGAAAAATCAAGGTCTGTGAACACACATTCTATAAAGAGGTAACATTGACAGTTCTCTGAGTAGTTCTAAAGTGGTTGCTAGATTTGGTATGTACCTAGCCGAGAAATTTACCAGCCCCAGAAAACTGTTCACTTGTGTAGCACTCTGTGGTTCCCATGCTCCCATGACTGCTTGACAATTTGTTGGCGTGACTACCTCCAGTAAACATATTTTTAGATGTACATGTACCAGTACATGAATTGTGATGTGTCTCAATTCTACACAACTATTGAAATAAATAAAGACTTTATCAGTCAAAATTACATTCAATCTGTCTTGTCGGCATAGTCAGGAATGAATTATTTTAAAAAACCAAATGAAGAGCACCACCAAGAGGCAGAGATGGGCCATGAAATATTGACAACTCTTTGCCTGATCATGCCGATGGGTGTCAAGAGGAATGCACGATGGATTTTCATATGGAAGATTTCCAAATCAAATTTGAAGGGAATTTGAATGTGAATATGAGCATGAAACCTCTGATCCCAACTCTTTGCTAAACTCTAACACATATTTGCCGTATAACTGTGTTTTAATAACTGCATGTCGTTCGTGTGTTGTGATTTCTTTTTTAGTGTTTTTTTGTGATTTTTGTTCTTGCTTTAATGTTTCAGTTACCCAGTGGCAGCCATGATCCTTCCCAAGCTAACTCCTCTCAGGTACATTACCCTTCCATGTTTTACCAACAAGATAAAAAGTCCAGTTGTTTAAAAAAAAAATCACACCGTAGTATACCAGTAGTTGTATGTATTTCATGTACCACCTAGTGTTAAAAGTAGTCAATGTAGATTATTATATTCATGGCATGCTTTACACCTCACTTAACATGTGAATTAATTTGCACCTGAGCTAATGCTAGAGTTGTGTTCCATTGTCTTTGACAAACATGAATACCATTGTGAAAGGGACATAGTGCAGAAAGTCAGCACACGTAATTAATTTCTCATGGAAAGTGCAAGTAAAGTTTAGTTAGATGTAAAACCTGAATAATAGCAATGAGTCAGTGATAGAGTTTGCTCAAAAAGACATACGAAAAATGTGGTGCTACTGCTGATTACAAGTAAAATATGTAGTGTCATTCCACCCTCTCATTTTGTGAGAGGGGTGGTGCGATGTGTGAGGGCGCCCCAGGATGGTTTATCTTATTGACTTCTGATATGAACATGCTGTATAAGTAGCAATTGAAGTACATTTCCATCAAAAACTTGAAATACTCGTGAAGTAATAAGTCATCACTAAAGCCAAGCATTGGTTACTAGTAGGTAGTATAGAGAAACCAAAGATATGATTTGTAAACTGAAATTAATACAATATACCTGATAAGTATGCTGTTCTTTAGACACATGCACAAACAACAGAACTGTTTGGAAAGTTCTTGAAAAAAACGTTAGATGGAAAGTTTGATAAATTTATGACAAAGGTGAATTTGAACCGTACTTGATACTGTAAACCTAGATTTTTTGGCTACTAGATTTTACCGTCTTCAGCTATAGTTCTCAGACTATTTTTTACTGAGTAATAATATGTTCTTGTATCATGACCAAGGGTTCTTATTACTTACAAGTAACGTTTTGCCTGTTCAGATTGACAGGCTTTGTTCAACTGTCCATTTGCTGGCTTTTACTGCTAGGTGGCATAGTGGCAATGGCATCATTGTAAAGATGATGTATTTGGTAACCATCTAGTAGTAAAGCCAGTAAACGGACAGTTTGACAAAGCCTGTCGACCTGAACAGGTGAAACGTTACTCGTAAGTAATAAGATTCCTTGGTTGTGGTACAAGAACATAATATTACTATGTTTAACCGACCTGTTGAATGTGTTTAAGGACATTTTTACTGATCATCAGACAGGTACTTTGTGTTCATATATAAAAAAGGGCATTTTAGTCACCACTTACTTTTGTGTTTTTGTTTGCCAGTGAAATAACCGAAAATTTTAGCGAAAATTTCCAAGTATACTGTATCCACATGTTATAATGAACATAATAGAATGAATTCATAACAGTATCACTACATCAAAATGACATTAGTTTTGAACTTTGTCTTGATAGGAGATTGTCAAACAGAGAGAAATGGCACTAGCAGCAGTCAAGGGTAATGAGGGTGCTTACAGCATGATGGAAAAACATTCAGAAGAACACCAGAAAGAAATAGAAGAGATCGAAACCAGACACAGGTATTGTTAAATGATTCCTTAAACAATGTGGTTTGCACTTGAACTTGAGAACTCTGTGCCTTGATTTCCATTGTATAGAAATTTGTCATTGGAGAAATAGAAACTTCGAACAAACAATTTCATGAACCAACCGTATACTGTAACATCCCTAACCCTAATGTTACTTGTCACCTTCATATTGTTTGGGTTACAAAACAGACTAGGGTACACACATATTGGACCCACACTCTACAGTCTTGCTATGATTGGTACTATAGTATATTGTACAATGAAGCAGGTGACCTAATGTACTGGATAAACTTCATATGAAAAAATGGTACTATGACATACTTAAACCTAATATTACTTGGCTCCTTAGTTTCTGTTGGTTTGAAACAAACGGGGCTAGGGTACACAACATATATATTGGATCCAGTGTTCTTTAATCTTAAAAACTTGGCAAGATAAAATGTCCTTGGTACAAAGGAGTCGATAACCCTGCAATCAGACCTTATTCTTGTCCACATGAACACCAGAGACCTCGTGCCAGAGTGTTGTAGTTCAAAACCCACTAAGAAAACACAAAAAGGAGGTTCAAAATTTTGGAAAAGAGTAGCGGGTTATTATTCAAAAAGATGATACAATGTGTCAGATGAGGGAAATTTTAAATTTTGTTTTCAGGATTGAAATCACTGAAATGCGGGAGATGACACAAGGTAGTCTACCTCCACCACTTATACAAGGAACTCCACTAAATCCAGACACTAAGACTAGGCCTAAAAGAGTTACATTTGATGAAGATTCAGTCACCTCAGAGTTACAAGATCTGGAATTGGACAACATGAACTTGCAGGTATGGGATACATTTCACAACTTGTGTGGTTGCTTGGTTAAAATTTGACAGATTTTTTGGGACACACTTCATAACTTGTGTGTTTGTCTGGTTAAACTTCAACATATTTTTCTGACCTTTGCTCTGTGACAATCGTGGAATGATAATTTCTGATTAACTGATAAGTTGAAATGTTTTTTATGGAGCTGTAACACTGTGACAAATGTGCAAAAGTAGTTTCAGGTTTGTAATGCTAATTGACCTGATAAAATGATGACACACTAGCCTGGTACACAGATGCGCAAATCTTAACAATCAAGGCAACTCCCTCTTACCTTTGAGATTTGCATGTCCATGTAGGAGGCTAGTGACATTAATGAATGAATGTGTCTGGTGTGTGTGTGTGTGTGTGTGCGTGTGCGTGCGTGTGTGTGTGTGCGTGCGTGCATGCGTGCGTGTATTTATTTGTGCACTTATACCTAAAAACTGCTGAGCTTTCTGCTCTTGAACATTCTCCAGTATGTCATTTCTAGTTGGCACTAAGCATCTAACAACTACATGATTTCTTTTAGACACAATTTATTGTACTGACTTTATTTTCTCATCATTTATTTCTTGAATATAGAGTGAGCTTGCTCAGAAGAAAGGTGAACTATCTGAATTACATATAAAATTTAGACAGCTACAAGACAAAATAGAATTATTAGTTGGACAGAAAGGAGGTGGTGGTAAGTCATTGTAGTTTATTGAAAAACAGATTTGGTAAACTTTTAGTATAAAACTGAATGGCATGAGAAATCTGTCATTTGAAAGATTTTGTTACTTTCTGTAGCAGATTTTCATTCAAATGAATGTGGTAAATTTGTTTGTTGTTTACAGTACTTTTGTAATACCAGGGATATGGGGAAATGTAACAAACCCCTTGGACTCTAGCTTAGGGATGGAAATACCAGATTTCAGGTCTCTCATAAATTGTTCTGTTTGCCTTTACAGTTTCACCACATTTAGGATCCCCCTACAGGGCTAATAGTGCATCATCAGTTTCCAGTTTGGATGATTCACTCGGACCACTACTCAATGAACCCACCGAATTAGAGGTAACATCTTACTTCCTGAATTTATACACTTTTACTAAGGGCTAGGGGGTCAAATCCTAACATATGACATTGCTAACAGGTAAAATGTCAACAACTCAAATCTCCACGTACATCTAGTGTACAGCAGTAGTAAACTTTATTACTGTCAGTGTGCATAGTCACCTCTTGTGTCTTGTAGCCATCTATGGACATAGATTTAACTACATATCATTGTTTTCCCAGTTTGTTATTACAGCATTGGCAGACATTGTTGAAGTTATGGTACATAACAAAGGCATGATATCAGTGATAAATACCAGGTTGTAGATGATGAAAAATGTCTTCATATATATATATATATATGTATGTTCAGATGTATTTTAATAATTTTACGATGTAAGAATTGAAAAATTATAATTTCCGTACTCTCATTGTATGATTTTGTTTCTCTTGACAGTACTTGAAGAAAGTCCTCTTTGCGTATATGATGGGCAGAGAAACTAAGGTAAGTGTTGTTGTATATTGTCGTCAGAGAATGACAAACAGAAGATGTTTAAATTGATGTAACTTTTAATATTGGTGTCCCATGTTTACAACTAAGCAAAGTTTTATTAGTGTTGCTGGCATGGTAAAGTACATTTTGTTGTGTGTGTGTGTGTGTGTGTGTGTGTGTGTGTGTTTGTGTTTGTGTTTGTTTGTGTGTATGTGCATGTGTGTGTCTGTGCATGTGTGTGTCTGTCTGTATGTGTGTCTGTGTATGTGTATGTGTGTGTGTGTGTGTGCATAAAAATCAGCCTCACCTGTGCTTCTCCATAAAATTATTATCTTAAATGATATTTCTATTCATTTCTGTCTTTTTCTTATCATATCTCTAATTCAGACGATGGCCAAAGTCATCACTGCCGTTTTGAAATTTACACGAGAGGAAACGTCTCAGATTCTTTCTAGGGAAGATAATAGGCAAGGAGTAATGGTAGGTTTGGTTGTCAAATAACAATAAAATGCTTACTATATGTATATATATATGATAGAGCCCCACAGTAGCTGTAACTTAAACACAGTTTTAGGGTTTTTGAGTGAATGAAGATCATCGTTTCTAAATAACCTCAGAAACACAAACAAAGTAACCAGTATCAAAACAGTTTATATACCCAACAAATATACCACAAATATCATCTCGGGCTAAATGTCTGTGCTGAGTCTGATTATGGAAATGTACATGGCACAAGGTGAAAACAGAGAAGAGGTGTGAAAGACTGTAAAATACAATTGTTGATGGTCGCCATAATCTTCTAAGTAAGTGTGTGTTGCAAGGATTATTAGAACATCAACAACAATCTTTTTACAGTCTGTGCAAACTGTTAATCGTCATTTACTATCATCAAAGGGTAATTTTGGGGACTTCTTGTGAAATGAAACAGCATTTTAAAAAGATTTCAAAATTTCACATACTTTTGACTTTAATATAAAAAAAAAAGGCATGTGTCCCAGAATGTCCAAATTATTCTAATAAATTCAAATATGGTCAACAGAAAAGATCTAATAGTTTTTTTATTGCTCTGTTTTTATTGTGAACAATTTAGTAGAAAAGGCCACAAAAAAAGAATTGTTTCTGGTCAGTGCACATATCACTTAAATACCAACACGTCTGTCTTTTTTTTTCTGTGTTTGTCCAGCCCATGCCCTCTGCAGATCCGTGGGAAAACACAAATATAACCCTCCCTACTTCAGTGAAAACAACTGCAGAGAGCCAATCATTAACAAGCAAATGACATCTGCCCCACATACACACTTGCTGTAAAGTACTAAATAAAAAGAACAGTAACTGCCATGTATAGTACATTGAGTGACAGGTTTGTTGAGAATTAAAAAAAAAAAAAACATTGTCGCACCATTTTAGATTTTTAGACAAACTGTCCTGACCAGAAACATTTTTTTTTTTTCCTTGGCCAAACATAAGCCAACAAACTTACAGCTACTGTGCTCTATAAAAAAAATCTGCATCATTTTCAACTTGTTTGCTCTGTGTTTGTCTGGTTTCATATGAAAATCACTTGACTGTCATGCATCTACAAATTGAGTTCAACATATTTTCCATTTCACGTGCCAAAATTTGCATGTCAGAGACTTTTCAAGTCGATGTTTGTCCGTTCTTGCCTGTAGTGTGAATGCTATGTTTTGTTCGGTAGGTAGGTATGATCATAGAAAACATGTCATTGAACGCTGCCCTCTGGAGGGCTTAGACATGGTAGATTTTTTTATGTTTGCACACATATATATATAAAGCATGTCATAATTTTTTCGTATAATGTGTGAAAATAGAGTAGCTTTTTTGAAAACTCACTTCCACAACATTCCTGGGGTCTTTAAACTTTTTTTTCCTGGTAATTCTCCTATGATATAAAAAAACAATATCTAACTGCCTTGCATTCCACCCATCCGTCCACCGTGCTTTGCCTATTTTTCTGCCTGCTATTGGCTAGCTTAGTAATAACAGGATTGGAGAGAGACTTTGTCATCACAACGAGTAAGTTCATTCTTACCTCATTCTCTCTCTCTCTCTCTCTTTGTCACGGTGGTAACTTTCTACCTGTATACTCCTATGGTTTCTCCTCAACTGCTGGCCAAGCCTACACAGCTTGGTTTCATTGGCGCGTACTTTGTAATGTTTCTGTGTACAGCATTATGTTGCAATATGTCCAGGAAACACATGGTTTTGGTCATCCAAGGAACAGTGATCAAATGTCTCAGCTATATAACATGAAAGGTTACAACCTGGATAGCCAATATACTGTACCTGATCCAGAATGAGAAGTGCACTGCTAAAACACTACAGTTAGTTTTTAGGAAGTTCGGGAAGGCCATTCTGACCTGTATGAAGCTCTAAAACAGGATGAGATTGATTTACATACATTCTAGCTGCTTTCTCTCCAAAACACTTGGATGGAGATGAAATTGATCTTTCATCATTGATGATTGATTGATTGGCAATATTTGTATTACTTCCTGATTTACTGATTTAACAAAGTCTAACAAGACCAAAACCATTTGTTTCCATACATACACCACAAGCAAGACGGCAGTATGCTTTTTCATCACTAACAAAACATTTCTTTCCAGCTATTAAAGTACATGTATTCCAAGATATATTCATTTGCTGTTTAGGCTTAGCAATTATCACAGTTTTCAACCACACCTTTTCACATCACATGGATGACAGACCTTCAATCCACCCATTCTATTTTATGTTCATATACTTTTATGTCATTTTAACCAAAACTTTCCAATTTTTTTTCTTTTACATATTACTTTCTCCTATGTTATTTTAGAGTCCACGGAAAGTGTAGCTAAGTTCACAATGCATGCACTTGTTTGCATACTGAATGGTTAGTGCTTGATTACTCACAGCTTTTTTTTCCCCCCTCGCAATTTACAATTTCGCATGGCTCAAAACATCCCGTTTTCTACTAATTTTTCTCACTGACACAACTTACAAACATGATGCTGTCTTTTTTGCCCTCCTTGCGGCACTTCATCCTCTTTGTATCCCACTTTTTCTCATGATAGGTGGTCGCAAAGTTGTTAAGTCAGAGTCTTGTTTTTGTTTTTTTTGACGTGCATGATTTTTTTGACAATATATTAAAGTGTTATTAAAAGATAGGGTTGAAATTGTAAATTCGGCATCTGTCTTTTTTTTGAGAAGGTGCATGATTTCTCTGTTAATGTTTTCCCAAAACTTGGGTTGGTTGGAGTCAGTCCCTTGTTTCTTAACCTATAACTGTTAACTGTGCTTCATTTCTGCATGTATGTTTTTGATTTTGATGAAAGTGACAACTTGGTAGGCAAGGTTTTTTATCTTGAGAATGCTCTATTCACCGCAGGTGTTTCTCTTTGAGTACATCTGATGAGACAAGTTAATACCATAGTAGTGTGGGTGTGGTTTTTCAATCTTGAGAATTCTGTAGTTGTCGCCATGGCATTTCTCAGAGAGTACTTCTAACATGACAATGTTACTATAGGAGTGTGGTGTATCGTGATTAATGCATCTTAGAATTGCCAGTAAAAACCACAATCATGATCACTTCATAACCATCTATGATTCTTGTTGTCTTCCACCTATAGCAGACCTGGCTTGCCAGTCCATAGTCACTTCAGTTCAATCATCAAGTGTCCAGTACATGACACCTTGAAAAGCAACAGCTGTCCCGTACATGATGCCTCGAACAGCAACAGTTGTCCCGTACATGATGCCTCGAACAGCGACAGTTGCCCTGTACATGATGCCTCGAACAGCAACAGTTGTCCAGTACATGACACCTTGAACAGTGACAGTGATACCGAAATTAGCTTCTCCGATCAAGAATCTCCCATCAGAAAAGAAACAGCTGTATGAAGAGCAAAGACTTTTCTATGATAATATTGACGGAGAGTTGAACCAGCAATGCAAGAAGACATAACAGCAGAGTACATCAAGCATCATTATCTGTATAGAATTATTGACTCCTTTTTTCAGAAGGAGCATATTTTTTTTGCAAGACTTTCTAAAAGATACTCCTCTCCCCTCAGTTCAAACTTAAATAATATAGACATGTAAATATAATGTAAATGAAGTAAATAATTCTCAAATTCAATTACTAAAAATGAAGAGAAAAGAAAAAAAGTGATATTTAAACATAGAATCTTGAGTGACTTTGTGTATTCTCGACCAGAAACATCAGGGTATTTAGATGAAAACATGGATTCATAAAACACCTCTCAAATACAGATTTGAAAATCGTATCATCTTAAGATTTTTCCAAAACATGACGAGCAAAATGTATATATTGGGTTTTGTTGAACCTACCCTAGACTGAAAGATATGCCGTGTCATGCCGCCATCTTGGGGTTGACCGATGTGTGAGGGCGCCCTGTCATAGCATATCTTACAGACAAGTTGAACCCCAACTGCAGTCATTACATGCTGGCCCTGTATAAGTATATAGAGAGCTACCCATGTGGTATCATTCCACGATGGAGAATTGGGAGGGGAGGCGAGGGGAGAAAGGGGGAGAGGGAGGGGTGGAGGTACAACAGAAACTCTTCTCAGCCTTTGTATCTTGAACTGTAGATGTGTAGAAGTTCTTACTCTCTAGATATACTTAATATTCTTAACATTTTACTAAATACGTGACAGGGATAGCAATTGATTGTTAGATTTAGTTTTCATTTTGTTCTATTGTTGACTATTTTTTTTAAACATGGAACTAAAAAACTGTGAAAGAATAGTTTTAAAAAAAAACGCAAGTGCATATTTCTAAAGGTGCTAATATAATGAATGGTTAAAAAACGTTCATGTTTGATGTCACTCTGTCTACATTCAAATTTCAGGGATATAGTTGCTCCAAATCTCTTTAGTGTTAGCATCAGCTTGATTTCATCACCAAAATGGTAGTCTTTGCTATGATTTTATGGGCCCTGATTTTGTACATGTTGATGTGAGTTCATTTTGGACAGTATCGTTATGTGTGTTTCTGGGCCTATGTGTGTATATAATTATCTCGTGTTTGCTTGCATATGAACAAAACTTTATCATTAATGAGTGTTAAATGATGCTGACAAGTCTACAGCTTACCCCAAAAATTGGTCTCATAGTTAAAATACACTGTATTACACTTTTCATGTTTGTGTATGCCAAGTGTGGTGCAGTGTATTATTGTGAGTAATTGCACTAGTGTATATACATTGGTATACTAGTGTATACCATACTATTGGTATTTGCACTGCAGTGTAACACTGAAAACATTATTTGATACCAGTATGCAAATGAACCTTTAATTATCAAATTATCATATATGTTCATAAATGAAAAGTTTAAAAAAATATTATTATTATACTTGTTGAATTGACTGACTTATATTTATGTACAAAAATGACAAGAGTCCTATCTATAATATATCATGTAATATGCTGCTAAGTTTTGTATCACAAAAACTGTGAAATACAATCTTTGTTAAAGCTACACTAGCTGTGACTGGAGAATTTTTTTTTCATCAGATAAATAGTATAATCAGTGCAAATTGTTAAAATACCAATAATTAGGCAATGTAAATTAGGGGTTGATTGTATCCATAAGTAGTACAGTAAAAGGTTGAAATCATGATCACATTGGGGTTCTGATCTTTGGGTGCAAACCCAAAAATCAATTTGATTGGATTTTATTGTACCTTGATATGCGTACAGGTACATAAATATATTTACCGACAGTTGATTCAATACTGTGCAGGGTGCACACCTATTACGAGTTAGTCATTATATCTATTAAAGAGAAGAGTTTCAAAAAATGTTTCAGTTACAGCTAGTGTAACTTTAAGCCTGTGTGTGAGATTTCATGTCTATTGTTTTCAGTGATCACTGATGTGAAATATTCCATACATTAGATTGTCAAATGTTTTTTTTTTAATTTACCTTAAAGTTTCTAATTTCAGTTTATACCAAAGCTTGTCAATCCATACCAGATTTGCAGTACCACAAATACATGTCTATTTTCACTGCTACTTTTTGTTTGAATTCTTGTCTTTTTTTGTTATTAAAAAATGAAATACTGTTGTATTTGCAAGATCTAATGTATTCTGTAAAAGGTGGATTTCTTTCATTGATATTTAGAACTATTGCAAATACAAACTTCAGAATGTTTTAAACATTTTATGACTTTGTATTGCCAACACAACATACTTGAACACAAACGTGCTGCATTTCAATTAAAAGAGACACCTGGCAACAAGACAGGTGGTTTTGCATCGTATCATAATTTTATGCCATAAAGTAAGTCTTTGAAATATAGATATCATTCTTACATGTCTTAGGTTTGTTCCAAATTCACCTAGTGTATGCTAAACTTAATAGATACTAAAACCTGTGGCTTTAAATCAAAATTTGTAGACAGACTCCTCTAATGCAGAGCCAAGAAAATAAGATTACGTTCTTTATTTATTTATGAGAACTGTAATTTGAAAACTCTGAAAGTACTACAGTTTGATGAGAAGAAATTTAACTTTTAAATTTGTATTTAACTTGAAATCTATTGTCATTTGTGGTAGTTGGCTAATTGTACATGTAACTGCCATAAAGTTAGAAAAGTTGGGGGGTGGGGGTGCGTGTACTAGATTTACACAATTTGCTCAGTTTAACTGTTACAACTGACATTTTTGTCTCCGTAATTGTCTTTATATTATATTTGTAATGGCAGCAGTCACGACATATTTTATACTTTTAGTCCATCTGTAATGATGCATGGCATTGTTAATGTAAGACTAAGATCCCCCTTCAAAAAGAACCAAAGACATATATATTCTCAACAGCATTCTGTACAGCACACACCTGTGAACTCTACATCATATTGGAAACAGGCACTTCATTTGGTCATATCACTCAACTCTCATTGGCTTGCACTATCTAAAGGGGTTGACTGGTGAGCGAGGGTGCCCTGTCATTACATGCCTTACAGAGAGAATGCTATTAGTTTAATACCCAAACCAAAGTGAAGCAAACATGCCAGACTTGTATTATAATATTTACAAGATACAGTGTAGAGGTTCCATTGAGATAGAAAGGTCAAAGGTCACTACATCTGTCAATGCAAACGTACATTCATACATTCAGTTTTATTTATCATGCATACTGCACAGGGTTATCTCATGAAATTATTGTACTTCTGAATAAAGACATTATGCTTGAATGGAGTTTAAAAATGCAGATTGTAAGTTTAGTGAGTGTGATGTAGAATATCATGGTTTGTAAGTTGGGATAAAGTTTTAGAAGTAGTAATCGTGTTTTTGGTGAATTTCCTGGTTCTTCCATACGTTTTTAATTTTAAAGGCAATGTGCTAATTAAATATTGACAGGTCAAATATTGTAAATACTTGATAAAACAAAAAGTATGAAATAAAAATTGTCAAAGAATTGTGCAAATTGTAATTGTTTTGCTTAGGTTGTCTTGTGGAAAAAGTAGACAACTTGGCTTGAAGCTGGTAGGGATGAACATACAGAGTGCATTTACTAGAAGATGGAGAAATGCCTGCCTACTCTGAGCCATTTCTCCTAATTTTGTCAAAATACAAACACCTTTTTTATCAGCTGCAACACAACACAAAAGATCAGGAATTGGTAAGTCATTCAAGACCAACAAATTCCATAGAGCTACGTTTTGTAACAAGAAATGAGCAATCTGAACCAAATTAAACCTCAGGAGCGGTCATTTACCAAGAAAATTAAAAAAATCACTTGCAGCTTTGCCACAATACCTTTTAAAACCTCTATTCAATAATGAGTTGGATGGCAGCCTGACTCCAGCCTTACATACTCGCCAAATACAATAACTACCCTTCAGATTACGTCTGACCCAGCCTCAGATCTGCAGAGTGTCATCACTATCTGTATAACCATAGATCCTCTGCGTTATAACTAATATGCTGTGCTTATTTTCACATTGTGAAACTACTCTTAATTTTTATATACAAGTATTCTTCTTTGGTTTCTCGCATGGAAGTATACGGCCATGGTCGTGATACTGCATAGGAACCAGACTACGACACACATTGCATTTCTAAGAAAACGGCGCCAAAAATAAACCGCCAACTGAACCTATTAACTACATACATGGCCGCACACGTACGAATCACTATGCACTTGGGTATTATTTTAACACTTGATGAAATAAGTATAACTGCACCTGGTACATTAGTCTTGGGGAATTTTTTTTTTTTGACGACAGAACAGACCGTCTTTATGACTTACTGTCTTACAGATAAGAACATAAAAATGTCATACTATAGTAGTAGTACTTGGGTATGTATGGACACAAATGTATAGGAACTTGTAAATCAAAGTATGAGTGATTTTTAATGTTACTAAATACGACAATACGTGGATTGGTAGTTCTCTTTTTGGAGGATGTGGTGGCCCTGAAAAGGGCCGTTTGGTTTGTGTATGCTAGGCACACTTCTTAGGCACGCTCGCCACGGATACGGCGGGCAAGTTGGATATCCTTGGGCATGATAGTGACACGCTTGGCGTGGATAGCGCACAAGTTGGTGTCTTCGAATAGACCGACGAGGTAAGCTTCGCTGGCTTCTTGGAGGGCCATGACGGCGGAGCTCTGGAAGCGGAGATCGGTCTTGAAGTCCTGAGCGATTTCACGGACCAGACGCTGGAATGGAAGTTTACGGATGAGGAGTTCAGTGCTCTTCTGGTAACGACGGATCTCACGGAGAGCGACTGTTCCTGGCCTGTAACGATGTGGTTTCTTTACACCTCCGGTGGCTGGTGCGCTCTTACGTGCGGCTTTGGTAGCCAACTGCTTACGTGGGGCCTTGCCTCCAGTAGATTTACGTGCGGTTTGCTTGGTACGTGCCATTGTTGCTCGCTGCTTCAGTAGACTAGAAGTAACTGATTTTTCAAACGAAGCGCCAAGCTTTTTATAGGCGGATTAACGAGCTGTGATTGGTCATTATTGCCTCAACGGGAGCGTTGATTGGCGTTTAAAGAGTTTCCCTGATTGGTCCAAAATGTCGATATCTGATTGGCTTTCGCTACTGCACTCAGGATCCCGTTTTTGCACCAAGCTCAGAACTTCCGGTTTCCGCAAAACTCCTCTTCGCGCCGTTTATTTCCATATTTCTTCAACTTGGTACCAATATTTGCAAACAAAGCGATCAAAACTTCCGATTCACATAACTTGCAGAAAATTACAACTAACGCAGTGTGTGCTGACAGAAGCGGGTAAGTTTTACAACATACTTATTGTATGCTGAAACTGTGAAAAGTTGTACCAAAAGTATAAACCAACTGCTATAAATATATATAATAGAGTCACATGGAGTTGGACAGGGTGTCAAGTGTCTGGTCTGGACATCAAGGTTTTAAAAGAAAGGGGGCCAGGGCCAGGCTTGTTACGTGAACACCTAGGGAGCACTTATAAACAAGCGTATTTACAAATCCAGGTTTAAACTTGTTGATGTTGAGTTAGATTTAAACAACAAGAGTGCAAAGGTGGGGAAGTTTTTAACGCAAAAACGAAGTGTCTACTAGTACTAAGCTTAGATGTGATAGAGGCGAGGCGTGACCCCTCTCCTGTTCGCACGGAAAGTTCCAACATGGCGGCCAAAAGAAGCCACGTTTTATAAAGTCTGGTGTCTTTTTACCAACTTTTAAAATAACTCAAATGCATCGCATGGACTATGAAAATATAACTGCAAAGTCAACTTAAGCTACCTAGTAAAATATTTACAACGTTTTGCACTGAAATGGCTTCCTGTCCACTGCCTGTACGTACTGCCCACATGATCACCTTGCACCGTTTGCTGAGTAAATCACTGAATGAATAATGCATGCCATTGGTACGTCCATGTGACGTTCAGTGTGACCTCAGTTGAAAATACCAATAGGCTTAATTTTCTTGATAATTACAAGTACACACGTCCAAAGTGTCTTGCTTTGTTTTGTTTGTAATTATTGGCATTATCATCTAATCGTATGAGCTGTTATGATTTGGTGTGACATGTCACGTCAACAATACAATGAGAAGTTGTGTTTACATCAAGCAGACTCCAGTCAAGGTGATTTAAGTTCTAGGTCAAACTGTCCCTAGTCATACATGTCTGTTTGTAGGTAAATTTGTTCATAGATTCATTTTGAGTATGGTTTATTATTTTAATCTGGACATGTAAATAATAGAGGGTGAGGGTGGGGGTTACTTTCAATTATTTTTTTAGAAATACATTTTATTGACCAGATGGAACTTGGAAGGGAAGTTAGAAACTCAATTAAAATTTAAACCAGAATGTAAAAATCACTTTGGCATTGGACCAGTGTTTTTTGTTTTTGTTTATAGAGAGAGAGAGAGAGACACACACACACACACACACACACACACACACACAATCATATGCAGTCTCTGAAGCTGATGAATTGTCATGTTTCATTTGGTACTTTATTATCAGGGATTATTAACATACTGAGGTATGGTGTTAGGCTGGTTTTGGGAAATAGTAACTTAGGCAAGACTAAAGTTGGGTTGACCAGTAGCACTCAGTAAACAGATATTTGCAGGACTCTGTAATTAAGATGTGAACCAATAGTATACCATAGTAAACATTAACATAAACACACACACCTAGCTAGTGACATATTTTGCATATAGTCTCAAGACTCATATAGTAATTGCTATCTGCACTTTCATTGGCTTAGACAATCTGATGATTGACGGATAGGGAATGTATACTACAAAGGTTGTGTACATAATTCAGTATGGCAGATCCAAGATGTTGATTACTAGGTTATCTGCGATCTCATGTGAACCAATATGTCATGTGATAAGGTAGTGAGGTACACTTTTTAAGAGTAGACACCCTATGTAATACAAACCACAAGGAAACCATATACCTCTATTTTACATGTACATGTACATGTACCAAATTTGACGATAGCCTTCTATGTTAGTCTAATGTTTTTATTTCATACTTGTTTATTATTGATTTCAAATGCAACATACTGTTACACCAATGTGCTATTTCACTGAAAAGAAATCAATTTGGAAAACTTTCTCTCTTAAAGCCTCACAGGTGATCACTCAACAAATTTACATTTTGAATTTCAAAATCACTCAAACTTATTCTCCTTTGCTTTTTCATGAGTTAGTTGACTAGTTAGTGTGTGGTCAGGCTTAAATTCTTTGTAGACAATGTCAAATTCATATCAATTTTTTTTTTTCATTTCAACTTCATAGAACATGGTGGTGATTGTGATTGAGGGGTAAACTTGGGTTTAATGGTACATGTATCTGAATGACAAGTCTCCAAATTCAAACTTTTTAAAACTATATTTGGTGTAGAGGTTCAAGGAGTGTTATTCTTACTCATAATCATATTTTTTTGTGTCTTTTTTATCTTTTTCTGTTATTTGTTACCTCTGATAGGCATTTCTTCTTTCTTGATAATATAGAAATGGAAACTGCAAATGGACAAACAAGATCAGGAACTGGAAAGAAATCACATCGTCGTAGGACTTCAACACCAAAAGTTGCTGCCATGAGAGCGAAACGGAAACAGTCAAAAGACAGCTCTGGACTGATGTCCACACCCAAAATTAAGAAGGAATATGATGTGGATACTACTGCTATGCCTATAACCCCAAAACATGTGACACCAAAAATAAAGAAAGAGTATGATCCTGATGGAACACATTCTAAAAGGTTTACTGGTAGCCAAAAAAAGATGAAAATGGGTGAAAGACGTCATCAGTTTGGATGTCATTATTGTTGGGTGTCTACCAGGGATAAAGTCACACTAGATATTCACATGCAGCTGCATACCCAGAGCAGTGAGTCCCCCAAAAGATATGGAGAGTTCAGATTTCGTTGTGAAAGGTGTCCATCTTACAGTGTGTACAGGCGTTCCCATGTTGAAAGGCACTTGCGACATCACCAACTTCTGGAAAGTCGGAAATGGGGTACTATGGAAGTGGCTCCTGGTAAAGAGACTTTCTTCTGTAACTTTTGCGACTATGCGACGGTGAAAATCTTCAATTTGGTCAAACATGTTCCATGCTGTAAAGGGTATAAGGCAGGCAACAAGGCTGTTTACAGGGCTAAGGAGGCTGGTTATGAGCAGAGTGAATTAGGTAATGTTTGCATGGTTGTAATAACTGATATAATCTTTAACAAATTCTTTCTATTTTTCAATTTAAAAACATACCAAACAGTGTTTTTGCAAAGATTTGGAAACCCTGGTAATGAAAGGGTTGGTATGGTAAAATTGGCATAAGTTCCCCATACATTGTACTGTTGTTTAGGTGGCAACCCTTGTAAAGTGACTCAGGAATGTGGGGATGGAATTTACCTTCTTACCCCCCTAATAAAACACTGCCGGACAGCGTACATATTACAGTTTTTGTACTCATACATACTGAAACTGTTATATATATATTTTACCAAAACTATTGGTTCAACAGAAAGGAAACTGAACACATATACCATACTAGATTTCCCCCTCACCTGGGTTTGACAAGAACCATGACAGCCACACACACACTGACATTTATATGTCAAAATGTGTTTCACAACTGTAGATATGTTCAATACATTTGCTCACTTTTTTTATGAACATATTTTGTGTTTACAAAACACAGACATTTAGTTTTCCCACAAAATCTACATAACTTCATAAAGTTACATATGCCATTGTGTGTGCTATCATGGTTCTTGTCAAACCCAAGTAAAAGTGAGGAAGAAACCAATATGGTAATGTTCAGTTTGCTTTCTGTTGAACCATAGGTTTGATAGAGAATATTGTTGAGGTTTGAAACATCACCATTACATACCCTGTAAAGGCAGAAATATTGAGATTGATTTTGTAAGTTTTTGATTTGAGAATAATGTCTGTAGTACTTCGTTCGTGGTGTGCATCTATAATTTAGATGGAAATTTTTGTATTATGAATTCAGTAGACCCTCCAATGTGATGGTTACAATTTTGAGAACATAATGTATAAAAGATACCAATCACACACAGGTCATCAGATGAATGAAATGGATAAAATAAGGTTACTGATGTGGACATTTTATTTCTTGACTGCTTGCAGGAACCAAAGTAAAACCGAAAAAAACCTCCCATGGTTCTACTATGAGTAAGAAGTTGGTGGAGAAGAGCAAACGACTGATGGTGAAAAAAGTAAACAAGAAGAAAATGGAAATCAGTGCCCCTTCAACCAAGTCAGGTGACAACCCTGGTGTCATAGTGTCAACAACGAAAATATCGCACCTTATGGAAAAATACCGAGTAAACGGTAATGTCAAACGGCATAGATGTCGCATTTGTGGGTACGAGTCCAATAATGTAGGGCATGTCGTACGACACATGGTTGTCCACAGAAAAGATAAAAAGAAGTGGCCATACAAGTGCACCAAGTGTAGTGCTAGCTTTAGTATTATGGGCAACCTTGCTCAACATCTTAAAGTCCATTCTTTGGAGATTGGTTCCTTCTTTTGTGAGAAGTGTAACAAGGTTTACCAAAGCAGAGTAGGTCTGTACAAGCACATGCGTAAATACCATGAAAATGGAGGACAAAAGGGAGACAAAGTGAAGTCAAACACATCCAAGACCAAAAAGTCCAAGACCAAGAAAATCAAGATAAAAGAGGAGCCAGTGCCAGAAATCGAAATCAAACAGGAACCCTACGATCCATTTTCTTCACCAGTACAAGACGTTCCATTGAATTTACAAACCCACAGATGTCCTCAGTGTGACTACATTGCACAGACGAAGATTTTACTGAAAATACATGTGCGTGATATGCATTCACCACAGAAATCATTCCGCTGTGCCCAATGTAGCTACGCGACTACCGAGAAGAGTAATTTAGTCCGCCACGTCAAGATGTTACATAATAATGGTGAGGAGAGCTTTCAGTGTTCCCTATGTCCATTCAGCACTACTACCAAGAACCGACTAGCCATCCATATGACCCAGCACACTGGAACCAGTAGCTACATGTGTGAGGAGTGCCTGTATGTAACCAACAGCAGTGAAGATCTTGCAGAGCATGCCCAAATACATGTCAGAGAGAAAGCATTCAAGTGTCCTGCATGTCCATTCACAACATCTCAGAAGCATGATTTTGACGTCCATCTTGATGCACATGGTGCCAAGGAGATGTACCACTGTCACTATTGCGACTATGCCGTATCCACAGCCCGAAGTCTTGATATTCATCTCCGCTTGCATATCAAGATGGAGCCATTTTGTTGTGATCAGTGCGATTACAACACAAACAACAAGGCAGCGTACGAATGGCATGTGCGCTGTCACACTGACAGCACTTTATTCAAGTGCGACTACTGCGAATCACGTTTCCACAAAAAGGGAAGTTTGCTGCTCCACATGAAGATGCATACAGCAAATAGATACCAAGAGAACGGAGACGATTTCAGTCCTAATACTTCCTTCACTTCAGTTGACTCATTGCTTATTGACACAACTGGTGAGATGAGACTGTGTAGCTATTGCGACTTCCAGACTACTCAGCCACTGGTGTTAGCACAACATCTAAGAACTGAACATGCTGAAGCAATGCCATTCAAGTGTGGCTTGTGTGGATTCTCTGCATCCAAACTGGCCAATTACTACCAACACATGCGTCGCTACCATGTTGATCACAGTGCCCAGTATAAATGTTCTGAATGCGACTACGCTGGCATTCAGAAGTCTGATCTTGTTGTCCACATGAGAAAGCATTCTGGTCAGAAGCCATTTAAATGCGAGCTATGTCCATACGAAACCACTCGCAAGAGTCTACTGACCCAGCACAAACGACAACACACAGGGGAAAAGCCATACAAATGTACACTTTGTAACTTCTCCACTGCTACCTACAATAATCTGATGAGACATAAGCGATGTCATAGTGGAGAGAGACCCTACCACTGTGACCAGTGTGAGTTCACCTCTGGACAAAGGAGCCATCTCATGAGACATATTCGAGTTCACACTGGGGATAAACCATACATGTGTAACAAGTGTGGATTTCAGACTGCCTACGCATCTGAAATGAAGCGTCATGAGGCCCAGCATATGACTGTGAAGTCACACAAGTGCTCTTTCTGTTCGTACTCATCCAATAAAAAATATGCTGTCAAAAGACATATGACCAAATGTCATCGAGATGATCTTGCCACCAGCACCAATATGGAAGAGGAAACAAGTCAGGAAATACAGCCAGTAGATGATTCTGTACATGAGCTGCCCCTGGCTGATAATGAGATGACATCACCAGTCGTTGAACAACAACATCCAATTTTAGACTACACTGGTGGTGAGCAAGAACCCCAGCACATTTGCCAGTTCTGTGATCGGCGATTCAACACAGAAGATGACTGGAACAAGCATGTCAAACGTCATTTTATGCAGTGGCCTCAAGCACAGAATCCAGCAGAGTTGATGGCTTCAGTGCAAGCTAGTGCTGGCCAGGAACAGGTAGACAACATTCAAATGATAGTTATGTAAGAACTGACCCCAAGGACTTGCATTGGATTTATTACTAGCAATAATACGCAAGAAATCAATGATTTCATTGTTTGAGTTTGCTATGACTGTGTTCTCCTGAAGGTGATAAGGGTGCTAACTAGTGTGCCCTCTAACTTCTTCTCAATTTGACGCACAACTGACACACAGCAATATCTTTTCACCTACCAAAAAATCTGGTGTGCCTCTTCCTTGTGACTCCCAAGAGAACAGTTTTAATTATTTTGACTCACAGCAACAAGTTATCATCTTTTTATGGCGGCACATTGGTACTAAGCCCTCTTGGAATTTGTAAGCACCCTCGATAAAAGGAAGAGAACATTCCGACTTTCATTTTATACAAAAATTTGACCAAAATAGCCACCAAAACCAAGACACCGGTCTCTAACCAACAACGACAGGAGGTATTACCAGTGTGAGCCATCCTGTGGCAATAGTCTGGAGAGAACACTAACTTCAAAATTGCAGTATTTGCCAGTACTGGTAATGCAGTAAGAATTCACATTTCATTAGTTTTCAAGACAATTGTGATTTTTGGAAAATGTTACTCGGTGTGTATGTAAGTGCCAATTGTGCCTTGATGAAATTTATTATACAAAATAGCTCTTGCTATATATTTTTATTAAAAACATAGCACCAATTCAAAAATCATGACCAGAGAACCTGGGAATATGTATATTTTTGAACAAATATGTACTTGATATAAGTCGAATAATGATTCAAACAAAATATTTTACATGAAGTACTACTAAAATGGTATAGATCAAATACAACTTTATCAACTCAATACTTAAAAATTGAAGCAATCTAAAATCTTACATTCCAAGTACAGGTCTAGATATTCTTTACAAAATGAACTGAATTTTAGGCTAATTGGTAATTATTGTTCATTGAAATTTGCATGACAACAAAATGTGACAATATGCAAATCACAGCTAACACATCTCATTCATGTTTACTGATTCTAAATTGACTTCAATTTTTCAATGAAATTGTAGACTTAAAGGCCAAGGATTCAATCCCAGGTCCTTGCATTATTACTTATCTTTTTTGTGGTGCTATAAAGGATTGTTATTTTGTTGTGGACCAACTTTTTATGTAGCTCTGTCACACAACAGTTTTTTACATCTAAGTTGTAATCCTAATGTGAACTGTGCCTTTGAAGTTTAAATATGACCAGTAGATTAGTTCAAATGTGATCTAGAGGCTATCCATGGCTTCAAATGTTGAGATTTGAAGCCACGGATGACATCTATTCACTAGGTAGTCTCTAGAAGATTTAAAAAGTGCTATACTTACACATATTACTTATAATGAAACTTTGTCTTGTACCAGTACAGTAGTACTCCGGGACAACATTTTGAAAAATCTTTTTGTATCATTTCACTATATTTTTGATGAAATTAGATGTGCTTTTATGATAGACTTTAGTAGATGTAATTTTATGTAGAGAGTTTGAGATGAAATAGCTTCGTTTTGTAAAAGAGAAAAATTGTGTTTCTCAGACTGTATATTTTTAGCATATATGGAGACTCAATGTTTCCATTTTTGTTTTGACTTGCTGAGAATACTGGCAGTAGATGAACTCTTTATGCCATGCACAAGCCAAATTGTTGTCTCTGAACAGCAAATATGGATTTTATACCCTGGTCATTCTATGTCATCACAACCTGTGTCTGTATAAGAAATGATGCTATTATTCCACAATATTTGTCTTCAGTCAGCTGGAAAATACTCATGACGCAAGGGTTTGTCCCTATACTCATCTAGCAACTCATAGTGACAAGGCCACTTAGGTCACTTGTATTTACCTCGCTGAATGAAAGAAAAATATTGTGGCTATTTTTCCCCAATATTTTTCTTCATTCAGCCAAGGAAAAATAAGTGACCTAAGGAGCCTTGTCACTAGTCATTAGACTCATAGTGACAAACCCTTAGGTCACAAGTATTTTCCAACTGATTGATGGAAATATTGGGGAGTAATATACCAGTAATTATACCACCTCAAGTATGGTTTATGAAAACTCAGGAAAAATAATGGCGATTTGATATGTTTTGGCTCATATTTTCAGCACTGCAGGATCAGTGATGTAGACATGAATTGTTGTGAATTGTCATGGTATATAATCCATATTTTCTGTTCAAAGACAATATCTTGGCTTGTGCATGGTATAATATCTAATGATTGATTATGCAAGTTGATTATCTCACAGATATTTGATAATGCCATGTCTTCCCCTAAAATACATATGATCCAACTCTTTTGTACATCTCTTTCTGGTGTTTTATGCAATGCTTTAGTTTGACAGAACTTATTGGTATAGGCCATGTCTGTTATTGGAATGAAACACTAGTGGGGAAAATGGAAACTGAAAAAAATTATGATTGTGGATATTTCAAACCAAAATATTTTGCAATATGTACACTGTGCAACCAAAGTTCAAATGGCATACTTACTATGCAAGGATTCATTAGCCCATAGACTTGGCTGTATGGCTTGCAAATATTGTTTCCCAGAACACTGTCAAGCCAGTATGTCAAGTCAGATAGCCAAGTCTCTGGGCTATACTGTCAAGCCAGTATATCAAGTCAGATAGCCAAGTCTCTGGGCTATACTGTCAAGCCAGTATGTCAAGTCAGATAGCTAGGTCTCTGGGCTAGACTGTCAAGCCAGTATGTCAAGTCAGATAGCCAAGTCTCTGGGCTATAGTGTCAAACCAGTATGTCAAGTCAGGTAGCCAAGTCTCTGGGCTAGACTGTCAAGCCAGTATGTCATGTCAGATAGCCATGTCTGAGCTATACTGTCAAGTCAGATAGCCAAGTCTCTGGGCTATACTGTCAAACCAGTATGTCAAGTCAGATAGCCAAGTCTCTGGGTTATACTGTCACGTCAGTATGTCAAGTCAGATAGCCAAGTCTCTGGGCTATACTGTCAAACCAGTATGTCAAGTCAGATAACCAAGTCTCTGGGCTATACTGTCAAGCCAGTATGTCAAGTCAGATAGCCAAGTCTCTGGGCTATACTGTCAAACCAGTATGTCAAGTCAGATAGCCAAGTCTCTGGGCTATACTGTCAAGTCAGTATGCCAAGTCAGATAGCTCAGTCTCTAGGCTGAGATGCATAGATTATTGTTTTTTAATAAATAATTAATACTACATTTCTGCCAAGAAACGTGATCTTTTATCACACTGTACTGCCAATGTAAGTGCTGGGTATGACATTGCTGCCAAACTTATGTCTGCCTAGACTTGTTATAATTTTATAGGGAAAAGAGATATTGGGGTACTGGTTTTATATGACAATGAGAGTACAACTTTCTGCAGATGTTGATTTTATGGTCAGACTCTATCATGTTTTGACAACTTGAATTTATGTAGCAATTTAATCGCAAGTTTCCCGTTGTTGGAGTTATCAATGATACAGGAAACAGATGTCATTCGTTCTTTTCTAACCAAGCTGAGTAAACCTTTCCAAAGGTTTCACTTTATCTAACTATTGTACATGTAAATCGTGACTTTATTTACTTCAACCTAGACTAGCTGTACCTGGGGTGTTATCAAACAAACAACAATTTATTCTGTGAATATTTTGTTAAAATACCAACAAAACTAAACATGTCAATTAGAGGTCTATTTTATCTACAAGCAGTATAGTAACAAGTTGTAATTGTGATTCGTTGGAGGTGATGATTTTTTGGATGCAGGTCCAAAAATTACTTTGATTGGCTATATTGCACCATATCTGGTGTACTATTACATAAATATGTAATTATATATATAGAAACATGTGATACAATACTGTTTAAGGTGTACGATATTACAATTAAATCATTATATCTAACAAAACAGTTTTGAAAAATGTTCCAGTTACAGCTAGTGCATTTTTTTAAAACCAAGAAACAGTTGTGTAAAGGTTTAGGGTAAGGGTAGGGATAGTCATTGTATTAAGAAATGATCATGATCCAAACATTGCCCAAATTTGTTCAACTGACTGACTGTTGATGGTGTTATCTTCAACAAGTCCAGTCAACAAATCTATTCAGATATACGTCTAGTCTGTAGGGTATGTCATGACGGGGCGCCCTCACACATCGGTCAACCCCAACGAGGCTGGTGAGAGCGAAACAAGACATATCTTATCTTACAGTCTAATATACTTACGTAAGGCATTACAATTGAGTCCATAAAGCCATTTCATTTATAAAAAGTATAGCTTAGAACAGAACATTAAGTTACCTTTAGTGAAATAAAGTAAAATCTAGTAAATAATTTACTGACATTTATTGTCATATTTTGTACAAAACGTGTATTTAGAGCTAGAAGTGCTACTAATATACTCTAGGGTATGGTTTGTAATTTTACATGTACGTGATATCCAAATTATAGTATTGTCAGTTTCATTGTTATGATTGGTAATTATGTGTAATAAACCCAAGTTCAACAGTGTTTTTAACAGGGTTCCCTACCCAAATTTTGGTACATGGTATGGAAATCTGTGCAAATTTTTACCAGATTTCCCTCCTCTGTTTACTGGGGTTTCAAATCCTTAGTAAAACACTGGTTCTGTCTAGTAAAATACACTGGATCTGTAGATTTATTTCATACATTTGTTTGCAGAAATATGAAATGTAAAAAAAAAAGTTATTTCATGTAGGTAATGTTTTATCACTAATTTGTAGCAATTGTGTGTATTGATTTTTATCAATTTCAGATTCTTTCCGAATGTTTCGTTGTCTTGTGTAGCTGTATTTGATGATAATGTATGGTGATGTCAGCTGTTTGTAGTACTTAGCATAGATATCTCAAGTCAGAATGTGATTTGATACGTCTATGGATAGTTCTAGTCACTTTGTGTATACAAATGTACTTCTAAGATTGTATTTTTTTTAAAAGATCTTTTGAATTACTAGTGTAGAGTGTATAGGGTGTTGTGACAATGTAAATCCTTTGTACAACATTTTTAGAAAGCGTAGTGATTGATAAGTATTCACACCTTGGTTAGTATTTTAATATTAATCATTTAATTGCATATCAATAGTGATATAGGGAACTCAACAGACAGAAATACAAGTGACCTAGGGAGTCCTGTGACCAGTCAAATGTCACAAAATGGGACCAAAGGTTCTTTGGTATTTTACTTTGATAGATATAGTCATGAACCTCATACAAGAGCCAAATTACAGTCAATTTTATGGATTTTTTTTTAATATTCAAAGTCTTGGTTGTAATGTTCAGATAATATGACTTTGCAGATAAAGATCACAACATGCACAACCAATCAGGAGCGATATAAATTTTATGCAAATTACAAAAGTAGTCTGACCAATCAGGAGTGATGTAGATTTTATGCAGATCACAAATATATGACCAATCAGGAGTGATATGCAAATTGCAGAGATGAATGAATGTACAGATAAACTGCTTGGGGTGCATTTGATTTGCACAATCATGATTTCGATAAATCTGACATCATTTCTGGAAACGAAGTTGTACACAAAATGCTCAGTCATGATCATGATTATTTACAAGTTAACATTTCAAAAAGTTTCACCCATTTATTATAAATTAAATGATTTTACATCATCAAAATGATTACAATGATAACAAATTACCAGTCTGACCAATCACAATTTATTTACATCATGTTTTCCATCAGTCTAACTTGCTGTCAGCCACGCACGTGTGATCCCCTCATGATATTATGCTGGCTTCCATCTTGTAATCACGTCAGTCATAGTTCGAGGCATGATTACCAATGAAATGAAATGAAATGAAATGAATGAAATTTATTTCACCAGATAACAAAAATAAGCTACACTTTCAAAGAAACATACATATAATACAAATATACAAAATGGATACAAAAGAAATACATAATTGTTATCTGATGTGGACCAGGAAATAATTCAACAGAACTAAACTTGTCATGATTGTGATTGGTATTTATCAAACATGAAATTATAATTGTATCATCAAGAAATCATGATTATGATTATGTAAATCGAACACACACCATCAGATTTTCTTCCTGGTGTGACATCTCGTCTTGTTTAGTGTTTTACTCACCCAAAGTATCATAAACAGTCTACACAGTTGTTGGACCAATTTGATTTGTCAAAGATATACATTCTTTAATCGCTTACATTGTTACATCCTCAGCAGAGTCCTCACAATGGAAAGTTTATTTTTTTGCTGAATGTAAACTTATAAACTTGATAACTGAGCTAATTTTACATTTTTTGTAAAAAAACCCCAAAAAACATGATTATGAATTGTTCAAATTATTACAGTAGATGAAATATTTCATCATGTTTACAAACGTCTGAAAATTGTTTTTAACCAATTTCACAAAAAGGCAAATCGACTACAAGCTAGTCTTTTTCACTTGTTTAGGTTGTTTTTTATTGAATGTACTTGTGTCACAGGACTAAATATTGTTAATAGTGGAAAAACAAAAACAGTATTTTTTTTTGAATTTCTTAGGCCAATATCAAAGTGGCGTTTATTTCAGTATATGGTAAATATGTTACGTGCATTGTAGATAGTCTAGTCTAGTCCACTATGATTTACAAAGTGAGTGTCTTGTTGGTATGTATCTAGCTTGTAGTGTGATATGTCAAAAATAGTGTATGAGTACTTATATTTTCCTTATTTTTCATGCTAGCAGTCAGGATGACTTTCTTTTAGAATCGAAGTGGATACAAGATATCACTTGTGTAGTAATTTTGAGTTGATATTAATATTTCCATCAATATGGATGTAAAGAGAGATCAACTAGTTTTCATCTCATATAGAGAAATGTTATTGCAAAAAATTATAGTCAGTATACTCACCTGGTCATTTACTTAATATTCAGCTCTGTTATTTGGATACATGTAGAAACTTGGAGGAGCACAAACTGAGTTTATGGTGTGTGTGTGTGTGTGTGTGTGAGAGAGAGAGAGAGGGAGGGGTACTGCATATCAACAGGTACCAGTACCTATAATATTCTGAAGCCTAAGCATCATGCATCATTTGTTATTAGCAAAACTCTCACACCAGGTTTTTTTGCATAATACACGGTACAAATGAATCTCTGACATTACGTATACATATACATGTACTCATATGATATGGAAACCACATATTATGTGTGCTAACAATGCTATAGAACAATTTTAATGCCATCTAAGACAAGGTTCAATGTTAACATAATAAAATAATTAAGATTTTTTTACATCGGGAAAAAGCCTTATAAACTCAGTTTGGGTCTTCTTAATTTTGCACTTGTGAAATGAATTTATATTAAAGAAAGGTGCTAGTTAACTAATGGTGCTATTATTCAAACTATGGGACTTTACTGGAATAGCTTTGTATCAGTTCAAAAGGTTTTCAATCTGTTTAGGGGTATTGTTATTATTTGAAATCTTGTAGGATTTTTTTCTCCAATTTCTTTTCATTTTGAAATATGATTAAACCTTGTATAAAGTCTATATGATGTATCATTGTTGTATCTCTAGGCCACTGTGTGTGGAGTGATTGGACATGTGTACACACACACACACACACACACACACACACACAAAGTTTACTTACTGACCTGATGGTGCTCTGTTAACAGGGCGAAAGCTTGTCATAACTTTTGGAAACCTTTGAGTCGAGTGTTGTTGAGACCATCCAGTTCTCATTTGTGTGTTTGTTGTTTGTACATACATATTTTTGTATATTTTTAAATAAAAAAACGGCAATGGAAAAACGATTTGTTTTCCATGTTCCGTTTTCAGATCGATGACACGAAAAATGAAAAAGTTTTTTGTTTTTCTACTTTGCAATAGAAAAACTACAAACGAATGGACGGTATGGTATATACACGGACCATACATACATACATACATACACACATACATACATGCATGCATGCATGCATGCATGCATGCATACATACTTGCATATACATACATATACATACATGCAGACAATGGAAGACCCTGTTGCAATCTACCGAAAAATCTACATATTAAAATTTCACTTTGCTTTGTGCATGGATGTACGTACTAGTGAGACTCGTACATCCATGGTTTGTGTTGGGGCCACGTAACTATCGCCCTCTATTGACCAGCTTGTATTCAAAGTATCGCTATTGTTTTTGTCGATCATCGAATCTGGGGTTGATATGTCGGTCCAGTGAGACTGTTTATACCATACACGTTAATACGGCGTATGCCGGTTATCGAACTTCCGGTTGTTTCGCAGGAAAGTATCGCGAGAGGGCGCACCATATCTGACAAAGTGAGGGCCAGAATTTTCGTCATGGCATCTAATAGTATGGCGATGTATGAAGCTGTCAACAAAATGGGCGTAAAAGAACTCCGTGCATTCATAAAAGAGTGGAAAATTACTAATTCTAAATCTACTAGATATCGCCAGAAATGCTGTCAACCTTGGTCTTGAAACACTAGAAAATGATAATTTTCTGAGAGAACGGAAGAGGAGACGAATAGTGGATGTCAAGGATCAAAAGATAGAACTCGACAGCGGAAACATTGAAAGTTGGACGGAGGACCTTCGAAATATACCTGATGTAGACATGATAAACATAATTCTTTACCTTACTGGTGTCTGTTGCTGGACAAAAGAACGATTAGAAAATTACAAATCTGACAACAGCTTCCAATCTGATTAAAATCCGATGTAGATGTTGGCTGATCGTTCATTGCTATTTTACCTTCGTTATTTTGCCTCATGAATTGACCTTCTTGGTACATGTTTACATTTTTTAGCCTGCCTGATCGCCTCCTCTACGATCAGGCTAAAAACTGTAAACATGTACCAAGAAAAATAATATCAGGCAAACTAACGAAGGTAAAATAGCAATGAACGATTACCCGACATCTACATCGGATTTTAATCAGATTGAACAGCTTCCAGCTACAGTCATTGCAATATTGAGAGTTCGGTCGACAATTACCAAGCCACATGTTTATATTGTAACTGATGTCGCCGCATACTTAGGCCTTTCTTGTTTATTAGAACAGTGGTGTAGCACCACGGGTGAAATCATAAAACTTTGTCCGGAAAAAACCATTTCATGTACTGGTTATAAGTTGGCATAAACATATTTGTATTGATATACTCAACTTTACTATCACACTTTGGTTAGCTTACTATTCTTCATTCAGGACCGTCAGTGTATAAAAAAAACATTGAAGTCGGCAACGAATCATAAATACATGTGTATTGTTATTGTGATTGATGTACCACATCGCCCACCCCTTCAATGAATCGGCCTTCCATGTAACGTTTACGTGGTTCACTCATCATACCATGTCTTATACCGATCTGATTAAAATCCGATGTAGATGTCGGCTAATCGTTCATTGCTATTTTACCTTCGTTATTTTGCCTGAATTGACCTTCGTGGTACATGTTTACGTTTTTGTCCTGATCGGTAGAGGAGGCGATCAAACATGTACCACGAAGGTCAATTCAGGCAAAATAACGAAAGTAAAATAGCAATGAACGATTAGCCGACATCTACATCGGATTTTAATCAGATTGGTTTTATGCAAGCTGCAATAACTGTAGCGTATATTGTGATTTTGAGGGTTCTTTCCTCTGTGTTTGTACCTTTTTCCGTTCCGATGTTTGACTGGAAGCAATCGCTACAATTTCTCCAACGGTAACGCAAATGGACGAGGTCACACTGAAAACGTGAGTGAGATGTCAGTGTACTACCCGTTTCAAAATGTTGCTACTTTTGGGTTTTCCTCACGTTCGAATTGCAGAGCCAAACTTACGCGAAATATTAGGAGAACGAGAGGTTAATTTGCTATTTCGTTATTTGATGGGCGATAATGCAATATTATAGCGTAAAGTTACGGGGAATGACAGAAAATCTTTAGTCAGTGGTTACGATGCCTATAGACTCTATGCTTTGCAACAATGCTCTACAATTCTGGCCCTCACTTCCGGTTCTAAAACAGCGCCCCTAGTGGCCAAACAATCATATCTTTTATCTTTTCGGGGCTTTTTCGATAACCGGAATACGGCGTATTGGTAGAGAGTCTTTAGTTATACATGTACATAGAATTTTGTACTTTATCGATCCGTATTTTAGCAGTCACCTCATCACTGAATTGTCATCGCTACGTTATACAATGTGTTTCCCCTTTGTTGACACCATGCCAAGGGAAGTATTAAATGCATCGTAGCTAGCGTTAATTTCGATTTTCGGGTTGTCAGGGGGAGGCCTCCCCCTGACAGGGGGCTTTTTTCCGCTCCGTTTGCAAAACTACCTTGGTGCAAACCATGGAACGATTGAAAAATCAAAAACTACTAAAACATTTTACGATTTTATCTCAATTCAGAAATGATATTCAGGTAGATGTGTTATAAATATTTTCATCAACTGATCTAGATACCCTCAGAAACATTTCCGCTTAAACTTAGTCCTTGTAGTTTTGAAGTTTAGCTTTTTGACAAGAAATCACCGCAGCAATTCCAGGTTTTGTTTGCATTGTCGCCCTCTGGTGGCAGTACATTTAAACACTTCACCACCTCAAGTTTTTGAATATTTTACATGTAACAGGGGGAGGAAAAACCTTGTTACCGACCTTCTGTGCAAGCAGACAAAACCAAAATCATACGAGTATAAAATATGTTTCAATGACGTCACCCAGTTAACTCCGTTAATCTGAGCCACAACTTGGCACATCGCATCAAAGTAAAGACAAAAACTGGATGTCTTCTGCATTCACCAACAACTGTTTCATTTGTTGCACTTGATGGCAGCCCCAAAAATAATCTGCACCATTTTCTTTGTATTTTTTTCAAGTTGTTCATAATACTGAAACCCATATTTCCGAGGCATACAACAAAGTAGGTAGAATTTTGGAATCAAACAACATAAAATAAGTTTCAAAAGGAAATCCCCCAACTTTTTTACAGGCTGCAGATAATGCCGCTAAATGCCTTATTAGCTTGATCTGCTAGAGTAGAAACTGCTTTACCCCCCCCCCCCACCTATTACGTGATAAAATACCTAAATACTTACAGAAACAACAGTAAGGTAGAATTAATAGATACCGACAGCTATGCGCTCTTATTGTCATAGATTTATGTTATACAGCCGTGCCCATACAAGTCGCTAGCTCGTCTCCCTACTTCTCCATACAATAGTACACACTTTCCAATCGCTACATGACACTTTTTTCCTCAAAAAATACGATTGTTTGTCAGCACGTTGAAATATTTTAATTCACACTATCAACGCAGAGGGCGCTATTTAACTGAATTGCGAATGTCTTTTCATCAATCACCAGACCTAATGTATATTGTAATTTGTTACATTATTTTTTCAGGTATTTTACTTTATTTACCGTAAAACGATAATAAACATACGTACATGTCTATATTACATATACAGTTTTAATTATATTGCTGCAATATTTCAGTATTACACAAGGATTCGAACAGTGCTAAAATACAATAAAAATTGAAAGACACCAGTGACTAATCAACAAATATATGATTTATGTTGTTGAGATTGGATAGAAATGTGTATAATATATGTGAAAACGGAACCTGCAAAACTAGACTGACAACCAAATGCCCAAGAGGGCGCTGTTTATAGCTTGTAGGCTAGGCTCCTTGGGATGGGCTAACAGCATGCAGCAGAGCACAGGGGCGTGTATTATTGCTTAGATTTCCGTTTTCTTAGGAAAATATCATACGAATCTTGCTGCTACAAATGTATCGATCTATAGTACTACGTATACTATAAATATGAGAAGGGTGGACATCTTCCGGGTCATCTTTCTTCGTAACCTTTCAAATTTGAATAAAACATGCACATTTGCAACAAAAACATACCTGCATGAAGAATATGTGCCAAGTAAACTTATACACTATCACTGGGGGGCAAAAATGCTTTTGTAACGATAAAAATAGACCTTTTACAATGAGCGGGCGCTGTAGAAAGTCCTCTGTATGTCAAAGGCAGGTCAAATGACATAGCCGTCTAATGTTCACTGCTGATTGGCCAAGAAAGAGGCGTTGTCTAATGACGTCAGATTACCGCTACATTTCAAAATTAGAAGCACGGCCATCACTAAACCCGGAACCATGGATCTCGAAAAGTTTACGACAGCTTCCTGTTGAGTATACTTATACGATTTCCAATACAAATGCATTTTTACTGTGTCAAACTGTGAATCTGTGTATACTGAAATTAATTTCATTTTTGGTGGCCCATAAAGTAGTGATGCTTCCGGGGGATTTGAAGGTCTTATTGTCGACAGCCATATTAGACTACAATATCACCATCCTGGAAATGGTGGAATGGAATATTAGCTAACATCATGAACATGTGACTGTGAATCTGACACTTATGGAAAAGTATTAGTGCCAAGTTGTAAGGAAAAAAATAAAATTTAAAATCTCGTAATTACGAGATTTCAATTCTCGTAATTACGACTTTTTTCTCGTAATTACGACTTTTCTATTCTCGTATTTACGACTTTACGATTCTAGTAATTACGACTTTTTGATTGTCGTAATTATGAAATTATGATTTTTTATTGTTTGTTATTTTTGAATTTTTGAATTGTTCAGACACGCCTTGAAACTTATGATTTTGATGTACTAAGCAGATGCACTATAGAGTGTTTGACACGGTAACCGGTTTGTATGATTTGATTGCGTTTTTCGTTTCATTAAAAAAATCGAGTGCATTAAAACAGCGAAGAATATTCTTTCATTATATGTCGGCAAAATGAATCAATAATGGATTTGAAATTGAAGAAAATAGTATTTACCATCTGATATTTGGTAAAATTCACAACTTTAGTTTAGAATTTTCTTCACTGATTAAGGTAAATCAGATTTATACGGTTTTGAAATTTAAAATTCAATAACGTGGCACCGTAGGTCGTTCGATCAAGTTTGAAAATGTGTGGAGACCTTTTCCACGGTTGATAAATACTTGAATATATGTATTTGGTATGGTATAATAATATTGGTTTGAGGGTCAGTTAGCCAAGTGACCGGTTTGTCGAGGTTATTGACCCTGGTATATCAGGGTGTTAGTAGGAAGACATTGGCGAGACTCCCCAGATAGAAACTTTATTGATCCTTCTTTTAAGACGTTTCGGACCGGCCGTTAGGTCCTTCTTCAGTCGTAATCCTGTCTTGTATTGGACAGTTTCCCTACATCTTCATCATTGGATATAAGTTGGAGTTGTGTCCGAATTTCAGAAGAATATCTATATGTTTAATATTGGACTCCATTATTTGAACAAATTCTTTGCTGATGAAGAATTCTTGTTGTTCTTCTGGAATTCTTGTTTTGTGTTTATTATTTGGCTAAGTTCATTGACAGATTGCCTGTTTAAACATTGCAGTGAACCTATATAACTTCTTGTTGCATCCAGTATATGTGTGTACATATGTGAACACGTTATTTCATTGCCATTTCTTTTTTTAACCTATGGGTGTTATGTAATTTCACTGGACTTATATTAGAGTGTTCAGTTCACCTTAAATGTACTTACTACCCGATGATCGGGTGTTGTTGAGAACTCAGCTGTTGCTTATAACATGAACTTAAAATGGCAGTGTGATTTTCCCAGTTAGATATCAACTTACCGGAGAATTGCTTCGTAATTACGAGAATCGAAATGTCTTTACGATTCTCGGAATTGCGAGATTCAAAAAGTCGTAATTACGAGAATCGAAAAGTCGTAATTACGAGAATCGAAAAGTCGTAATTACGAGAATTGAAAACTCGTAATTACGAGAAAAAAACTCGTAATTACGAGAATTGAAATCTCGTATTACGAGATTTTAAATTTTATTTTTTTCCTTACAACTTGGCACTAATACGCTTCCGTAGACATTTCGTTTCCAGAAAGAGAAAATATATTTAGGCTGACTCGGTCCACCATAAATCGCCAAAAAGATTTGTATAAACCATGAATACGTTTTGGGTCGAAATACGGTAAATTTGATGAAACAAACCCTTTTTGTTTCGAACGCGGAAGTCATTCCTTACTGTAGCTATGCGTCTAATCTTCAGGTAAGCTAGGGGGTCTTTTTACGTAGGCGTAGTTCGAGCAGCCAATCGGCAACGAGCGGGTTATTCAAAATAGCTAGACGTACAGAGGAGTTCATACAGGGTCGACAATCGTGTCTTCCCTTCTCTCTTTCCCTATACAGGTAGGAATATATATTCAAAAGGTTGTTATATTTAGTCTGTAGACCTGGAAAACAACAATCTATGCAATATTACACGCCCCTGTGCAGCAGAGCAGACGACCGACCGTAGAGTACAGACGAACTCATTTGTAGTCACTGCATGCATGATATCATTTCGTGGATTGGAACGTGACAAAAATATACAAGAACGTGAACGTAAGCCTACAGCAGAACTCGTGCTTTCACACGTGAAAATGTTACTGCTTTTATAGCTCAGAATTGTGTGCAAATTATACAGAACACTATAAATATGTACTTTCGGGGGAAGCTGATGCAATAAATTTGGAAAGAAATTGCCATAATATTTATTTTTTTAAAGACAAATTTGTAGAATATACCATGCATTATTGAAATATACAGGTCCACTGTATGTAGTGACAATTTGCATACAACAGCATAGAGACCTATACAGTATTATCTCTCTCCGGATTTTCTCTAGAAGCTCTCTTTACAGTGTAGAGAGCTACTTGAGATAATCCAGGGAGATACTGCGACTTTAATGTAAATGCATTTAATTTGTGCACCCTCCCATGATTTGTGTAGATGTGACTTCATCATGTGATTGTATGATGTGTAAATGTGATATGTATATAAATATAATCCTCATGTCAGAGAATGTTTACTCCATCATGTTTCAGGATAAAGATGGCAGATTCTACAGGGAATTGTACTGAATTGTCCTCCCCGACACAACATGTATATATATGTATGTATGTATGTATGTATGCATGTATGCATGTATGTATGTATGTATGTATGTATGTATGTATGTATATTATATATATATATATATATATATATATATATATATATATATATATATATATAGTTTTGGTAGTACTGGAACTCTTTCTTGGGTGTAACTCGGAGTTTCACGCATATTGCGATCATCAGACACTGATGATCGCAATATGTCTGATGATCGCAATATGCGTGAAACTCCGAGTTACACCCAAGAAAGAGTTCCAGTACTACCAAAACTATTACGCTCTGCCACTGCGGTATAGAGCACTGTCTTAGCAGATTGATACTCACCGAGTTATATATATATATATATATATATATATATATATATATATATATATATATATATATATATATATATATATATATATATATATATATATATATATATATATATATATATATGTATATATGTATATATGTATATATGTATATATGTATATATATATATATATATATATATATATATATATATATATATATATATATATATATATATATATATATATATATATATATAACAGTAAAGTGTTTCTGCCCAACACACAATTTACAAAGTCAATAAAAATATAGTGAAAAATCACCAAAATTTGTGTAATTTGAATGCACTCACGGCCAGGTGTTGTAGTCTGATGGAGAAGCACTTTATTCAGTATTCTCACAAGCCGTCTCCTTTTGTCTTGTCTTGTTGACTGGCAACTATGGTGGTTACCCTCTCCCAAGGAGGATGGAAATAGTTCGCATAAAATACGATAAATAAGGAAAGGAAGCCACTTTCTCTATTAGGTTGACTGATCTAATTTAGTGGAAACGATGGCAGTGTGATTTGATTATTGTGAACTCACTCAAACCTGCAGGTGAGGGATGTTTCACATTCACGTACGATGACTCATATCTTACGAGATACAGTATCCAATATGGTACTCAATCAAATCAATGTCAGAGAATGCATCTATAAAAATAAAAATAAACTATTTCTAGAGTCAAGGTTTTTCTCTTCCAAATCCCAAATAATGTCCTCTGTTAACTCCAAGACTCTAAACAATTTAAAATAGTAACACACATATAACTGAAAAGGTCAAGGTGTATACAAAATGAAAGTAGAGATGTGATTTAGATGTAACATAGGTAATTCTAGAGATGTAATTTTCTTGGCTTCCACTTCAAGCTGCTAGGCCCAGGGGGAGGGGTTACCTGAGATACAAATGACATGTTTGTCCTTAATAGCCAAATGAGTTCAAGGCTGTGTTGAACTATACATATATTTTATCCTGAGGGATTTTAGTGTAGATAATGACTTTTCACCCAAATCATGAACTGTACTTGTCTGTTCACTTTATTCTGAATATTTTATGTTTGCATATATTACTAACATGCTTTCAAAAATAATTTAAAAATAAGTGTGCACAATTTTGTTTTTACTCCTTGTAATTCATATTAGCACTTTTTCATGAAATTAAATAATTGTGAGAGAGAGAGAGAGAGAGAGAGAGAGAGAGAGAGAGAGAGAGAGAGAGAGAGAGAGAGAGAGAGAGAGAGAGAGAGAGAGAGAGAGAGAGAGAGAGAGAGAGAGAGAGAGAGAGAGGGGGGGGGGGAGGGAGGGAGGGATGGAGGAGGGAGAGAGGTAAAAAAATTGACATATAACTTTACAATCACCCTGGGATAGTTGAATGAAAAAGTATTCCTTTTCCATTCTGTACTTTAACAACCATTTCTATTTACAGTAATCCATTTTCCATGCACTTGTAACTTAATAGAAGTTTTTTGTAGATAATCTGTAAAAACTACCAACAAATTAAAAAGACACTCTAATTTCTAAAACTGTTCTTCCAATCTGTAATGGCTGTACATCTGATGAGAATAAATAAACAACACAGAGACCATTTGGAAAACAATGGAAAACCTGAACTAGACACTTACCCAGAAAAAAAATATAATGAAAAAAAAAAATATAACAAAATAAAATAAAAAGACTACGGGTACCTACCCCACCTATTCTAAAAATTGAGTGTAACCGGAAACACACAACTTATATAATTAGGCCTAAAGAAATACAAATTAATTTCATAATACATTGTGAAATACTCACACACCATTATACAGACAGACATTTGTATGTACATACATGATTCAGAGAAAAAAAAAAACACAAAAAAAACATTAAAAAAACTGCCAAGCACTACACATCATAAAATCACAACAGTTTGATTAACTACAACAAAAGAAACAACACAGAACACACCAGAAACCCATACAAAATTGAAACACAACCACTTCAACAATAACATTGACGAAATATGAATGTTTTAAGATTTGCCTTGAATAATTCGAATGTTTCTTTCAATGAAGGTCAGACGGAAGATGATTCCACAGCTTTGGTGCATATACAGTAAAAGTTCTATCACCATATAATTTGGAAGGTTTTTTCCCCCCATGGACCTTGATAGAAAAAGGCTTCAATCTCATTCCAACACTCTCTCTTTCATATTTTTCATATTGTAATGGCTGTTTTTATCGGGATAAGCTGTTGTTATTTTGAAAAACACATCAACGATATAACAGATGATATAAGACTCAAAGATACAAATATATATCATGCTAGTTTTCTACTCTGTTTCTATGGTTACTCATGATTATAGATATGACTGAATGCAAATAGGAATTTAAGACTTACAGTCACCATCAGATAGTATAAAGATAGTACACACCAATCAAGAATAAAGGAGACCAGGCATCCATTTAAAAACTACTTTGTACTGCCTCGATCAATCAATCAATCAATTCATCATGTGGATCCTGTTTTCAAACATCCCTATTGTCACAATCTTCTCCATTTGATCCAAATTCTAAACCAAGCTAGAGTATAAAATAATAATATTGTTCTTCAGGCTTACAAAAGAAAAACTGACTACAAACAAACAAGCAAAATAACAAACAAACAAACAAACAAACAAACAAAAAATAAAACAAACACGAACACTTGAAATTGACAGTTTATCATTAACTATGAATAACTATTTTTGTGTGGCCTGGACAGATAAAGAAATGTGAGAAAAGAATCATTTTTAATTTTACAAAACTAAAATGCTTAATCATTTTTTACACCTACAGATTGACAAACACACACACACACACACACACACACACACACACACACACACACACACACATGTACATACACACATAATATAATTATTGTAATTTCTAATAAAAATTGCGTAGCTTCCTACTTTTCAATTAATTTTATTTGTTTATCTATTTATTTATTTATCTATTTATTTATTTATCTATTTATTTATTTATTTATGCTGAATTCTATTGTGTTGTACATTCATTAATACCATTAAAAGTAAATAAAGCAAAGAGATCAACAAATGAAATGAATTGTCAGTGGCTGAGTGGTTAGTTTGTTTCTACCTCTTACAACTACAGTCTCAGAGTTTAGGTTCAAATCTGCCCAATGAAAGTAGATTGGCTTGAGTAAAGATTAACTAGATTTATATATAAAACACAAACACATTGTAGTATTTACAGATTGCTAATTTCTTGTAAATCATGTTTACAAGGAATAGTGAAGAAAAGAACTATGCACAAGCATTATTTTTGGTGCTCATATCACTTTTACTGCATGGCAGCCATATTTGTAATTAAAAATCATTATTTACTGCATAACTCAAAAACTGTAATACATAGACTCCATTCAAGTGTCTACCACCATATTATCAGATGCAAGCTATCTTTGGAGACCTTGACCTTCAGGGTCAATTATCAAAATCAAGCCAATTCCTGCCAATCACAGACTCATTGTTGTGTTTACACATGCAGGAAAGCTGTGTCTTTTACAAAGACTTGTCCCCCCCCCCCCAGCTATGGGTATCAGGGCACTGCATAAGTGGTGACCATTTTCCAATTTCTAAAATTAATTTAGATCAATTTTATTATGATAGAAAGTTATGAAAGAAGTAAATAAACATTGGAAGTACAGTCAGCAATAACACACACAGACAGATAAATGAATGGTAAGCAATGAACAAGTTAATAAAGAACAAAATATAATTGATGTACAAATGTAAGTATATTGACAAGTTTATTAATGAGGTTGTAAAACAAAGTGATTAATGTATGTCTATACATTGTTTTCCTTAGGGATTGTCACCTGATATTTTCTGTGTTCTATTTTTAAATAAAAAAAAAATACAGTATCATTTTCATATTATCATAGAATCAAAAATTTATTTCAAAATGATCAAAACACAGTATATATTTAAAACTGCAATAAATGAAAATATTAAGATATTTTTAAAAATAAAACTACACTTCTGTTAAACTATATAATTTTGCTATAATATAAATATCTTGGAAAAGCTGTAGACAAATTTCATAAATGAATAATTAATTACATGAAATTCATTTTTTCCAAAATAATATAGAAATATATATAGAAAAATTTGTGATCAAATTTGCATTTTTCTTTTCCTAGATATATTTCCTGGATATATTTGGGTGACAAATTTAATACCACAAGGCAAACATTAAAATATTTTCACATATTTGTTTCAATATTTATCATCTACTATGAAGACTGTTTATAGTAAACTGTCAAGTTATTAATTATTCAGAAAAAACCCAACCCAGGATAGATAATTACTCATATTTCTGGGTACTGAATTATTTATAACACATGTGATTGCACAGCCCTATCAAGTATCGGTAATGATCGGAAATATTCAACAATTATATCCACTTGAATTCAGTTTGCTTTCAAAGCTTGTTCCTTTTACTTCATCTGTGTCATGTAGTTTCCCACAAAAAAAATACCTACAAAAATTCTTGTTTTTCATAATTTTTTTTAGAAGATCTCAACTCCATTTTAGACAGGAGTGATTGAAATAAATTCCCTCTATATAATAATGTTACTAATTTTTAGTACATGCCGAAAACATCAAACATCTTCTGTATCTTGTCATTGCCTACAAATTTTTTTAAAAATTCTTGTTTTTTTGTAAATTTTTTGCAGATTTCGACTAAATTTTAGACAAGAAGTGCAGGAAAAACCGTATTCTTATTTTTGTAGTAACATTTTTCATTACAAATATTTATTTTTGTTTATAATTTCTGGTCATATGGGGGTAGGGTATGGGGGGTTAATATCATGTGCAGTTTACATAGCATCATCAAACATGTACCAAAATATATAATTACATGTATTTGAACAGCTGAATTTATTTTAAGCTCTAAAATAATTATATCATGAGGGCTTTTATGTAACCAAGTAGGTTTGAAGCATACATTTTGATATTACTGGAAATTTGAGAAATGTTTCTTTCCTTTTTTCAGCTGTCACACTTAATTCAAGTATCTGTATGCAAATTAATCTGTTAAAGATACAAAAATAGAATTTACTTTCATATAAACATTTATAATTGCTTTTTAATATAAATATTTATTTTATTTATAATTGCAGTATTTTTTTTCAATTTTGACATTCTTTCAGTGCTGCTACCTATAGTAGATACAATATTTGCAGACGACATTTAGTAAGCTATTTTATGTACAGGGGTTGAGGAACCCTCACGTCACAAAATTCTAAAATTCAGCAGAAATAAATTGTTTTAAACATCACTCCATTTATATGAATGGTTTTCTGCAAAATTAATTTGGTGGGTCAAACTTTGTTGTTTTTTATGAAAAAATGATAACTGGATAACTGTGGTATCATATAACTAGAAAACCCTGCCTCCCCTTCCTCTCAAATGGTATGTTCCAGTAATTACTTGTAAAATGCAATAAATCTGGCATGATACGAAGTAGGTATGCAGAGAATTACTATCTCTAATGTTATTTGCAAAAATTTCAAAACAAAAAAACAACCAAAAAACTACTTAATATTTCAATTTTCATAAAAATAATTTTGTGAGAATGAAACAGATTCTGTTGAAAGGGGATGGAAAAGAAAAGAGAAAATACATCTTAGTAATTTTTTTTCCAGACCATGAAACTGAGACAGAGAATATTTGAAAATATAATGTGATGAAAAAAACAGTTGGTTATAATAATTGTTGACCTTGAGTATTAGTTTTCAATCAGTTTGAAGGGCATGACAGGCATTTGAAAGTATCAGTTGACATAAGGAATACAGAATAGAATAATCATAGCCACCATTGATCGTTAATTTGCATTGAAATTCCACATTCATATACAGGCTATTCACTTGCAGAATGATGTATTGCATACAGAATTGCAGGTCAAAGGTCACCAACAGCAGAAATATTGATTTTCTCTCATACACACACTAAGAAAAGAGTCATATATTTTTTCTTGATTATGAATGGGTTTTTTTGAAGGACAGTAAATGTTTCCATGGTATTTCACCTGGATTCATGATCAAAATTTAGAATTTTTTTTCAATATTTACCTGACAATCCTACTAGATTTCTTGACAACAGATAAACCTCGATGAATAAAAACAATGAGGTGTTCAATATAAGTAAATTAGGTACAAAAAAACCACATTAAAACAACAACAACAGTCCTTAAGTGTCTCTTTTCTCAGCACTTTAGTATTAGTCAGTGTCACAGACGTCATGGATTTTTAAGAATTCTTTATAAAATATGTCTTTCGAAGAAAAAAATTATGGAACATTGTGAGGCAAAGTTGAGTTAGGACAAATAGTTAATATTCTGTGCAAGTTTAGAATATAAAACAATATTATACTACATTGAATTAATTAACTAAACAGTATGAATGTGTAGGTATGGGGGGGGGTATATTTTGTGTGTTTGGAGGGGGTGAGGTAGGGTGGGGCAAGAGTAGGTCAACTTATGTTGTTAATAGTGTGTGATGAACTTCAAAAGAAAACAACCCATGGATTCTACTCACAATGAACCTGTGTTAATACTGTCAAATAAAGTTTATTTAAACCTGCACTAGCTATGTTATAACTGGGGTATCATTTTTTCAGTCAGTCAAAATCTATTGACAGAAAATTGTGAAAATATCAATAATGAGACATTGTATACATCAATTCTAGCAATTTAGAGGTCTATTTTATCTATAAGAAATATAGTAATAAGTTGAAAATGTGATTGATAGAGGCACTGATTTTTGGGTGTGGACCCAAAAATCAATTTGATTGAATACTGAAAACCTGGAAATTTTCACTAAAAGATGTATTTTCACTTATTTCACTGGAAACCAAAAAAAACCCGCAAAAATATGTAGTGACTAAAATGCCTTCTTATACATGAACACAAAATGTACCAGTCTGGTAATTAGTAAAAAATAAGTAGTGACTAAAATGCCTTCTTATACATGAACACAAAATGTACCAGTCTGGTAATTAGTAAAAAATATGTAGTGACTAAAATGCCTTCTTGTACATGAACACAAAATATACCAGTCTGGTAATTAGTAAAAAATAAGTAGTGACTAAAATGCCTTCTTATACATGAACATTAAATATACCAGTCTGGTAATTAGTAAAAATTAGTCTTTAAGAACTAGCTGAGGACTGTAAAATTTTCTAATGGGTGAAAATATCTAGGTTCACAGGATATTGCTCCATATACTATGTGATTGTATACGACACAAATTTGTTTATACAGGTGATTCAATACTGTTCAGGGTGTACATACAATATTAAGATTTATTAAAGTCATCAAACAACATAGTTTCAGAAATGTCCAAGTTGCAGCTACGTGCCCCTTTAATACATAAGATTTCTATGATAGGGTAAGCATTGCGATAAAACACTGCAGAATTAAAGGCTGAAAGTCATACACATGTAAGTATGTTGGGTTTTTTTAGCTGATGGTCAATTATACGTCACAAACTAAATATATCAATCTCCCCTATACAGCTATATGGCTTATGAAAAAATGGAAAACAGGATGCATTTTAAGGGCTTGTCTGCAGGTAAAGAAATCAACTCTGGATTTTGTCCGTGACCATAACAGATCAACTGAGTGTTTTAATCCCTCAGCCAATGGAATACTAAAGTTTAGCATTTGAAGTCAACTGTACTTGAGAAATGCCAAAGTTGACCAAATTTATAGCTTTACCTATCAACAATAGACTATCTATTAAGAGCATTATTATCCAGTAGACTTTGTCAAAAGTGTTTACACCCAACATACCCTTAATGCCCCCCTCCCCCCCCCCCAAGTATCTAGTGGCATATGGTGTGGATATATGTGTCATGAAGGAAACGAGAACCTACATGTAGTAACAGTGTATGTTGGATGGTTCTTAATTATGTTCTCTGAACCACTGCCTCACAGAATGACAGTTACATGTAAGGGTTGCCCTTTCTATTTGTTTCTCATCACCTGACCAACTGTACATGTTGTATATATCTTTCACTAAATAAATAAAAATTAGATGCCCTCTATGGCCAGATCAGGAAAGAATTATAATATCACTGATGGATATAGCACTGCCACAAGTTTGTGACTGGTGTGAAAGTAATCATGTATCATTGATATTTGGGACGGTTTTTAAAAACAAGCTGTTCTTAGTTTGCTTTTATGGCATCAAGACTTAAATGTACTGATATTGAAAGCAACCCATCATGTAAACACACACTTTTTTTTAAAAACCAACATGATTTACACATCATTTTGAAAATGTTAGGATGAAATGCATTAAAAGTAATAGAGGGCTCCTCTAACAATGTTATAGTCTTTTATACCACCATAGTTTCTAGTACTACTACATCTATGAGCTGAGCCTTTGTAAACATTTGGACGGTGATCCCTGATTTGTTTTTCAATTTCTCAGTGCAACATAACGCTCAACCTGATTGGCTACAGAAAAGCGCGAGTTCAAATGAGATTTTCTATTATACAGGGTCAGATGTGGGAAGGTGGCGATCACCGGAACATAACAAACGACACAAACGATGGAAATAGCAGTAAATAAAGACATCTAGCCGCTTTCACGACATCAGATTTTATCAGATCGGAAATTTGTATGATATTAAATCATGAATTGACTCGCAACCCAAAGTTTATGAAAATGCATTTCCTGGAGTGGTATACCCCTTTAACTGCAACTTATACTTTTCTCTGTTGGAAGATGTATGTAAAAAATTCTGAAAATTTGAAAAAAGAAAGAAAAAGCATTGTTGAAACATAAATAAGAGATATGTTCTTACACAATAAATACCATAATGTGTAATAGATCAATTATTATTTAAACACAGTTTATTTTCCTTATGAATTATTCTTATTTTTATTTTGGCTTTTGTTGTATCATACTATTGAATGACCCCCAAACAACGACCTTTTTAATTCTATAAAGAATCTGCATAACAAAAGGACTAAGTTTGATTGTGTATGTCATCGTTCTCTCAAAAGTTCAAATAACTGTGTTAAAGTCACCAGTTACCCAGTTTAACTTTTTGATAGTGATAGTCTGAAATACATGGTTTAGGCACTATCAATTGAAGTCTTTGTTTGCCGTCCACATGTGGGTAGGTTTTTTGGTAGATTTAGAAGAATAATTATAGCTCAAAATTTCCGCAGAAGGCTGTATGTCATATATTGTAAATGGAAAGTCTTAAAATATCGACAAAACAACTACAAATCAGATCTCAAAATAGTTGTTTATAAAGTCAATCAAACTTTGGATTTTTATATTCACATTTCACCAGTCTTGTAGACTTAGGTAACAAACTGAAAATGACTTAACAGAAAAATGGATTTCACATGACATGCTAGCATTGTGTTTTTTCTGTGTTTGGTTTTTTCCCTGTCTGCCCGCTACTAGTAGGTTTTTGGGAAATTCAAGTATGGCAAACAAAGTATTTAATTGATGGAGCTGTATAAAATTTACATGACAAAAGTTGAATTAGTTAGTACATGTTGATAAATGGTAATGTATGTTGCCCCAAAGCATGGTCTATAAATACTACTTTTCAATTCTATATCAAAAAAGATTTGTTACATCAATTCTTGTAATAATTTTAAAAGTTCACACATATATGGACCAGGTATTTTTTTGAAGTCATCCTTTGAGTATATCTTGTGTTGAGCTGATAGATCTAGAGAGCCTTACTATTTAATTCAGCTTGATATTTCTTCACAAGAGGGATGAGATATTGATAAAGAGTTTCTGTACTTGCCATTTGGAGATAAGGAATAGAGAATCTTTGGGTTGGAGAGGGGGAGCCTGGTGCTCAGATCGATAATGGATATTACTAAATATACTTGCCAGTTGGACACAAGCAAGGGAGATTCTTTGGTTTGATGGCTATTTCGGTGCTATTTTTATAATAGCATAAAATAAAATATTTTGGAATATATAATTTTTTGTACCCTTTTTGTCCCTGTGATTGACACCTCAAGTATACACCCAAAGAGTACACCCCAAAAAGCATCTCTATAAAGTGTACAGACCAATTGGCATACAAGTTTTTGTTTTTCAGGTTGCTCACAGACAGACAGACAGACAGACAGACAGACAGACAGACAGAAAAGCATTTACATTTGGTAAAAATGTCTCTTGAATATAAGGAGCAAATTCAATTCAGTGTGATTCTTTTAATTTGTACTCTTATTAAAATGGCTATATCGAATTAAAAATGGGGAATTTGTTTTTGATTTTTATTATTAAAATAAATCAACTTTTGTTTTCTTATCAAAATATGAAACAGTAATGTTTTGATAAAGTCTGTTTTTGTAACTAAACAAATTACAAAAAAACTGAAAAAAAATATGTAAAAAAAGTTGTTTAAAATTGTATACATGTAGAGGAAGTCTGTTTACATATTTTGATTTTTATTAAATTATAAATTTTGAAAATTAATATCTTTAAAATAAAATAAAAATTGGGGGGATTTATTGAGTTATAAATATGGTCTTTGTTGTTTCACATTGTGTTTATTGTTACAAGTAGCAAAAAATAATCACAAGTTATTAATTAAAATTTTTAATTAAATACCCATTTCTCATTAAATGGTAATTTAATAACAATTCCAAGACTGTGTGCACCTTTTCCCACCAAAAAAAGAGGGAAAAGATTGAATCTATTGTTTAAACCATATCTTTTTAGGTGCATCTCAACATAACGAATTCATCACTCACATGTGTAAAGATTTTGCCATAAAGTGATAGAATTCAGAAAAATTGTGAAAAGCGGTGCAATAAATTTTCATTTTTGCATATGGTAGTGAAGTCTTGAAAGGATAAACCTTTCATATTTCAATTTCCCTGTGGCACTACAAAGTGTCTCTGAATTAATTTGACCTTGTCTATGCGAGGTCAACTTTCAGTCTCATGCACCTTGCATTGCCAATGGTTTCCAGGAGACTGACTCTTGCAATATCACTTACTGTAATTACTCCACGCTTCTACCAGATTTGTAAATCTGAACATATAAAAAAAAACATTTTCTATTTTCTTCTCGTCTTCTGATTTCCAAACATCAGCCGCTGTATTTGTTGGAAAGTAATCCATACACTGATCAATATCCTAAATAGAACAAATCACTAAGTTGTAATTCAAATCAAAGGCCTCGTGATGACTTAACCATACGAGAGTAAATTCCCTTTATACAGATTACTCAGGTGACCTGCATTCATTGGAATTGCAGAATCCGACTCATTCATCTACATTAGAACGTGATGCACGTTTACAGCATGCACGCATACACGTGATGACGATTTACGTTAACCGCGATATGCAAGTCGGCGATTTCAAAGATATATGTTCTGGTTTCTCATCAATCTCTAAAGGTTTAATGGCACATTTCTTAAGGTTGAATCACCACCACATCTCTGAATAGTGCATTCTGACATGAGATTTAATACGAAATGTCCTTGGATTAGTTGTTTAATCATCAATAAATCGCATATGTTCCATTTCACGATCACTGAACTGTAACAATTATTTTATATTCAGTTTGACAGTGTCTTCGACAAATCCTCATCAGAAAAATGATTCGCTGAGGCTAACTCAGATGCTCCACTTGAGAAAAAAAGCTGAAGAGGGAGGGTGCTAATTTTCAGAGAGGACTAAATGATTGCAGTTGCACTAAATTAATCTCAATATTTAATATTTTATCAAACCAAATATGAAATATAGTAATATGGTTCTGTAATAATTCTTACAAGCCTATCGCATATCAATTTCCTCGGCTAACCCCAAGTTTGATGACTTTGCTTTTCATGATAGCTAATACCTATAATCTTTTGAGAGATAATCATTGTGGCTCGCTGGGAAATCATGTAACTTTAATTACTATAAAAATATCTGGTCTCTGCGGTGGATTTTTTGTTGATATTTTGTCAGAAATATACTGGATCCATTTAAGCCACAGTTACAGAAATGATAAAAGTAATTTCTTACATTGGTAACTTTTGATCTCTTTAAATACAATCTATTAATGATGTATGGAAAACAATAACGGATTAAAATTTGAATAACGTACTGAGCTGAATTTTCAAATGTTATGTTGTGATATGTCATAACCCTATATAAAGGTTCGCATGCTCTGACTAATGGTTTCTACTATAAAAGTATATAATCCTACCTAAAAATACTGCGTCAGCTTTCATGATTAAAAGTAAATTCGTGGAAAAAAACCAGAAGATAAATTGGATCAGATTAGTTGCAAAAAGTGCAAAGTTACCATTATGACTCAAACTTGTATATGCCAACGTTCACATTGATAACCACGTGCTGATTTGCATACAAGCAGAGAGCATTCACGTTGCAAGCCATGTGATGACGTTTTATGGCAAGCGTACAACAACCGAGGAACAAGTGGTTTACTTGATTTGTAATTCTAACTTATTTTCTCAGCACCCTTTCCTACTTATCAGGTATTTATATTTTATATTTTTAAGTTGATTAATGCTTGCTGAGTGTATTTTTCCTGTTTTGAAGTTTCACGAAGATGGAAACTATTCTCTTAAATACCTTTGATATCGAAGAACTCAATGATGCAAGTAGTCGAGTCGCTCAAATATCCAAGTTGAGAGGACTAATTCTTTTCTCACGTTGAAGGGCATGTGTTGTTATATTATGCATACAGGCGAAGCAGTGTGATAACATGTACGTTAAAGCTGCAGTTAGCTGCAATTGGAACAGATTTTTTGAAAATCTTTTCTCAGCTAACAATTGTTTACTTGTAATATCGTACACCCTGAACAGTATCGCATCACCTATGGTTAAATGTATTCCCATGATAAATCAAATCAGATTAATTTTGGTGTCCACACCCAAAATTAGTGTCCTCGACAACAGTTGTGATTTCAACCCATTTCTGTACTATAATGGATAAAACATAAACCACTGATTAACATGTACAATGTCTAATTATTCGTTTTCTAGCAATTTTCAGTGATGATATCATGATTGTCTAAAAACGATACTCCAGTTATCAACTAGTGCAGTCTTAACATCCTATGGCAACAGATTCCAAACCAAGCTTCAGTTCAAGCTTTAAACTTGTCAAACTGTTTGCATATGATATTACAACACAATGAACAGATAGTGTTTTTTTATAAGTAATTAACTAATTTTCAGTGAATATATATTTGGATATATATAACTGGATGAAAAAAATGTCTCAGTTGCCAACATTGTGCTTCTTTTGGCAACACACGCTGACAATATTCCATCTGTATATATACCACAACAAAGGTACATATGGATTCAAGTCATAATGATTGCTAAAATTCCATCTAACCAAGAGGACATAAGCATGTCATGTCCAGCTCATCTGTGCAAACGTTCCTGCTGTCCAAAGTTGTTCGTACATTTAGGATTTATTTTTCAAAGCTAATAGCTGCGCCAGGCATCCAACATGGCTTTGTCAGTGTTTACTGAACTCGTATGATGCAAACTTGATTTTTAAGTCACACATGTATTGTGTAGACGTCAGAAAATGCTGATGAAGCCATGTGGATACCTGGCAAAAGTTTCCGTAAGCTATTGGTATTGCTTGGTGCAAAATGAACTGAAATTTATGAAGATGATCGTAAATGTTATTTCCACAAGAGTTCATAATTGCATGTTTAATGTTAACTATTTTCACATTTTACATGCACTGACAGGATCAACCTACACCACACCAAAGGTAATGACATAAAATTCCATGATCTATATAGATATATGAGTAACAATGTCCAACAAGACAACTTTCAGTTATCACGTTCAACAACATGCACTGACTGTATTCGCTCAGGTACCAGACCAATCTAAATTGGTTTGAAGTTCCATAATTTAGCTAACCTGGAGGAGATTGAAATAGTCCCACAGTGCCATTTTCACAAGACTAATGTACTGCACTTATTTCACTCATTTTTACATTGCATGCAGAAACAGCTTGATCACATTAACCAACATGCGCCGCATCAATTGCCCTTAGACATGCCATGATATACCAAAGTGATGTTGAAATTACTGAAAAGTCATGGTTTAACTTTTTTGGAGGAGAAATTAAGTCCCACAGTGCCATTTTTACAAGACAAGCTTACTTATTTCATTCTATCTAATATTGCTTATAAAACAGCATGATCATGTTAATGCAACATGAGGCATCAGCCAATAATATACCCTCCAAAAGTAATGATGTGACTTTAATTAAACTCTGATGATGGTCTATTAAACTTGGAGGTGAAAGGGAGGTGCTGCAAGTCCCTGCCATTTTTTATAAGAGTTGTTAAAATGCATCTTATTTCACTCTTTCTTATATTATGTACAAAGACAGCTCGATCATGTTGTAGCAATATGCAGCAATAGTATTCACCCTATGTATCTGTATCTGTATAATACTGTGTAAACATCCGTAATACACTTTTGTATAATACTATGTATCATACCAATGGTACAGGTAAAGATCAAAATGATCTAACCTGGAGGAGAAATATATTAATGCCCTGATATCATTATTATCAATACCACAAATTTTCACGAGAGTTTTACTTTTTTTTATTGTATGCAGAAATTAACAGCTTGCAATCATGTTAAGCAAAACATGAAAAAGCAAAACCTACATACCACACCAAAGTAATGATGATGAACTGACTAAAAAGTCACGAGTTAACCTGGAGGTGAAAAGTCTCAAAGTGCAATTTTTACAAGAGTTAACATCTTTTCCTTCGTACGTTGCATACAGAAACAGCTTGATCACGTTTAGTAACATGCACCAGATCAGCCTACATACGTGTACACCAAAGTACATATCGGTGAACTTACTGAAAAGTCACAAGTTAACCTGGAGGTGAAAGTCCCAAAGGTGCAATTTTTACAAAGAGTTTGCATCTTTTCCTTCGTACGCTGCATACAGAAACAACTCGATCACGTTCAGCAACATGCACCAGATCAGCCTGCATACGTGTACACCAAAGTACATATCGGTGAACTTACTGAAAAGTCACAAGTTAACCTGAAGGTGAAAGTCCCAAAGGTGCAATTTTTACAAAGAGTTTGCAGACTTTTCCTTCTTACGCTGCATACAGAAACAGCTTGATCACGTTCAACAACATGCACCAGATCAACCTACATACCACACCAAAGTAATGATGAAATGACCGAAAGTGATTGGCTATAAACCAGTGGCGGTGAAATTAAGTCCCACAGTGCCATTTTGACAAGCGTATGCATCTTAATTATTTCACCCTTTTCACATTGCATACACGAACAACTCGATCACGCTAAGCACCACGCACTGACATTGCATATACAGAAACAGTTATCACATTCTAAAAGCAACACAAGTTGCCAGTGTTCAGCATTACCACATCAAAGGTTATAATGATTGAAATGACTGGAAGTGAAATAGTCCCATATATAGTGTCATTTTTACAGGAGTTGCATCTCAATTGTATCACTCTTGTTTACATTGCATATAGAAACAGCGCAATCATGTTAAGCAACATGCAGCAACGGTATTCACCCTACATACCATGCCAAAGGTAAATGATCAAAATTAATTAAATTTCAGTATAACCTGCAGGAGAAATAGTTCTATTAATTTTCATGAGATTTGCATGTTAATTGTTCATCTTTTTTATTTTATACATTATTTTATTTTTTTATTTGTGGGAGGGGTGGGGGTGTTATTTTCTTATCCATCGTTGTTTCCCCCCCCCCCCCATTTTTTCTAATTTGTCAATGCATTTCACACAATATGTGTTTCACTTCCAAACTTTTTTTTTTTATTCATTAAGGACTTTCATTTTATTGGCATTCTACTTCTAAGCAGTACTTTTTATGTGTGGGGAAAAAAATCTGCTACAATTTGTATATAAAATAGATTTTTATATATGTTGCACCATAATTTTGGTGGTGAAGTAAAACACCTGGGTTAACATATATAGGTGCATCCATCTATTTACCAACACTGTTTTGAATCACTGCATACATGTTCTTTTTTTATCTTTTTTATTTTTAATTTGTTATGTTCCATTGATCAGTCTATAAGTGCATCCTGTGTTTCCTTCAAAAAGTCCCTTAGGTGTGAAACAAGTCAGAAATTTCTTGTTTTTGTACTCGTGTGTAAGATTTTGACATAATAAACCAATTACATCTGCCCTTGTTCAAGTTAATAACTGTGACATAATTGTCATTTGATTATCTCATTAACTGTTGTCATATGAATGCTAGTTCAGAGTCCTTTTTGAAATAACCGGAGGTTCACTGTCCTCCTTGAAGGAAATAGACAATCTTTTATTTTCTCATAGAGTTAACATAGTATTGTGGTGGCCATATTGGATTCTACATAGGTTCATTTTCGAGTCATATATTAATCATTAATGAAAATTTGTACAGTGACCCCCTGATTTTTTTTCTTGATTTAAAACTGAGAATAGGTTGGAGTTTTCTTGAAAAAGTAACAGCAGATTATTATTACCTAGGCCCAGTCTACGTTGATTTGTAGTAGAACTGAGCAATCATTTTATATTGCACCATGCATTACAATATGTGGTATAATATATGCATGTACGTTGTGGCTTAAATTATTAAAGTGTGTAATGATTCTAAATACTACCGGTACTATGGAAAGTAAGTTATTGGCAAACTTAAAATAGACACAAAGTAATAGAACTATATTGCATTTGCATATGCCAGGTAGCTTAATAATTTGATTACGCAAGAGGTGAGGTAGCATCCCTGCCATGGTTACATGGGTACACAGTAACCCTATATTAATTAAGATAGTGTAAACACTGGATGAGGTTGAATGTGTTACTACTTGAGGAAAACTTGAGATCAGAGATGCCACCCTACTGTGGGTGTAATTACATCAGAATCTATTGATAGCTTACATTGTATATCAATATATGTTATAACAATAGTTTTATTTTGTGGCTGTAGCTTGATTTCCATAGTAGCTAGTATTTAATTCTGCACTTCTCTTTACTCCATAAAAATGATGCTGTCCAGTTTAAAACATTTGGTGTTCCTTAATTCCTATTAAGGCTAGGAACAATGTACCCATGTCACATGATCAATCACTATGATGTAAGCACAGCTTTTCATTGGTCCTTAAATGAAAGATTTTTGAAATTGTTGCAAATATATGGCACACTTGTGTAGTATATATACATGTATATCCAATCAAAAACCAATGCAGTTTGTTGAAGAAAAGGTTATTAATATGCAAGCTGTCATTTCTTCTCTTTTGTAATTTTGATATTCCAATATTTCATCCTCTTTTAATCTATCACAGCTTCCTTCAAAGAGTCCCTTGGGTATAATTTGCTGAAAATCAACTACTTCAAATACAGAATGAAAGTTGTGATTGTATTGAAATACTGACGTCAATATATATTTACCCATGTTCAAGTTGCCAACACATATAATTGCATGCTTATCAAAGGTACAATGTGTGCACCTCAGAGACCAATTTCACTAAAAACAAGCCATTGAGAATGACATAGTCCCCGCTATGATTGGGTTTTAAGGAATTAGCACTACTCTGATCACGCAACAACACTTGTGAACCTAAATCAAACAGACTTAGATATGTTGTGTCTGCTTGTCGGACATGGAACATATGCCTACAACAATAAAGGATTGATCGGGTATGGGGGATCATATCAATATGAAAATGGATATGCAAATGTATGTCATAGAACACTGTCCTAATACCAACTCTGAATGAGATCTGTTCAAGCATGTCTGAGTTATGGCTTTGGACATGGAAAATTCACAAACAAAATGGCTGCCAGGCAGCCATATTGGATCGTATCATGACGAAAATGGATATGCACATGTATGTCATAGAACACTGTCCTAATACCAACTTCGAATGAGATCTGTTCAAGCATGTCTGAGTTATGGCTTTGGACATGGAAAATTTGCAAACAAAATGGCTGCCAGGCAGCCATATTGGATCGTATCACAATGAAAATGGACATGCACATGTATGTCATAGAACACTGTCCTAACACCAACTTTGAATGAGATCTGTTCAACCATGTCTGAGTTATAGCTTTGGACATGGAAAATTTGCAAACAAAATGGCTGCCAGGCAGCCATATTGGATCGTATCACAATGAAAATGGATATGCACATGTATGTCATAGAACACTGTCCTAATACCAACTTTGAATGAGATCTGTTCAAGCATGTCTAAGTTATGGCTTTGGACATGAAAATTCACAAACAAAATGGCTGCCAGGCGGCCATATTGGATCGTATCATGACAACAATGAATATGCACATATATGCCATAGAACACTGTCCTAATACCAACTCTGAATGAGATCTGTGTGAGCATGTCTGAGTTATGGCTTTAGACAGGGAAAATTCACAAACAAAATGGCTGCTAGGCGGCCATATTGGATCGTATCATAAAACAAATTGACGTGCATATGTATGCCATAGCATGTTGCCCCTGTACCAAGTTTGAAAAAAATTGGTACAGGCATCTCCAAGAAACGGCTGCGGACGGACGGACGGACGGACGGACGGACGGACAGACGGAACCCAATCCATAAGTCCCCGTTCCGGACTTCGTCCGCGGGGACTAAAAATAATCTCTTCAAGCTTTGCCATGGATGAAAGCTAGTTCAGAGTCCTTTTGAAATAATAAAAGAAACTGCAGGAGTCAATGTCCTCTGTTGAAGGAAATTGAGAGTCTTTCATATTCCCATAGACTCTGAGATGCCGTGTTATATTTGGTGATCATTTCGGATTCTAAAATGATCTCACCTATTTTTCAAAAGATTGTATGGTAACCTTTGATTTAACTGAGTTTGGGCGTGGGTTGTCAGGAAAAATTGAAACAACAGCCAAAATTTAACATTTATATTTCCATGGTACATACCACCTGTACAATTAAAATAGAAGTTTTTTCTAACTCGTATCTGACAATTTTTTGTGTGATTATCGAGGTACAGTATTTAATATGTTATATACATGGACAATAATTACAGGTTGCAGTCTTCAAATTCAGGTCAAAGGTCAAGATATTGAATAATGTAACTATGGATATGACACTCGGCTGAAATTGAATTTTTGAGACTTTCTGCACTGAAAGGCAGACATTTGATGACAATCTGGTAAAGTTGAAGTGACATGTCTGGCATTGATCAATGCTATGGGTAGACATATTATGGGTATTGATCTCACTGTCGATAGTCACTTGAGGGGTTCTTTTTGCATCGATAGTCACTTGAGGGGTTCTTTTTGCACATGTATATAGATTTTGTATACTATGTAGGATTATTTATTGGTATATGTATCAGATGTATTTCTGTGTCTTTATCGACATAAATAAAAGTATCTTGTGGTGAAAACAGCATTGAAGGTGCAATTTTTGTGGTAAGCATGTTTCAAGATTGTGTTCAATATAATAATTGTATCTTTTAGAATGCTATTTTCCATACAGATAAGAATAATTAAGATTAAATTCAATCTACCAAATCTTCAAAGATTTTAAAAAGTACCTGCCGCCGCTGTCAACAGTCTATCATTTCTGATGCTCTACAAAAAATTAAAATTGAATAAAAATTAATGTGGCCATATGGATGAGGATTAGGTATTTATTTTAGATTTTTTAATTTTCAAAACAATTTAATCATGGCTTCCTATTTATTTGAAAAATCAATGTGAAGCAACATAGACCAAGTCTGTGTTTATAGCTCAATACAGTGCAAAAGGCCAAACAAGCGACCTATGGTCAGGAGAGCTCTGCTGTTTGTTTGTTTGTTTGTTTTTTGTTTTTTTTGTTTTGTGTTTTTGTTTGTAGCATGTGTAGAAGTGGTTCTGCGGTTCAGCTCTTCCACTATGCAGTTGTGTTTTAGCAAAGTAACAAAGTGGTTAGTGGTTTCATATGATGATTCATACACACTAAGAACACATTTCACACAGAAAGTTGGTAAAATATTGTACTTTTGTATTATAGTCACCATTTTACAAAAGTTTTATTTTTTTTACCCCTAATTTTGCATATAATAATAACCTAATCAACTTGTCTTGAACAAACTTATATCTGCTCATCCCAAGACACCTACACAATAAATTTCAACTCAAATTGGCCCAGTAGTTTTGGAGAAGATTTTAAAGCATTTTTACCAAAAATTATATTTTTAGACCTAATTTGCATATCACTCATATCACTGATGGGATCATCATGTCATGAACACTTCTTAATCTAAACAGCACTAAGAATGTTCCCATCAAATTTCAACCCAATCGGCTCAAAAATTTTGGAAATATAGATTTTTGACCAAAGAGACATTTTTTGCCCTGATTTGTATATCACTGATGGGATCATCATGCCATGAACAATTCCTAATATAACACCCTGAAGAACGTTCCAACCAAATTTCTGCCTATTAAATCTGCTCAGTAGTGTTGGAATTAAAGATTTTTAACCAAAAAGACACATTTTTAGACCTAATTTGCTTATCACTGACGGGATCATCATGTCATGAACTAATCTTAATATAAACACCCTGAAGACTTATCTGCCAAGTAGTTTTTTGACCAAAAATCACATTTTTGGCCTAAATCACACACCGGTGTTAAGATCATTTGGGTTTGAACAATTTCCCAACTAGACACCCAAGGTAATATACCCACCAAATATCAAGGCAATCGGCTGAGCGGCCAAAAGATGAACTCTGTTTTCAGTTGAGGACTACACTTTTAGGACTATTGGTCAATATACAACTATTCTTCCTATCTGTAATGGCTGTACATCTGATAGGAAGAAATAAACAACACAGAGACCATTTGGAAAACAATGGAAAACCTGAACTAGACACTCACACATGAAAAAAAAAAATAATTTGAAAATAAAATAAAAAATCTACCTACCCAACCTATTTTAAAATTGAATGTAATCGGCCTTGTCTTATCATGCCATAAGAATAACACAGAATAATTCATTTATCTGAACAAACTTATTGTATAGATCTGCCAGACAACTTCATGCCATTTTGTACAAAGATTCTGTTAAATGGGGGGGGGGGGGGGGGGGGGAACGGACTATAAGCTAGGGTGAAGTATTATTGGAACCTTATATTTGTACATTTGATTTGATTTTTTCATATTTTCAATTTTAACTCCAACACAAATTTTCATTAAAAAATTCATTTTTGACAGTCAGACTGCAAATTTCTCTGAAACTTTGATGGCATAGTTATTGCAAAAGAGTTTATTGTAACAAAATAAAATGGTTGAGACATATTTTTCTGACTGTTGCATCTATCTCTATTTATTCAAACAGATCCCACGTTCTGGAAGTCTACAATGGGAGAATAAAAAATAACAAAGACCAATCAGCTTCACATACAGTTGAACAGTATGAGGTCAAAGGTCATTTGACTGGCAAAGCACAAAGCTTTGTGTTAAATAATTATTGATCGTATAATCAAACTTGCATAACAAATAGTACTAACAAGATTATCTCTTTTAATTGTAATATTGTTCTGTATTTACAGAGTGATACAATAACACAATGTATTGTAATCCCTGTCAGGTGCCTCCTGAATTGAAAAAAAAATTCAATCTATAAACAAAACCGAGAAAAGACACGGTCAGGTCAATCAATGAAGCCATTAATTAACATGTACTTTTGCATTGAAATGAAATCACACGTGTATTACATATTAATGTTTCTAATTCCGTTTTTTTTTCTCCATTACATTCCTTGATTCATGGCTTTGCAGCATTTGCACATAACACCTATGTGCTAAAGACACTTACATGTAGTACTTCGGGGAAAACATACTAAAAATAGAAGTTAGAAATGTGTGATTTACGCACTGAAATTTACCATCAATTGTCTCATTAAAACGTGTTATGTATAAAGTAGGACTTTCAAAGACTGTTGGAGACAAGTGGTACATTGAACATATAGAGAAGATAACATTTACATTGATTGCCAAAGTCTGCTCTTTAGTCATTTATCTTGTCTAGAATTACATGTAAAAATTTCAGTGATAATCTTGGAAATAAATTTTCCAAATATAAAAGTGAAATCTCGAGTGATGGTGAAAAATTTGTGAAACAGAGGTTTCCACAAGATTTCATCTACGATTTTGATTTTTCTCCAAAGATTATTTTAAAAAGATTATTGGAAACCAAAATATAAAAGGACCTGCTTTGTTAGTGTACAACAATGCTGAATGTAGATATATGTGAACTATTATTTTGGCTATAGATACAATAAGGTGATACAACAAGGTGTGATTTACTTCATGTCTTTTCATTGGGATGGAACAATGAATGAATGAATGTGTGTGTATGTATGTATGTGTCTCTGTGGATCATGCATGTGTGTGATGATGACATGTGAGTGTGTGTATGTGTCACTATGCATACATGCATGTGTGTGATGATGTGTGTGTGTATGTGTCACTGTGCATACATGCATGTGTGTATGACGTGTGTCTGTGTCTGTATGTATGTGTATGTGTATGTGTGTGTGTGTGTGTATGCGTGTGTGTGTATTATAAACTGTATTGTTTTTAAAATAGCATTCATATGGATTATGTATTCTCTCATAGTTCGGTGAAAAAAAAATAATTGTGTGTTTCCGATATGGCCTCAGAAAATAGGGTAGGTTGGTTGGGATTGTATGTTATTCTATCTTTTTAATAGTTTTTATTTTTGAAAAATACTGCTTCAATCCAAAAACAAACAAAATGTCAGTGAGAATACACCTTCTGTGATAGTTTTGATGAAATATGTACAGACATCACTGGGGATAGAAAACAGACATGTAAGAAGGTTAAGAAGACAAAGAATTTCTCATCTTTTTGTTTTAAATGTTTTTAAAAAAACCCATTTTGCTTAAATGAGGGTTGGTCAGGTTAACAGAAACACAATTTTTTTTATTTGGCCTTACCAGTGATGACTAAACATGTTTCCGTAAGTGCAATAACATATTCCTTCACATGCAAAAAAAAAAGACAAGACACAAGATGTTCAGACCTGGCTGTGCCCCGTTAAAGGTATGATCTTAAGAGTCAGGATGAAAAATTTGATATGGTAATTTAAGAAATCAGACAGATACATCGAACTTTGACAGTTTCCTTATTTTACAGAAAATTGTGAATAACCATGGAAAAAGACAATATTTTAATAGAGCAAGACACATTGAGATTTTAAACAACCCTAAATTTTGATTCCATTGCATTTTTTTATTACATTGGCAAAAATGTTGTTTTTGTTTCCTAGACAAGACCTGATCAACCCTAAATTATTGCTGTCATATGATTTTTGCAACAACTGACAATTTCTTCCCCACAATGGTTAATAATTACTGCAAGACTCTACTAACTATATAACCAGTCAGGTGAGGGGTGCATCAGGGAGATTTTTTTCAATGTTTTTTCTCTCTTTTTTTTTTCAACTGACCTTGTCCCCAATCACTTAGGTCTCTTGACAAGAAAGAAAACACAAGACGAGGTGACTCTTAATAAAAAAAAATACAGTTTACAAATAAAAAAATAAACACTCAACTTCATATCCAAAATGAACTTGAAATATATATTTTAATATAAAAAATTTGCACCCATTTTATTAAGTTTCTTAGTCTTGTGCTAGAGACTAAATTCACAAAAAAATTTGTCTTCAGTGATTTGAATAAATCACAGTATAGAGGAAGATTTTGAGAAAAATTTTTCAAAATTTGCCACAGAGCTTTTAGATGACTTTGCTGAATAAATTACGTGTTTGCTCGTACGTTTGCAGTGATGTGAGAATTCTTTATTGCCAGCATATAAATTACCACTCTCTGTTTGTATTTCTTGATTTATGAAAACACAAATCCACCTTATCATGGCCTAAAAATTATATCCTATTTTGCGAATATAAAGAAGATTTGAGGGTACACAAATTGATTTGACAAAATATAAATGGAAAGTAACAATATGTTATTGATGAATTACAAGCAATTATTCATGAACTTGAAAGACCTTCGTGAATCAGTGAAATTACCCCAAGTTAGGGAGCACTTTTTTTCATCCATTAGAAAGGTTTGGTTGCCTAGCAACAAATTGGAGAATGGATGTAGTACAGTGACGTGACTACGTCATTAGGTATTCATAACTAGTCTGCTGAAAGGTGTTTCACTCTGTGTCTCTGACATGTCACTTACTTCAAGAAAGAGGGCAGAATGGGTTTTTTCCCCAACTCTCATTTTTTTTTGTTCATCTTTAATATTAGAAACAATTATTCAAGAACGTTGATGATAGATCAGTTGATGGGATTGCACTTAATATTGCAAATTTGTTGTCTTTATTTAATCATTTGCTTACACTACGTATAAATATTTTAGCAATTTTTTTTTTCAGAAATGGCATTCATGTCTTCAATTTCTCTTTACTGTGCGTCTTACCTTATCTTTTTTTTTTTTTTTTTTTAGAAAACACTAGCATCTTAAATTAAAGTATGTTTCTCGACATAAATTCATTGAGGCATACATATTCACAAAATGTGTAATTTCCTTAATAAAACTGGTTTGGGTCATTTATTGAATTTTTCCTTTAGGGATAAATTCAATAAGAATAGTTAAAACATAAGTATTCAATTTTTCCCTCAAATAAAAAATGTCAGTGTTCAATTTTTTCTCTCCATATATTACTCTTTATTTCTCAAGGCAGGTCAAATATGGGTATATATGCAAACTAAGATTGTTCATTTCAGGTGAAATATATATAACTCTAAAAAAAATAAAATTTGACAAAAATGGACAGTCCTAAATTTATCAAATTTTTTTTTTGCTATAATATATATAAAATCACTTTTCTCTCAAGGTTGGTAAGTAATAAGTATGTGTAAATGTGCATAATTCTAAAATGTATTTTCTGTTAAAAAGGAGACTGTCCTAATTTGTCAGCATTTAGTTTTTTTCTATCTAAACCCCATATTTCTCAAACAGGTTATAATGAATTATAGCTGTGTGCAATGCCAGATCGTTCATTTCAGGTGAAATGCAGCTATGCATAACTCTAAAATGTAAAATTTGAAAAAAAGGACAATTTTAATAATTTGTAGCCTTTTTTAAAATAATATGTTTCCCCTTATTTTTGAAGGTAAGTTGATTACAGGTGTATATGTAAACTGAGATCATTCGGATTTCAGGGTGAAATCTACATAACTCAAAATATGAATTTTGTCAAGAAGTACTGTTCTAATTCTTTCAATTTTTTCCTCCTATGTAACCCTTTATTTAAACCATTCAATTCAGGTGAAATGCAAAGAACTCCAAAATGTTGACAAAATATCCACTTTCTTAAGTTTTTTCTGTCATAGGTGTGTGTGCACAGATCATTCATCTTACATGTAGATGAAATGGTTTTAAATTTTGACAAGAAATATCGTCCTAATTTATGTCCCAATTCTCCCCTATAAATATCTTTTCTAAGGCAGGTCCTTTATAGGTGTTCTGTAGGCAGCATCAGCTGACATGTATGCACCATGGTAACGCTAAAATGTAAATCCAATGTTCTAATTCTTGAGGCATTCTATTTTCACAGACATGTCTTTTTATAAGTAAACCGTTGCATTTCATGCTGCATATTGTCAACCCTCCTGGGATTTGTTATGAAAGCTAGCTGTACACTGGTGACATCTAGTGTCACAAGAAACTGGGTTTTTTTGTTGACTCTGTTCCAATTAAATCTGTTGCTATGGCAGCACGTATATTTTTTTTGAGTGTGTCAGTGGACTATTGTGAAGTGGATGGAAATATACAAATCATCAGAATATGTTAAAATGTGATGAAAAATATAATTGCATATTTGTGTTGGCTATTGACTCATATCTATATCCCTGCATGGATCTTTTAAAATATATGCCTCATCTTACAGTTTTTGTACAAATTTTTTTTTTTTTCCAATATTAAAAGTATTTATTCATATGCATATTCATATGATGTATGCAAAGGCAAGTCTAAGGAAATGCACAGTTGTTGCCATGGAAATACAAAAAATAAATATCTTATATGATTGCAAACGGTTTGTGGTTGAGAAATACATTGAAAAGTTCTCAACAGACAAACATTTTGTCAAGCTAATTTTGGTGCGAAAATATTCAGGCACAGTTTTGTCGGAAATTGTAAATTTTACCTACCTGCACCATGGAAGTATCCATCCCGTTGAAAGTCTGCAAACACTGTTGTTATTCATCAATCCATATACATTCTCTCTCTCTCTCTCTCTCTCTCTCTCTCTCTCTCTCTCTCTCTCTCTCTCTCTCTCTCTCTCTCTCTCTCTCTCTCTCTGTCTCTCTCTCTCTCTCTCTCTCTCTCTCCCTCCCTCCCTCCCTCCCTCCCTCCCTCCCTCTCTCTCTCTCTCTCTCTCTCTCTCTCTCTCTCTCTCTCTCATTGATATTTACAATTTCTTGCTGCAGTCCTCTTCATTCTTACTTTCCAGAAATTTCAGGTCACACGTCTGGATACATTTTAGGTCAGAATTCTTCTTGGGGGGAGTTGGGGGTTAAGTTATGGGTGTCAAGGCTATTCATTGTGTCAGAAGCAGTTGTTTTAAAGAAAACTGAGTGTGTTGCAACATTCTTATTTATTTGTATCTGCCAAAGATTTCAATAAATATTTATTGTGTTTTTGTTGTCTGTTCTCATCCCAAATTTCTCTATCCAGAAGTTATATTTTTAGAACATGGTTTTGTCATTATTTATTTTTTTGAAATATCAATGGTTTGTCTCAATTTTAATATGGAAAATATTGATAACCTCAAGTTGGGGGTTGTCCTCTGCAAAGATGTTTTCAAAATGTGTTTTTTGCATTAACTAAATTCTAGTATGATTTGTTATTTTTGAGAGAACCCAATTTTGGGAGAGTCATTTCTTGAAATTCATAATCTCGATCTTCAGATTATTTATAATTTTCATCATAATTACTAGGGTATACTGCATCATGAAACATGTCACCTGTTAGATGTACACACAGGTGTTGTCAAATTGTCTTGGCTGGCAGGTTATATAAAAATAATCATTTTGTAAATAGATGTGATTATGACGTTTGTACTATCCATGCTAGTACTATTTATACATGTATCCTTGACAACCATAATTACCAGAACACTTGCCACTCAGTGGACCAACTGGGGTTTACACTACAAATCCACATACAGGTAGGAGGACATTACTAGTGTTGTAGTCACAATGAATACTTTTTGTGTGGTAATGTTGTAGCTTCTATTATTGCAAGAAACTTGAACTTGAACTGGAAAATTCTCTCACTATCTATCATTCAGTACCAAAATTGGTCCAGATATTCATACAAAGTTTTCAGCAGACGAAAATTTCTGTCATGAAATTTGGTGGGAAACACATTTTTTTTTGTATCCAACTGTACTATAATTCAGATGAGAGGTGAGGCATTATTAATGCCTTATATAACAACTTCCGTTTATAAATATATCACATTGACTATATATTCTCTTCATTATGCAAGGCCACTGTCGGATATGTGAAAGGAAATTCCATATATTTCCATAGATAAAAAATGTGGCCTCTCCAAAGGTAAAACAAAACCAAATAAAAAATATAAAAAATTACCAGACATGAAATATTCAAACACATAAATTAATTTTTAAATAGCAAGATCTTTCGAACCAGCATATTTATTCATCATATTCAGTTAGTTGATGGACTCACATCTTCAGTACAAAAATAAGTAGGTGGTGTGGTATAGAACGACAGTACAGTTGATGAAAAAAAAAAAAAAAAAAATCACAATTCGAACAGATGGTTTTCATAGCTAAAGCCACTAAAATGCTGACATACATTACAAAGCAGCACGAGTTCCTTTAGCCTTACCAGTGATTATATTTTTTGACCCATTAACAAATCAATTATATCCATACACAGTAAATGCAGTTATGTAAATCAATCAAAAAAACTGACGTATTTCATTTAAATATTTGTGGTAGATCATATTGTTTCATTCTTACTGATAAAATAAAATAAAAATAAACATTGCACTTTTCTTTTGAACCTAGTGAAAACATGACATTTTTATGAACACAAATTAAACAAAAATTACAAAAATATTCACCTGATATTAAAACTGGATTGAGAATTTAGGATTGTGATAAAATTTGTGGTACATTTTTTTCTCTGAGCAAATATCGGCAGACGAGATTTTGTTCCTTGAGACGGAATTACCCTTCACAATGCCCCATCCTATATTACACATTTACATTTAGCATGGTTTTCCTACGTGATTACGATCTTATTACACCAAGTCGGCAGTGAAAATATCCCGCCAATTTTAGCTCCATTGACGCATTATATATCCTTGGTGATAAAGTCATGTTTCATCGTCGGCAAAATCTTTATACAAATAACGCCAATGCTGTGCGTTTTTCCTGACATTAAATACAAATTCAAGGTATTATTTACAGATGTTGCGTTGCTAAGCGAAATCCACTGTGACGCGGTAAGTAAGAAAGGCGTTGACAGAAAAACGTACGTAATGATGTCAAAACGTCTCATATCTCGAACATAAAAACGGAATGCATTCTTTTTCTTCGACTGATAATTTTCAATAAGTACAACATATCAGGAATGAAATAATGTTTAAATAAAACATCAGTATAGCTTCAATATATATATAAATATGTACGACAACGGAATTGTAAACATGTAACAAAAATATAAATTCTGTACAAAAAAAGAAGATGCGGAAATCAGTTCCTTTCTTGATACTTTCAGACGATAAATTATGACTGTACACTATTTATGAATCAGTCCATTCTACTGACGTAAGTACAATTACGTGGTTTCCCGCTACAGTGACCGACGGAAGAGAGATGGTGAACTTGTCATCGAGTTTCGAAATTTGATATATCTGGGAACCGTAGCATAACTGTCCGCTCACAAATACACGCCATTTTGGGGGTGTGAACACATTCTTCGTCACTTCACGCCCCATGCTTCTTTACTGAATATTATCGATAAAATGTCACGTTGTTTTCGCGTTCCGCTGTTCTACAGTAAAGATTTATGGAATTCACCCGTCTGGTAATTTTCCGCTGTCATGACGTGTTTTCAAAGCGATGTAATTTTTTTTACAAGCAGCGTTTCCTTTCGATCACTGTCCGAGTTTCGATAAACTACGCATCTATTCTACGTGTCTGCGTCATCATTATGACGAGTAAGATTTCAGTTCGGCGAACACATCTGAGAAATATGTACTTTCCTTGTTTATTCGCAACATGTTGGCACTACAGTCATTTATAATTTTCAGGCATCGGTCCCAAAATCTGTCCTTGTCATCTTCGACGAGGAACGGTTTGAGTGGATAGCTTATTTCGTTGCCCATGTAACTGTACGATAAATAGAGACAGGTCAAAACGACCGCCTGAAGATCAGATTCAGAGGAAATTTTGTCATCAACTAAGTCCCGACATAGCATATAGACGAAGACGAGGTTCGCTGGCGTAATGAACGCAATATCTTGCCATCCTTGAAGAAGTAGGGAGCGATCAACTGATCGCAACCACATTATGGCATCGTTGCCTTCAAAGTCTTTCAGACAGCAGCAACGGCGGCTGAGGAAATTTCCTAGACATTTCAAAAGTTCTCCGGTCGATGCCTGGATGGTCTTCTTGGCAGCGGGTGGCTTGGAAACGCCGTGCTGAGATTTCTTGACGGCGTGGTTATTCTTCGGTACTTTTTCACAGTGCGAGTTGAGGTTGAAGCAGGAATAGGATTTCTTGATGCTAGAAATCACGCCGTTATTCGTTGAATTGTTGTAGTTATTCTGTTGCTCGATGATGTTCGTGTTTTTGGTCCGCAAAACGTTGTTGTTAGTAGTAGGCTTGTTCTTCTTGCTTGAGGCACTGAACATTTTCCAGCTCAAAGCGCTGATGAACATAGCCGAGTGCTTCCTCATTGGTTTTTCTACCGTTGGTTTCGTGGTAGTGTTATTGTTTTTGCAATTGTACAAAGTGTTCAAGTTTGCCATACTCACTGTGCAATCTTCGTGTAGAGCCGACTTACGTGGCTTAGGAGAGAGTGATAGAACCGTACCCATGTTGAAAGGAAGAGATGAAGAAAATTCCCTCACCAGAAAAGAACTGAGAACCCACAAGAGCTGAGGAGACAGACTGTGGACGGTTTGTCGTTGACCGTGTTCACATCGGCACAAGAGCCACGGATATTCCGGACGAGGTGAACAAGAGACGTCTGAAACACGTCTTTTACAAGAGCACACTTACAGCGATTGCATGTCTTGCGCTTTCACCGGGAAAATTTATTTGAGTCATGCAGATGTGGTACGCCGCGTTAAATACCCACATATCAATATGTTGATTGTTTATCAGGAACACCCACATGTTTCGCACACAAACCCTATTATGGTAAATATATGTATATTTATGCACCAAATAAGGAAATCTGACGCCCTTTTACGGAATACGTATGATGTCATGGTTAATATTATTAATAATTCCGCCAATCAAATCACACTTTCCCTTTACGATTTAGCGGCGCTGAAGACAGAGGCACAGACTGGGTGATACATGTGATGCTAGTAAATTGTCACCTGTTTCAGACACAACAGTGGTGAAAGACGTGCGTACTTTACAGTTTATACACCTGGTTATAATATAGATGGCAAATTATCAGAACAATTATTAAGCTTATATATAGTTGTCTGTTTAACAGCAAGAAACTGTAATTTTCAAAATAATTAATGAAAAAATTTAACGGAAAAAATGCGACTGTCGGAACATAGCTGCTCCCGTTTGTGCATCTTATTTCTGCGGTGACAATCACAATGAATCTAGCCATCGTAATGACATCTTGGATCTATCAATTTATGCAAGACTTGTATAAAATGTTAATTTTCAGTATCGTCAATAAATGTCAGATCGCGGATCGATGATCAGCTACTCAAGGCATCCACAAGTGATGCATATGCCGGTAGTCATAAAATGGTACATGTGTATGTTTCAATCTGGCCATACAATGTGTCCTTATTATGAGTAGAACTTCTAGCATTACCGTACCCCTACTGGCTGGAACACGGAAGCGAAATTACGAGTTATGACTGACGCGGTGATAAAAATCTTCGTATCTTCATTTGTGTAGATGGTTTACATTCTAGCTCCACGGATTATTTTTGGGATAACAGTTTCATAAAAATTCGATTGAAACATCTCTGAGTATGTGTATTTGCATCTACAGTGAAAGTGGAAAGCTTTTCCATACAAACTGAAGCGACTGTAACCACGCTGTGCTCGAAAAATGTTAGAGGGGGGGGGGGGCATCGAAAGTCGTCCCTATTATTAAAAAGAGTGACTTAGATATTAAGTAGTTCACACTGTAACCTCCCCTTGAAGTACCAAATTTTGCGATGTAAGAAACTTTCTATGAAAACACGAGTACACCCATTTCTGTGTAGTCGTCTCTCACCTTGACAGTTTGCACGTTTGCGTTTCGGATGAAGATGTAGGAACATTTACCTCAAGGTGCAATTATGACAAAAACCCCACCTTGAACGCACTCAGCAGTTTGTTTTATGTACAATGTCCCTGAAACTCACAGTCACCTGATTATTTCCTATTACCAATACCAATTATATCAATTTTAAAAATTCATGGGCACATCGCATGAAGGACAGCTATGTACGAGTGACAAGTTGTCATAGTAACCAATTAAGACATAAGAGAAACTGTTAATCACAGGTCACTAGTTTTACAAGTCTTTGATCAGAATCATTTCTCAAACGTGTCTCGTTTGAGGAAATACATCGTCCTCATATAGGGAGTGATAGTCGGCAGAACGCGAGCTGACCCTTCCGATGATGAGTCACTGATATAGGCGATAGCCACTTTAATCTCCGGTAAGACGTGCGAACGGAGACAGCGATTTGGAATGTCAAAAACATAACATTGCATCGATTACCGTGACTATAAAATTTTGGTCTCTTCTGAATTAGAAATTTCAAAATTTGCGATTATTGGATGCAAGTCTCCGGAATAGATACAGAAAATGAACACACGAATAGGTGAATAATTACAGTCTGTAAAAGACACCGATACGTTCTTCTCGCCTGTGATGTGACATATTATAATCTGACTGAAATCTGACGTCGTGAACTTGGACGTGATTTCTTTATTTTATACTTCTACTTTTACTGTCGAGTCGTTCGTTCTTTTTTTTTGTTCAGTGAATGCCTTGTACCTAGGCGCTCACAGAACTAAAAAAGAACAATAAAATAATTTAAAGGGAGGTAAATAAAGAAATCGCGCCAAGTTCCCTACATCGGATTTTAATCAGACTGGATGTGACATACATTTACACCATTTCGTTTCTATAGCAACTAACGAAATGAACGCACGGTGACAGCGCCGTGTTCTTATGTATCTAATACATTGCATATGCAATAATTCAGTTTTGTGTGCAAACCGAAGAACAAATTAAATTTTAAAAACATATAAAAAATAATGCTACTATTATTGCCACTATATCCTAGCCCTTTTTGATTCTCCATGCATTATAAATGTTCTCATGACACGACTGACCCCATACGTCGTAATATTACAAAATAACGCCCTCTATGGCAGATTCATAAATATGCACAACTTCACTGAAGGCGACACCACAGGCATACATCTAGGTGACAATCAGATGGTTTATGGTATTCTTCTGACTTTAATGTGATTCCAAAGGCATTCAGACTGTTCTAAAGCTGTACTAGCCGCAACTGAACCTATCTTTTGAAAATGTTTTGTTAGATAACGATAACTTACTCATAATATTGTACATTCTGAACTGTATTGAAATACCTATTGGTGAACATATTTTTTGTGGCTGTATACATTATAAATCAAATCAAATTGATTTTTTGGGTCCACACCCAAAAATCAGCGCCCTCAACGGTAATCACAATTTAAACCTGTTATTGCAATACTAATGGATAAGATCGACAACTTATGAATATATATGTACAATGTCTCATTATTAGTATTTTAACACTTTCATTAATTACTTGATGACAAAAAAATCCTGGTTGAATCTTTGATTAGTTTTACACCTTAGGCCAAATAAAAAAAAAGTTGTTTTAATGCGCTAGTTGCAACAGGGACATTCTTTTAGATATATTCAATAAAACTTTGTCAGCTAATTACAAAAAGACATTGTATGTGATACAAAGTGGTTAATATTATCTGTAGGTGGTGTAGTGGCAAAAGGCTTGGTTTGATCCTGTCACCATGTTGAAACTGTACTAGGTGCAAGTGGAGTAGAGTATCATTTTTTTGAACAAACAAACAAACACCAATACATACACTGGAAATTTTTAAAATACCGATAAATAGACATTGTATATGCTAATCAGTGGTCACTATTATCCATAAGTAGTACAGAAACAGGTTGAAATCATGATCGTCACTGAGGATGCCAAGTTTTTGGGTGTGGACCCAAAAATCTATTTGATTTGATTGATCTTGTACACAGCTACAACAATGTGTTGATCCCACAGTTGATGCAATACTGTTCACAGTGTACAATAGTTAATTTACCTAACAAGTTATTTTACCTAACAAAATTTTTTAATTGAATGTAATCGGAACCACACAATTTTTTTTTACTGTGGATTCTGGAGTGTCATGATTTCATATTCCATGAGTCCATGACTCTTAACATGCTTACTTCCTTCAGATAAATAGTCATGAATATTCATTGTTCAAGACCCATAATGCAATGGTATAACACTGAAAGAAAAATAAGAGGTGAAAATGAGTTTCAATTTGGTCTTTTGAAAATTAGTATATGACGTGAAATCATGAAATAACTCTCCAGAACCCTAAAGTTTATGAAAATACCTTTATTTGATGGAGTAGCAGGCCGTAATAAAAATTATGTTAACAAAACATAATTAAAATGACATTCTTTTTTTTTTTGAGAAAAGATGTGGGGTTTGATGTATTTTGAATTTAAAAATAATACAGATTTTGGATATAATCCTGCTTAAAAGACATGTACCCATACCCATAACTGTTGATGCACACGCCTACACTAACTAAGAGACTTGCCTATCCAGTTTGACAGGTAACTATACCCATAACTGTTGATGCACACGCCTACACTAACTAAGAGACTTGCCTATCCAGTTTGACAGGTAACTATACCCATAACTGTTGATGCACACGCCTACACTAACTAAGAGACTTGCCTATCCAGTTTGACAGGTAACTGTACCCATAACTGTTGATGCACACGCCTACACTAACTAAGAGACTTGCCTATCCAGTTTGACAGGTAACTGTACCCATAACTGTTGATGCACACGCCTACACTAACTAAGAGACTTGACATGTGAGTCATGCATCAGTCAAGCTAGTATGTCGTGCCAGAAAATTTAGTTTATGATCTACACCTACACAGACGTATGTCGTACCAGATAGCGAAGTTTCCGAAGTACACCTACCCACACACGCCAGTATGTTAAGTCAGTATGTCATACCAGATAGCGAAGTTTCTAGACTACACCTACACACCATAGATAAACGTCAGTATGAAACCTTTATAATTCAAATTATTTGTTCTAAAGTTACTTTTTTTGGACGTTTTCTACCGTGGGGTATGTTTTAATTTAAAAGATAAATGGACAAGTCAGAATCAATATGACTGTGTACACCTACGACATATTAGGAAACCTTATCTTTAAACCTTTTCATCTATTTTTATGGTAATTAAATGAAGGTTTAACAAACTGAAAGGGTTCAGTCAAAATGATACATGTGTCACGTGTCACCTACACATGTCAAAAGTACTTTCTTTCAGAAGTCTTGCGTTTAACTTCCAAATCCCTGATGTATATAGATTTTTCCATAACAATTTTGTACAATTTAAATTGATCTTGTATGGCTACATATATACTTATGTTATTCCAATGATGGTGTCCACTCAAGATATTGATACTATTAGATTAAACGAAAACTTAAATTTTGAACGCTGGTTTATCTGCGTAGATTCAGTGGGTAGAGAAAACTATATAAGATGAGTACAATAACTGCACCATTGCTGAACAGTTGTTGTGGGTGAAATCATAACCTCTGTTCATACTAAACAAAAAGCACAGAAGAGCACCCTCAGTGGTTTATGCTTGGCTGGTGCTAGTAGTACCATGGGGGTGGGGGTGGGGGGGGGGGGTTTGAATTAAATTTTTTCATGACCTCCTGATCACAGGTCAGATTTCCATCAACACCTCACCAGCTTGTCCTTGTGTCTTGGCAATCTTTCCATAAAATTTCACCTAAATACATCCAAATAATTTGAGATATTTGCACCAAAAAATCTTGCAGAAAACGAAGAATTTTGTTTATACCTAGACTTTTTGGTGGGAAAGTGGGTTGACAGTGATTCACAATCTACATGATCTATGAAATAGTCAATTGATGTTGCCTGCTTACTAGAGTAAAAGAATGTAATCCAAATATGAAGGCTGTCGACAACAAACAAGAAGAAACTAAATATCCTTGGCATTATACCCACATTTCCCTAAACAAAGATGACACATTCAGTAAGTGTTCTATGTTTAATATCTACATGCTTGTGTACTGACACACATTACACACGGTATAATTTGCTATTGAGTTTCAAGGCAAAACTGACAAGCCAAGGACTAGTCAAGCTATAACAAATATAAACGAGAACTGAGATTTTTAAAAATAGATGATTCACTGCCATATTCATTCTCTACTAAGTCATGATGTATGTATACATACATGCATGAGAGAGAGAGAGAGACAGAGAGACAGACAGACAGACAGACAGACAGAGACAGAGAGACAGAGAGAGACAGAGACAGAGAGCCGGACAAATGAGAGAGAGAGAGAGAGAGAGAGAGAGAGAGAGAGAGAGAGAGAGAGAGAGAGAGAGAGAGAGAGAGAGAGAGAGAGAGAGAGAGAGAGAGAGAGAGAGAGAGAGAGAGAGAGAGGGGGGGGGGGGGAGGGGGGGGGAAGGGGGGGGGGAAACATGTTTACTTATATCAACTATTTTTATTTAATTATGTCTGCTCCAAAATAAATCAGTGTAAAATTGGAATCAATTTCACTATTATGTATAAGTGATATGTAATAAAAACTGACTTAATATTTCATTAGGTGTGAATTAATTGAAGTTACAGAGATGAAATGGTATACTGTAATAAAAAATTATCAGCCTCAAAAATTAAAGTGAATCAAAGTGTGAAATTAAGTTGTCCTTCCTCTAAATTTTTGGAGTGTGAAAATAAATAAATTATGTTCGCGGCAGATAAACAAATGACATGATTGGCTGACTAGTGAATGAAAATATTGTAAACAAAGTAGAATACTTTTATAGTTTAGTTATTTTTATAGTCAGTATAAAGTGTCAGAAATTGGTCATTTATTGCAGGTGCACAGTCAAAAATTGATTACTAGTTAACTGAAATTGTAAAGCACACAGAGCTATAAAAATAACGTAAACAAATAAATTCACAGTATTGGCCAGTCAGTTCATTTCAGGTCAAATTTCCTAGTCACAAATGTTTTATTTAGAATGATGATGAATGAAGATGGCATGTATGTTTCCATGACAAGATAGTCTAATAGATACCAGCGTGTCAAATTAAGTGAAGACTAATATGTGATGAGTCAAGGCAGTTTAATGTAATGGAACATATACCCTGTCGATATCATGATTGGTAAATCATTGGATGGATGTCTTGGATTCTTGTAGATATAATACCGCGCCGTTGCAATTTCAAGGCAAATATTTCCCTGACAAATTGGTAGCATGAGCTGAGATCTATCTTGATTGCAAATGAGTCACTGACATATCTTGGATTCGTGTAGTTGTAATGTTGCAGATTAACCAGTGCATGAGGATAGCATCATATTCCAATGATATGATTACACAGCTAGTTCTGTTCATCACGGCAACTATCATTTTGTAGTCTTCTTTCTTAGAAATCTCATGTCTGGTCATGGAGGTCATCGAAAGTGAAGCGTGTCAGCCTACTCTTTGATAAAATACTGAAAAAGTGTCATTTCCTTTGGCAAATGATGTGTGTAGATTATCTGCTAATCAATAATACATCATTCTAGGGTCACTCTTGAAAGTAAATACCGTCAACATCTATACGTGATATCACACCTATCTAGTAAGCTTTAACATTTTTTTCCGCAAATTTCCTTGCACCACTGTAATTATATCATGTGCTTTGCAGTAAACTTCATCATTTATCATACAAGCCTGCTAAATAACTTAAAGTGGGTCTGCTGTCATTTCCTTTGGCAAGCACCCAGGAGACTCCAATCATCTGCTAAATGTTTAGAAGAAACTAGTGCGTGTCATAATATGCTGCGCATGTGTTCTGGCGTGCTGCACCTCGTCTATGGAATACACTGCCATGAGAAATACGACAAAAACCAACAGATAAACACCTTCACAAAGATGTTAAAGACATATGTATTCTCCAGAGCATTCTAACTGTTCAACTCCTCTGAGCTCTATATCAAAGTAGAACCTGGTACTTTATAAACTCACTTATTGATTGATTGATTGATTGATTGATTGATTGATGTGTCTGCAAAAAAGTTGAATGTACATCACTGGGGTCTTGAAAGTTATATTAATGCATACATCTCTATGTGTGATCACACTTTCATACATATAGTTTTCAGCTGTTTTCTGCAAATTTCCTCACACCAAAGAAAATCACACTTTGCAGAAAACTTCATTCAAGGCATTGTCATACAAGCCAGCTATTAATGAACTATAAGTGGGTCGATCTGCTGCTGTGGCATACAGGTCATGTGTAATTACACCCCTACCATTAAATGGAATGACCCACAGGCAAGCGACAGCAAGCGAAGCCTATCTCTGATCAGCTGAGAATTGTCTTTAGGAGAAAACATAGCATAACGATAAATGAAAACATAGCATAATAAATAAATATTGTAAACTTTGGAAAAAAAGAAGAAATCAAATGTTCTGGTAATCAATAAGAAAGTAGACAGACAAAAGAACTGGTTAATTGGTAATTTAAATATAAAAGAGGTAAATGAATACAAGTATCTAGGGTACTGGATCACTCACAATCTTTCAGATCATACTCATTTTTTGAAAGTGTCAAAGAAATTTGACAACTTATTCCCCATCATGAAATCTATTCTTGGTAGCCATAGTAACATCAATATGATTGATTTTGGTCTGTCTTTATGGAACCACATAGTGCGTCCTGCACTTGGATGCAGGTGAATTACTCAAGCTGATATGGACTGTTTTGAAAAAAATGCAACGAACAGTGGGAAAATTCATATTAAAAGCATATAGATATACTACAAATGAAGCAGTTCAGGGTGACCTTGGCTGGAACATAATGTCTTTAATTTGTTGAGATTAAAGTACTTTAAAAGACTTTGTTATCTAGATGAATCACAATGGACTAAATATGTCTTTAACCATCTCAATTCCATTAGTGAAGAATCTGAAAGAAATATGACAAAATGTCCTGGAATTGGACGAAAAACCGTAAATATTGTATTAATAGACCTTATATTGATAAAGACCAAATTCAAAATCTTTCAGAGAATAAATCAAACATATATTTAAAAAAGATGAGCTCGTATGGAAAGAAAACATGACAAAAAAATCTAGTCTTACCCATTACTGTAAATTTAAAACAAATCATTTACTAATGTTAAAGGGTCATAACTGAAATTTTAGGTGAGATTATATTCTCTCGGTCTTGAATATGAAAAGAGAAAATGGGAAAATTCTTATGATGATTGTACATGTCTTTGTTGTGGAAAAGCTGATGAGACACTTGAACACTTTCTTTTTACATGTGAAAGCCATTCTATGCAACAACAGATCTTAATGAAAGGAACAGAAGAACTATTAATCAACAATGGAGACTTGAACTTATATCAAGATTTTAAACAAGGGAAAGAACTACTATGTTTATTTATAGGAGATAATACGAAACATTACAATGAGTCTAAACAAACAGATAAACTTGTCAAACAATACCTTATTGATGCAATTGAAAACAGAAAAGATTTTGTTAAAACTAATATAGAACAGTTTAGCGGTTAGATTTTCTGATAACCAAAATTTGAAACATATTTTTTTTTTATTTTCGTTTTATCAATCTTCTTACCTCACTTTGGTTTGTTTTATTTTGTTTGTTCCCGTATATGTTTTTACTCGTCTTTTTTTTAGTAGTGTATGTATTTTAATTTTTTGTTAGTGCTGCTCCTAACAATCTTAGTGAGCCTCTGATACAAAAGGGATGCAATAAATCAATAAATAAATAAGTAAATACTCATGTGGGTAGCAAGAGATTATACCTACCTCTTTTCAGACAGCTAACTTGTACAGCTATGATTCAATACGCGAACGCTGAATCTTTAGTATGAAAAGGACACCCCCCATCCCCACCACCCACCTTCAGACAAAACAAATGCAAAACACACAGTACCTTATTTCAGACTTGGTTGCCCAACAGACTTGTAGACCCCTTTCTTGGCAGCATACACATTACACATTTAGCTTTGCAATGATGGGATTACCCCCCCCCCCCCCATCACCCCTCTACCCCAACCCCTGGATCAAGAATACACATATATCCTTCATTATCTACTCTAAGGCAGATGTTGCTCATGTCTCAAAATTTAAGTATAGAACACTAATTTGAAGACCTCATAGGCAAACTTGATGAAATTAGTTCTCAAGAGGACTACATGCATCGATAATTAAATGTTATGACTCAACTAATGTTTGTATTATTTGCCTTATACAAGACTATGCTGTATAGCCCAAGGTTATGACTTTGCTATTTTGTGTAGTTTTGCTGAATAAAACATGCGGGGGACGTAAGCTCACACAGTAAGCATGACGTACGTACATTGGCATCAATCGTCATCAATATTATTTACAATACATCATATTCACACACAGTGAAATGTGTCAGTGATTAAACCATGCATGCATAACTTGTTAGTGATCCAATTCTAGTTTAAATTCAAGTTCTCTTTGAATAATTTGCTGGAGGTAATGTGTTTACGCTAGACTATGTAGAAACACAGAACAACAGCTGAAAAAGGAAGTAGACAAAATCTACCAACAAGATCTACTACAAAGAAAGGAACAAACCAACCGCATGAAGGAAGAGTAATTTTCCCTCGTAACATACACCAACGCACTGCCCAGCAGGGTATCACAGATACTGAAGAAACACCTTAACATCTTACACATTGAATCACAAAGATGCAACCTATCTTTCCCCCAACAAATGTTTGCATGGGAAAAAGGCTGAGATCAGGAATCTATCCTCATTCACAAGAAACACAACAGAGATCTTTTCAACAAACAAGGAACATGATCACACCAATGCAAAGCACCACGATGTGCAATCTGCAAAAAGATGAAAACAACGACAGAATTCACAGGCCCAAACAATACGAAATACACAATCTTTGGACACATAAAATGCAAAACAACAAACATAATATATGGTGAGAAGTGTGAAAAAATAATATATGTTGGAGAAATAGGAAATACCATCTACATCCGCATGTAGAACCATTTCTCACTGATATTAAAGGAACAAAAACAGTACCATGAGATTTGCTTTGTGTAGATTTAGAGCTTCAGGACACCAACTCAGAATAGAATCCGATCGTAAATTAGGTATACCTAGACAACACAGAATTTGCCTCCTGTGTAAGAGTGGGGAAGTTGAGGATGAATATCATTTATATATATATATATATCACATCATCCATTTGTCTTTCTTTGGTGATATTTTATATTTCTAGCAAAAAAAAAATGATATCACAATACCATAACTGTCATGATATAAGTATCCTGTTCCTCTTCCTCATTGCTGGCCGTCGTTGTCGTCATCGTCATCGTCGTCGTCGTCGTGATCGTCATCGTCATCATCATCATCATCATCATCATTATCATTATCATCATCATCTTTTATCTTTTGAGGAAACATTTATTCATGTTCAAACCTTGTTAGAATTAAAAACACAAAAACTGCACACAAGTGTTTCAAGGCAAAGACACACAAGTGAAAGTATGGGTACTCAACAATGCACTGAAAATGTCTATCATAAATGTCACATCATTGTGATCATTATCCATCACCACCCTCATCATAATTTTCTCACTTTCCTAATTGGATTAAAAAACCCTGACAAAGAAGTCCTATAGTGCAAGCTGTGGGAGTAATTATTTTATTGCATTGTTTTTTGGTATAATACGTACCCTTAACCTATAATCTACGTATTTCCTGTACCTGAGTATAGATGTCAATGTTTAACATTTCAATGCTAGTTAATCAAAACCATCAATTCCCCCTTTGCCTTCATGAAACATGATATTTCCGGTAACAGGACAACTGCCCCCCGGACAACTGCCCCCCGGACAATTGCCCCCGGACAATTGCCCCCGAAGGACAACTGCCCCCCGGACAATTGCCCCCGAAGGACAACTGCCCCCCGGACAATTGCCCCCCGGACAACTGCCCCCGAAGGACAACTGCCCCCCGGACTACTGCCCCCGAACGAAAAAAAAACTAGTATTACAGATGTACGGGCTTGTCATTCATTAAAAAGTCACCGTCGGCAACTTACCGCCGCAATTTGCATATATTATACTCACTACATTCACTTGTTTTACTCTATTGTTATCTGTGATAATTGTTACGTCATTCACAAATGTCGGCATGATGATTTAACTACCGCCGTAATTCACATAATTTTCTGGAACATTCTTCTCCTCTTTTCAACCAAAGTCTTACGAGAATTCTGATATACATGTACATTCTGAGTCTCAATATTTTTTCTACTTTTGACTCATTTTCTATCTTGTTACCTGTATATTTTGTATTGAACTGATAATAAATAAATCTTTTCCAGTAAAAAAATGACTTCGTGTTTGTGTTTAGTGAGTATAATGTACGCAAATTGCGACGGTAAGTTGCCGACGGTGACTTTTTAATGAATGACAAACCCGTACATCTGTAATACTAGTTTTTTTTTAATTCGGGGGCAGTAGTCCGGGGGCAGTTGTCCTTCGGGGGCAGTTGTCCGGGGGGCAATTGTCCGGGGGGCAGTTGTCCTTCGGGGGCAATTGTCCGGGGGGCAGTTGTCCTTCGGGGGCAATTGTCCGGGGGCAATTGTCCGGGGGGCAGTTGTCCGGGGGGCAGTTGTCCTAGAATCGATATTTCCGCAATGAACACAATGCTGCTGTAGTTGGGGGGAAGTATAATCCCAGGATGGAAACACTCGGTGGTGTTGCATCTAGGTCTTGTTGCTATGGTTACAAAATACAGGAAAGGAACAGGAACAGGAAAGTACAGATGAGTATTTTTCAAGGCTAAAAGCAGGTATATCACTTTCATCTTTTTCACAAATGATGACAGTATAGTTTGATTTGTGACCAGGAAGGGGGGAGGTGGGGGGCTGGGGAAGGGTTAATATTCTCATAGAAATTTTTGTATATGCCCACTATCACTCACCCAGTCATGTAAAATGCAACAATAGTGTTAGTGTGTGTCTATCTTAGTCTGCCTATAGCTTGATTTCCGTAGTTTCAATAGTTTTAGTTTGTGTCTATCTTAGTCTGCCTATAGCTTGATTCCCATAGTAGTACATCAACAATAGTTTTAGTTTGTGTCTATCTTAGTTTGCCAATAGCTTGCTTTCCATAGTGGTATATCAACAATAGTTTTAGTTTGTGCCTACCTTAGTTTGCCTATAGCCTGATTTCCATAGTAGTACATCAACAATAGTTTTAGTTTGTCTACCTTAGTTTGAATTGCCTATAGCCTGATTTCCATAGTAGTACATCAACAATAGTTTTAGTGTGTCTATCTTAGTTTGCCTATAGCTTGCTTTCTGTAGTAGTAGTAATAATGTCAACAATAGTTTTAGTTTGTGTCTACCTTAGTTTGCCTATAGCTTGATTTCCATAGTAGTACATCTACATCAGTTTAAGTTTGTGTGTATCTTAGTTTGCCTATAGCTTTATTTCCATAGTAGTAACAGTATATCAACAATAGTTTTAGTTTGTGTCTACCTTTAATAGTTTGCTGATAGCTTGTTAAGGTCATGATGAAAGCAGGTTGAAACAAGAGATGTATTAATATATTATTGAAATAGGCCCACCATTACAGATGGCAAGGCCTGCAATGCTTCACTTCCACCTATGAAAGTATACACATTGATGCCTGTTCCTTACTGATAAAGGGAAAGTGAATGAAACCACTGAATGCATTTTATCTTGTTTGACATCCAAGTTTTATTGAACAATAGTGGATTCAAAAGGTATTATCCTTTCCTTTATACTAGTATATTTAGCTGGGCAAGGAGGTAGTTATACAGCTAATGGACGCTTTCACATCATCCATTTGTCTTTCTTTGGTGATATTTTAAGAGTATTTCTAGCAAAAAAAATGATAGCACAATACCATAACTGTTATGATATAAGTATCCTGTTCCTCTTCCTCATTGCTGCCACCGTCATTGTCGTCGTCGTCGTCGTCATCGTCGTCGTCGTTGTCGTCGTCGTCGTCATCGTCGTCGTCGTCATCGTCGTCTTCATCGTTGTTGTCATCATCGTCATCGTCATCGTCATCGTCATCATCATCACCATCATCATCATCATCTTTTATCTTTTGAGGAAACATTTATTCATGTTCAAACCTTAATAGAATTAAAAACTCAAAAACTGCACACAAGTGTTGCAAGGCAAAGACACACAAGTGAAAGTATGGGTACTCAACAATGCACTGAAAATGTCTATCACAAATGTCACATCATTGTGATCATTATCCATCACCATCCTCATCATAATTTTCTCACTTTCGTAATTGGATTAAAAACCCCTGACAAAGAAGTCCTATAGTGCAAGCTGTGGGAGTAATTATTTTATTGCATTGTTTTTTGGTATAATACGTACCCTTAACCTATAATCTACGTATTTCCTGTACCTGAGTATAGATGTCAATGTTTAACATTTCTATGCTAGTTAATCAAAACCATCAATTCCCCCTTTGCCTTCATGAAACATGATATTTCCACAATGAACACAATGCTTCTTTAGTTGGAGGAAGTATAATCCCAGGATGGAAACACTTAGTGGTGTTGCATCTAGCTCTTGTTGCTATGGTTACAAAATACAGGAAAGGAACAGGAACAGGAAAGTACAGATGAGTATTTTTAAGGCTAGAAGTGGGTATATCACTTTCATCTTTTTCACAAATGAGAGGTGGGGGGCTGGGGAAGGGTTAATATTCTCATAGAAATTTTTGTATATGCCCACTATCACTCACCCAGTCATGTAAAATGCAACAATAGTGTTAGTGTGTGTCTATCTTAGTCTGCCTATAGCTTGCTTTCCATAGTGGTATATCAACAATAGTTTTAGTTTGTGTCTATCTTAGTTTGCCTATAGCCTGATTTCCATAGTAGTATATCAACAATAGTTTTAGTGTGTGTCTACCTTAGTTTGTCTATAGCTTGATTTCCATAGTAGTATAACAAGTTTTAGTGTGTCTACCTTAGTTAGCCTATAGCTTGATTTCCATAGTAGTACATCAACAATAGTTTTAGTGTGTGTCTACCTTAGTTTGCCTATAGCCTGATTTCCATAGTAGTACATCAACAATAGTTTTAGTGTGTCTATCTTAGTTTGCCTATAGCTTGCTTTCTGTAGTAGTAATAATGTCAACAATAGTTTTAGTTTGTGTCTACCTTAGTTTGCCTATAGCTTGATTTCCATAGTAGTACATCGACATCAGTTTAAGTTTGTGTGTATCTTAGTTTGCCTATAGCTTTATTTCCATAGTAGTAACAGTATATCAACAATAGTTTTAGTTTGTGCCTACCTTAGTTTGCTGATAGCTTGATTTCCATAGTAGTAACAGTATATCAACAATAGTTTTAGTTTGTGTCTACCTTAGTTTGCTGATAGCTTGTTAAGGTCATGATGAAAGCAGGTTGAAACAAGAGATGTATTAATATATTATTGAAATAGGCCCACCATTACAGATGGCAAGGCCTGCAATGCTTCACTTCCACCTATGAAAGTATACACATTGATGCCTGTTCCTTACTGATAAAGGGAAAGTGAATGAAACCACTGAATGCATTTTATCTTGTTTGACATCCAAGTTTTATTGAACAATAGTGGATTCAAAAGGTATTATCCTTTCCTTTATACTAGTATATTTAGCTGGGCAAGGAGGTAGTTATACAGCTAATGGACGCTTTCACATCATCCATTTGTCTTTCTTTGGTGATATTTTAAGAGTATTTCTAGCAAAAAAAATGATAGCACAATACCATAACTGTTATGATATAAGTATCCTGTTCCTCTTCCTCATTGCTGCCACCGTCATTGTCGTCGTCGTCGTCATCGTCGTCGTCGTTGTCGTCGTCGTCGTCATCGTCGTCATCGTCATCGTCGTCTTCATCGTTGTTGTCATCATTGTCATCGTCATCGTCATCGTCATCATCATCACCATCATCATCATCATCATTTATCTTTTGAGGAAACATTTATTCATGTTCAACAAACCTTGTTAGAATTAAAAACACAAAAACTGCACACAAGTGTTGCAAGGCAAAGGCACACAAGTGAAAGTATGGGTACTCAACGATGCACTGAAAATGTCTATCATTAAGATGTAGAAGATAGATTCTACAATAACAATCAGTGGTAGTGACAAAGTATGTAGACAGGTTTGGTGTTGAGTTCTGATCGAAAACCAGTAAAAAGGATGAAAAATATGATAACAATTAATGTCTGTATATGTCACATCATCATCATGATCATCATCACCACCCTCATCATAATTTTCTCACTTTGCTAATTGGATCAAAAACACCTGACAAAGAAGTCCTTTTGCGCAAGCTGTGGGAGTAATTATTTTATTGCATTGTTTTTTGGTATAATACGTACCCTTAACCTATCTACTACTTATTTCCTGTACCTGAGTATAGATGTCAATGTTTAACATTTCTATGCTAGTTAATCAAAACCATCAATTCCCCCTTTGCCTTCATGAAACATGATATTTCCGCAATGAACACAATGCTGCTGTAGTTGGGGGGAAGTATAATCCCAGGATGGAAACACTCCGTGGTGTTGCATCTAGGTCTTGTTGCTATGGTTACAAAATACAGGAAAGGAACAGGAACAGGAACAGGAAAGTACAGATGAGTATTTTTCAAGGCTGAAAGTGGGTATATCACTTTCATCTTTTTCACAAATGAGAGGTGGGGGGCTGGGGAAGGGTTAATATTCTCATAGAAATTTTTGTATATGCCAACTATCACTCACCCAGTCATGTAAAATGCAACAATAGTGTTAGTTTGTGTATACCTAAGTTTGCCAATAGCTTGCTTTCTATAGTAGTATATCAACAATAGTGTTAGTGTGTGTCTATCTTAGTCTGCCTATAGCTTGATTTCCGTAGTTTCAATAGTTTTAGTTTGTGTCTATCTTAGTTTGCCAATAGCTTGCTTTCCATAGTAGTACATCAACAATAGTTTTAGTTTGTGTCTATCTTAGTTTGCCTATAGCTTGCTTTCCATAGTGGTATATCAACAAGTTTTAGTGTGTCAACCTTAGTTTGCCTATACAAAATGTAGCTTGATTTCCATAGTAGTACATCAACAATAGTTTTAGTTTGTGTCAACCTTAGTTTGCCTATAGCTTGCTTTCCATAGTAGTACATCAACAATAGTTTTAGTTTGTGTCAACCTTAGTTTGCCTATAGCTTGCTTTCCGTAGTAGTATATCAACAATAGTTTTAGTTTGTGTCTATCTTAGGTGCTGATAGCTTGTTAAGGTCATGATGAAACCAGGTTGAAACAAGAGATGTATTAATATATTATTGAAATAGGCCCACCATTATAGATGGCAAGGCCTGCAATGCTTCACTTCCACCTATGAAAGTATACACATTGATGCCTGTTCCTTACTGATAAAGGGAAAGTGAATGAAACCACTGAATGCATTTTATCTTGTTTGACATCCAAGTTTTATTGAACAATAGTGAATTCAAAAGGTATTATCCTTTCCTTTATACTAGTATATTTAGCTGGGCAAGGAGGTAGTTATACAGCTAAATGGACGCTTTCACATCATCCATTTGTCTTTCTTTGGTGATATTTTATATTTCTAGCAAAAAAAATGATATCACAATACCATAACTGTTATGATATAAGTATCCTGTTCCTCTTCCTCATTGCTGCCACCGTCGCCATCATCGCCGTCGTCGTCGTCGTCATCGTCTTCGTCGTCATCATCGTCGTCTTCGTCGTTGTTGTCTTCATCATAGTCATCATCATCATCATCATCATCATCATCATCATCATCGTCATCATCATCATCATCATCATCACCATCATCATCATCATCTTTTATCTTTTGAGGAAACATTTATTCATGTTCAACAAACCTTGTTAGAATCAAAAACTCAAAAACTGCATACAAGTGTTGCAAGGCAAAGACACACAAGTGAAAGTATGGGTACTCAACGATGCACTGAAAATGTCTATCATTAAGATGTAGAAGATAGATTCTACAGTAACAATCAGTGGTAGTGACAAAGTATGTAGACAGGTTTTGTGTTGAGTTCTGATCGAAAACCAGTAAAAAGGATGAAAAATATGATAACAATTAATGTCTGTATATGTCACATCATCATCATGATCATCCTCACCACCCTCATCATAATTTTCTCACTTTCCTAATTGGATCAAAAACACCTGACAAAGAAGTCCTTTTGCGCAAGCTGTGGGAGTAATTATTTTATTGCATTGTTTTTTGGTATAATACGTACCCTTAACCTATAATCTACTACTTATTTCCTGTACCTGAGTATAGATGTCAATGTTTAACATTTCAATGCTAGTTAATCAAAACCATCAATTCCCCCTTTGCCTTCATGAAACATGATATTTCCGCAATGAACACAATGCTGCTGTAGTTGGAGGAAGTATAATCCCAGGATGGAAACACTCGGTGGTGTTGCATCTAGGTCTTGTTGCTATGGTTACAAAATACAGGAAAGGAACAGGAACAGGAACAGGAAAGTACAGATGAGTATTTTTAAGGCTGAAAGAGGGTATATCACTTTCATCTTTTTCACAAATGATGAATGGTTCAACTGTAGTTTGATTTGTGACCAGGAAGGGGGGGGAGGTGGGGGTGGGGGTGGGGGGAAAGGTTAATACTCCCATAGAAATTGTTGTGGGTGCGGTATATGTATATATATGTGCTGCTCACTATCACTCACCCAGTCATGTAAAATGCAACAATACTTTTAGTTTGTGTCTATCTTAGTTTGTCTATAGCTTGCTTTCTATAGTAGTATATCAACAATAGTTTTAGTTTGTGTCTATCTTAGTTGGCTATAGCTTGATTTCCATAGTAGTATATCGACAATAGTTTCAGCTTATGTCTATCTTAGTTTGCTGATCGCTTGATTTCCATAGTAGTAATTTAAGGTCATGATGAAACCAGGTTGAAATAAGAGCTGTATAAAAGGGAAGTAACGTTTTTCTTCTTTAATGCTCTCTCTCACATTTCCTTGCCCAATTTAAGCTCAATCTTTAATGGTCTTGACCACTTGAATGCCCTGTATTGTTTACAAGCCCAGGATCTAGACACTTAACAATGCAAGTTTCTATGGTAACAGGAGAAATGACTGTAGGAAAAGATTTTAATAACCAAATTGTTTCTGACAAATTGAAAGAGCTGCCTTGAGAGTCACTGGATCATCTATAATTGATATCTTTTGAATATGTACTTTCGTAACTGAATCATTTTTGTAACCAGAACTGTAAAGTTTCAAACGTTGAGTACATATATTGTAATACTCATTCTGATTGGCTACTCGTAAGTACGAGATTTGGTACAGGAATGCCTGTGTCAGATGTACGGGCAATGAAAAGAACAAGCGACAGAAAATGTAACAGCCAAAAAGAAATCGCGAAGTGTACACTACATCGGATTTTTATCAGATTGCCATGTTATTATCCATAAAAATTAAAGTAAGCTGAGATATCTTTTTCTCTTCTTCCGCAAAAAGTAAGTTTGTCACTTTTAGTGGCTACAATTCTATCACAAATATTAAAGTGCCATATTAAAACTGAGTTGATACATTCTTGTTGAGTAGTTTTTACTACAAATTAAATTATATCTGTGGTGTATGTTCTACTTTCTGAGGCAACTTTAGCCATCATTACATTCAAACCTATTGGTAGTACTCAGGCATAATTAATAATTCAGAACATATAATATTAAACGCTGCAGAAACTCCCTTTTATGCATATTTATATCAGAACAGATTCATCAATGTGTCATGTCATCACTATTTCAGGACTGGTTGATACATCCATCAAAATTTATCTCAAACATGTGTAAAATGCAGGAAAGGTGAGTGGATGGGTTGACGTGTGTAATAATGATAAAAATAATAATTATTTTATTTCTGCTATGACCCCTTACGAGAGGAGTAAGAGAAACAATTAAAAGTCTTTTCTTTTCTTTTCTTTTAAAAAATATCTACACATTCAAAAAACACGTAAGAAAAAAAAGCAGGAATCGGATACAGGATGTTCAAACAGATAACACAAAACTCTATTGAGAAAAAAATAATTTGCAATGACAACTGAGAATAGGGAACTTGCAAACCCACCATGTTGAATGTTGCATCATGGGAAATGTGATAATACATACTAATCAATTAGCATTGTAAACAATATTTTGTTACATTGTTTATAACCAGGAATGATCAATTCATAGTCACCCTGATCTTTGTGGGAGGTTAATTGTATCAGTAGCTCCAGATTAGGTATTATGACAACCACAGATAATCCAATAGTCCTTTGTGTCTGAGCATGCTCAGTTTAAATTGCAAGTTCCCTATATTGCACAAACACATACATACATAAAAAACAACAAAATTGTGAATGTCCTGTAATACCTTGGCTGTTTTTCACTGAGATGATTCACACATATATCACATGGTAAAACTTCCCACACAAACACAATTACGGTACTAATCTAGTTATCCCTTGGTTATCCGCTATCCAACAGCTTAAATTTCACCAAATATAAGGTATCGATAGTTTTGCCAGAAGTGGAAATCTAGAAAATGTAATTTCTTGTTTGTTGATGTTTCGTTTTTGTTTTTTTGTTTTGTTTTTTTGTTTTTTTGGGTGGGGGGTGGGGGTGGGAGTGTTCTATTTCTGACCCATATAGTCATTTTAATCCTTTCAACTCGTATTGCCATTCTGGGATTAGGGTGATTATTATGATTTTCTGCAGTACCTAGTAAAGTAGTCAATATTACTGTCTCAATGTGTCATCACAGACAAATGGAAGTTGACAGTCACATGTCAAGTGGCCACTATGTGCTTATAGGGTGGTGGTTCCATGGTGAACAACCAGTATATAAATACATGCTCTCTTCATAGATGGACGTAAACTCATACAGTATCCGTTCCAACTTCCAATTCTACTAAAAAATCATGTCGATCGAATAGTCTGAAGACAACCAGCGATCTTGTTTAATAATGATATCTTCCAAAGTTCAGGAAGCCTCAAAATCACTTATTAGCTCAGGTCAGCTCAACTTGCTCAGGAGGTACTGCTAAACCAACAAGTCCATTTTTCACCCCAATCAAGTTGAGTGCGAGTTTGTATGTTATCCATATACCTGAGACCAAGGAGTTAGTATTTCTGTTTATACCTGTCAATTCCAGTGTCCTGTTCAACTTCAATACTACCGATAGGGACCATGACATACTTTTTGTTTTAACCCGACTATTCCAGTGTGAGTGAACTTTTGTTTTTATCAGCCACTTTTCGATCGCTTGTTCAACTTAAATAACTAGAGTGTACTTCCATGTTTTCATCTGACAATTATTCTAGTCTATAGTACATTTTGTGTGTTCTATTAGGCAGATCTCTGGAGAATATGAACTTGCTAAATAAATGTATACCTTTTGGGAATTCTTGGCTTTCATTCTTTCATCACATAGCCTCAATATCTATCAATCACATTATATTGCCATAGCAACATGCATAAATTATATTGCCATAACAACATGCATAAATAATGAGATATCATGATTAATATGAATCAGCATATTGCATATACATCCTTGCTGTATGGAGAAGTGCAATAAAGGACACTTGTTACCATGGCAACACATTTGCTGTGGTTTAAATATGTATCTAGATTTAATCAATTTTAAAACCTGATGATAAATTTAAAGATGGCATAGTGGCTCTGAATCTCCAATTTAAATATGGAACAAGAAATTCTGCCATTAAATTCATTCTGCTGGACTCTGATATGTAAGTGGCACAAGCTATGAGAATAAAAAAATTTCCTCGGGTGAAATTACTTACACACCATCTCAGTTGAACTATTTATAGACTAATATGATGTTAATGTTGATTATTAAAAACTCATTGGGAGTTTCTGCAGCGTTTAATATTATATGTACTGAATTATTAATTATGCTGGAGTACTACCAATAGGTTTGAATTTAATGATGGCTAAAGGTGCCTCAGAAAATAGAACACCACAGATATAATTTAGTTTGTAGTAAAAACTACCCAACAAGAATGTATCAACTCAGTTTTAATATGGCAGTGGCACTTTAATATTTGTTATTGAATTATAGATACTAAAAGTGACAAACTTATTTTTTGCCGAAGAAGAGAAAAAGAAATCTCTGTTATATCAATTATGGCATGAGTGCAGCTTACCAATTAGGCCTAACCAAAAAAACATTGTGTGGTTCCGATTACACTCAATTTTAAAATAGGTAGGTAGATTTTTTATTTTATTTTATTTTATTATCATATTTTTTTCATATGTGAGTGTCTAGTTCAGGTAGTTATGTTTATGTTGTTTTCCAAATGGTCTCTGTGTTATTGGTTTCTTCTCATCAGATGTACAGCCATACAGATTGGAAGAATAGTTTTATATTGTCTTTTTTATGTTGATGTCAGTTTCCACATCCAATATTTCTGGCGAGACTTCACAATTTTTGGGATTTTATAAAAAAAATTCTTGGTCTTATATGGATAATCACATGGCAATCTGATTAAAGTCCAATGTAGTGTACACATCATGATTTCTTTTTGGCTGTTACGTTTACTGTCGTTTGTTCTTCTGTGAGTGCTCACTACATACATCTGACACAACACCATAGGCGTTCCCGTCCCAAATCTCGTAATTACAAGTAGCCAATCAGAATCCATCTTACAATATATACGTTCAACATTTGAAATTGAAAGAAAGAGAACAACCAAACAATAACGATATTTGTCTGCACGCTGTGCTTGTGCTTTTTTCGACCACTCTGAAGAACTGTACCCGTATGTTTCGGCACATTACACTCATTCATTAAAGTGAATCCACTCAGTGTTTATTTAGATTTGGTACGAGAACACCTAGCTATGGTGTTGTGTCAGATGTATGTAACAAGCGCTCACAAAAGAACAAATGACAGTAAATGTAACAGCCAAAAAGAAATCACGAAGTGTACACTACATCAGATTTTAATCAGATTGATCACATGGATAAGCCTTTCTCTGTTTAATGTACAGATTTGGATTTGCAGAATGTGGCTTTTTATTTTTTAAGGAAAGTGATGAGGTCGGAAAGTGTAAATCCTAGAATACACAAAGCCTATTTATTGGGATATCTAAGAAGATTACAACTGCAAGTCTCCTATGATATGATTCTCATGTTACAACGGTAATAACAATTTCATCCAATATTCATTGTAAGGTAGTTCTGTATTAATGAAATAGCCCAAAGACTTGTGGCTATTGTGAAATGGACCCCTGGTGAACATACTGAAAACACGGTAACAGGACAACTGCCCCCCGGACAATTGCCCCCGAAGGACAATTGCCCCCCGGACAATTGCCCCCGAAGGACAACTGCCCCCCGGACAATTGCCCCCGAAGGACAACTGCCCCCCGGACAATTGCCCCCCGGACAACTGCCCCCGAAGGACAACTGCCCCCCGGACTACTGCCCCCGAACGACAAAAAAACTAGTATTACAGATGTACGGGTTTGTCATTCATTAAAAAGTCACCGTCGGCAACTTACCGCCGCAATTTACGTACATTATACTCACTAAACACAAACACGAAGTCATTTTTTTACTGGAAAAGATTTATTTATTATCAGTTCAATACAAAATATACGGGTAACAAGATAGAAAACGAGTCAAAAGTAGAAAAAATATTGAGACTCAGAATGTACATTCTCGTAAGACTTTGGTGACAGTAAAAGGTGACTCGGCTCGGTTTATCATGATCAGCCAGTGTTTAAAACTGTAAATTGTGGGCTATTCCCCGAAGAAAATCTAGCACGTGACGATTTTCAAAATCTTGCACTATTGCATGGATTCTGGCTGCGGAATCTTGATACTGTCGACGTTGTGGTTGCGCTGATTCACCGGCAATCATTTGGTTGATGACGACGTTGTTAAGTGCCTGCTCACGTTTCAGAATATTGAGAAATCGCCATATATTTGGGTGATGAGAAACAACGTTGGCTTGCATTCTGCGGTGCCATCCCTCTATATTGTTGTTGGTTCTTGGTAACTCGTCGTTGACTCGTCTATTCATGTTCCACATTGTAATTGGGAAACGTGGGGGTCGTCGCCCGTTGCGTCTTGGTCTTCCAATGTAGTTACTTTCAAAATAATCAACTACCTGCTCAGCATCATCTGGCATATTCTGAGCTAATGTCTCAAACGTATCAATCACTTCATCTTCAGGCACATACGCAATGGCGGGCAACATGCGAATAGACAGGGCGAAATCGGCATCGGATTGGTACAAGGTTTGAAGTCCGTAGGAGAGTATGAGAGTGTGAGTGCTAGAGTGCAACGTTAGAACTATCCATACTTATACCGTTCAACTCTATGACTCACAACACCTGTATATGATATTGATTGCTGTCCAACTGATGTCTTCACTGGCGGAATACATAAATTGCCCTGAGCCTTCTGTCGTGTATTGTATTCATTATTAAACAGCGTGCAATAATCGGTTATAGAGTGTGGTAAATTATTGTGTATTAAGTCGTAAACAAAAACACCTACTAAATACTTGTGTAACTTAAACACGTCGAGAATTGTTAACTGGTTGAAAAGAGGAGAAGAATGTTCCAGAAAATTATGTGAATTAGTAAGTTAAATCATGATCATGCCGACATTTATGAATGACGTAACAATTGTCACAGATAACAATAGAGTAAAACATGTGAATGTAGTGAGTATAATGTACGCAAGTTGCGGCGGTAAGTCAAATCATCATGCCGACATTTATGAATGACGTAACAATTATCACAGATAACAATAGAGTAAAACATGTGAATGTAGTGAGTTTAATGTACGCAAATTGCGGCGGTAAGTTGCCGACGGTGACTTTTTAATGAATGACAAACCCGTACATCTGTAATACTAGTTTTTTTTTCGTTCGGGGGCAGTAGTCCGGGGGGCAGTTGTCCCTCGGGGGCAGTTGTCCGGGGGGCAATTGTCCGGGGGGCAGTTGTCCTTCGGGGGCAATTGTCCGGGGGGCAGTTGTCCTTCGGGGGCAATTGTCCGGGGGGCAATTGTCCTTCGGGGGGCAATTGTCCGGGGGCAATTGTCCGGGGGGCAGTTGTCCTAGAATCTGAAAACACACCTTTGACTTTGTGGGTTATCCAATTCAACAATTTGTACGAGTTTTTAATTTGTATCTGTGCTGTCGGTTTTGGTGATTTACTGAAATAAAATAATCTATGGTAACATTTATGTAATCTAATCTAATCTAATCTAATCTAATCTAATCTAATCTAATCTAGTCTAGTCTAATCTAAGTCTAGTCTAATCTAGTCTAATTTAATCTAATCTAATCTAATCTGATCTAATATAATCTAGTCTAAGTCTAATATAATCTAGTCTAATCTAATCTAAGTCTAATCTAGGCTAATCCAATCTAGTCTAAGTCTAGTCTAGTCTAATCTAGTCTAATTTAATCTAGTTTAGTCTAATCTAATCTAATCCAATCTAGTCTAGTCGAATCTAGTCTAGTCTAATCTAGTCTAATCTACTAACAATACTACTCTAAAACAACGTCCTGTGATAGTGATCGCCGAACACTTTTTTATTACAGCATATCAAGATTTGAGTGAACATATTTATAATTTAAATTTTCTCCTGCATGCTATCCCCTGCGAGTATGATGCTGCATTCTTACCCAACGGTATGCAGTGTTGCTGTCATGGTAATAATAATGAATGGACTCTTCTCTGGAATGTTTGACAAATATGCATCTATGGAATCTATTAGGTCACAACCTGGTATGCAAGGTCATGACCTGGAAATGAACTAACGCCATGGATGTGGTTATATTATCAGAACAAACTCATCAATGTGTCATGTCATCACTATTTCAGGACTGGTTGATACATCCATCAAAATTTATCTCAAACAAGTGTAAAAGTCAGATGTTGGTAACCGTGGCAACACTGAAGTCAGTTGTCTGTGTACTCTATGTTTTATGAGGGTAACAGTCATGCTAAGTAATATATTTACTGTTTCATGGACAGGTTTGTCCCACTTTGTCTGATTTTATATTCCAAGTCTAAAATAGATTCCGTTTTATTTCTAAAGAACAAGTACACCACGAATCAAACTCAATCGGTCACAATTATTTTAATACTTAAAAAAAGTTCTGACTATTAAACCCATCAATATCCGGTGATAAAACAAAAAATGTGCTTAATATAAATTAATGCCATGTTTACCTACATGGGTATAACTCATTTTTTTTGAGGGGGGGGGGGGGGCATATGTGGTTGAGTAGCATATTTGATATGTGGTATCGACTGCTGGGGAAAATCCCCAGCCTCAAATATTCAATCATTTTGTTTCAATGCAAGTTTTCTCAGATCAATACTCAGTCATTTCATACACAAAAATAATATAATCACACACACATGCACATACACACAATATTTGTTAAGAACCCCCCCCCCCCACACACACACACACACAATCTTGTTACCATAGTTCCCCATCAATTTCCCTATGTTCCCTCAAAACACTGTATTATATTAAATTGCTTTGGAGCAAACAACTTTGTGTAAAATGCAAAATAATAATTATTTTTGTATAAAGTTTGGACAAATTAAGTACATATCTGCTATCCATTCATTTCATAGAAAGTCAACAGCGAGTGGCTAATAGACCATTCATGAATTGACAAGCAGAGCTCTGTTGACAAGTAAGTGTTCCGGAGGACAGTGAAGTTTGCGGTTTTATTGGTACAAACCATTGATGTATAGGGCAATATCCCACATGGCGATTATAGTTCAATAGACTCTTCTCACTTACAAACATTAAATCACTACCAGATGTTTACAGGCATGGCAGGTTCAAAGTCTGCTCGAGTCTAAGGAGTAAGCACTGTTGTGTTAATAATCATTAGCTGTCATATGCCTCTACAACAGCGAGGTACGACAGCTAACGATTGTAACATTAACAGTGCGGTTAAGCTAGCTTTATGAGGTATTGAGCTCGCTTAGACAACGCTTGTATATCGACCATCAAATCATCACCTATGCAGGTACAGGTCAAGGGTCATGTGTATGTTTCCATAGTTACATAGATTGATGCTGTCATGTCATATAAATCAATGGATGTCAAATCCACACATCTATTTTGCATAGATTTACACATACTTTTACATCAGTATTAATGGTTTCTTTTTAAGACTCACAAAAAAGTTGTCATTTTTATTAAAAATACCAGTAACAACTGTTTATTGTCAATGAATCTATTCACATATCAGGTTTACTGTTCCAGGGAATGGGCAAAGTCAAAGTCAATGACCTCAAGTGACCTTTAAGAAAATAATTGTGGCTTATAATGGAGAGTTGAACTTATATCAAGATTTTAAACAAGGGAAAGAACTACTCTGTTTTATTTATAGGAGATAATACGAAACATTACAATGAGTCTAAACAAATAGATAAACTTATCAAACAATACGTTATTGAGGCAATTGAAAACAGAAAAGATTTTGTTAAAACTAATTTAGAATAGTTTAGCAGTTAGATTTCCTGACAACTAACATTTGAAGCATACTTTTTTTTTTTTCCTCGTTTCATCAATATTCTTACCTCACTTTGGTTTATTTTGTTTAGTTTGTTCCTGTATATGTTTTTACTCGTCGTTTTTAGTAGTGTATTTACAGTGTATTTTAATTTTTTGGTTAGTGTTGCTCCTAACAATCTTAGTGCGCCCTTGATACAGAAGGGATGCAATAAATAAATAAATAAATACATGTAAATAAAATAAATCACTTCCCTATAGATTAGTGTATTGCCAGTTCAATGTCAGTAGATATATGTACTTATGAATATGTGAATGTCGAAATAGACTTGATTAACAATGATTGACGCATATATTTAATTAGGCAAAATATACTGAAAAAGTCTATATGTTTTGTCTAATTTAGCCATTAAGATTCAGCCGTGCACATGACATGCACATCATTTTATCAATGAAAGTTTGATTTTTTAAAGCCATCTTTTTCTTTTTCTCCTTCTTTAACAAAAATTACTGTTTGCTTTTTGTAACTTTCATGTTTATGGTTGTTTTAAGTTGGAGTGACCTGTGTTTCATCCATCTCTCAAATATGTGTTGAATAGTTCTACCTAGTTCTTCTTTCAACCTGATCAACATGTAATGGCAAGTATGGAACATGTGGAGTAAATACAAAGGGAAAAAAAATGTCACGTTTATATAACACTCATAATGTAGCTACTGCAGAGATCTGTTTTGATTTTATTATTGATAAGACTCCTTCATATTTCATGTCTTTACTCTTATCAATTATGTATGAATACTCAGTATCAATATCATACATAATTGTGTATCATTTTTCTACAATTTTTCCATTTTGATTTGAGAGACAGTAAATTATGCGAATGTTTTTTTCTAAAACTCACTTTATGTCAAAATAAAGTGAGTTTCAGAAAAATATTTGCATAATTTACTGTCTGAAATCAAAATGGAAAAATTGTAGAAAAATGATAAATTAAAACAATTGTGAACATTTTTTGTAACTCAATTTCCGTCAAAAGATTTCTAAATTATGTGAAAGGTTTCTTAAAGTTAGTATACTATTTATTGGAGCAGATATGTAATGTCCAAATATGGTAAATATGTCAACTCAGGATGCTACTTACGTCACTATAACAGTTGGGGTCTTCTTCTTCTTCATCTTCTTCTTCCATAACTGGCCACCTTCAACATGTTGAAGATTTTTCCAGTGGTTCACTAATTGGATGAAGAACGTTTTGTGCTGATTGAGGGACTTTGACCAGACCTGGTTAAGAAACCACGTTGGCACCCAGACAATTAAGTGTTTACTTGCTAAAATTAATCTATGAAATAGAATAACAACTTGAGTTTGTGAAGACGTCAACAAGTCCTGTTAATTTCCTAAAATATATATTGACAATAATAGTAGTCCATGTAGTCTTCTCAGTGTTGGGGGGTCTAACAATTCTAACATGAATGAATCTACATTTTTTGTTATGCTAATTAAGTGACGTACAATGCAGTTTGTGTTTTTGTCTACGAGCCCATCTTTGGGGTAGCTATAAGTATTAAAAATAAACAATAAACAACATTGACTAGTATTTCCACACATCTGAACAGATCTGGATGTTGATCACCCCCACCCCCACGCCCACAATATGACGTACTTTCTTCTTATTTGCCTTGATATAATTCTCATATGAGTACGTGTTCTTTCTTTAAAATATGCTGATAAAAAGCAAAACATGTGTACACTACAGAACTTGTTATTGTATTTTTGTAACTGTCAGTGAATTTATTGTTTAGGTGTTCTTGTTGTTGATGTCTTTATCTATACTGAACACACCAAAGATATTAGTTATGGTATAAAGTTATTAGAGTTATATATTTCAAGCAATTTAGCCAGCCTGGCATTCATGCAGATGGGGGGTTTTGGGGATATCAAAATTCAAAACCCCCCAATCACCTGGATTCCAGGCTTAAAACCAAAACTGGTATAGCTGGGCATGATATTATCTTGATATATTATTTAAAATATCTCCAAGCTATATTATACTCGTAAGGAGATCAGAAACATCCAAGACTTGCACACCAGATAAATCTGTCTCACTGTCACGAAAGTCATATCAAATTTATTTGATCTCTTCCCTGTCACGACATCATAAATTCATCATCGTACAGGAAAATGAAATAACTTCCTTAGTACATGATTCACTTCCAAGGTCACCATGACAACACACAATGATTGTCATAAATTCAGCTAAAAAACATAAAAGACGACTTAAATTTTGAAATGAAAAGGAAGTACATGTACTATTTATCACACTTCCTTATGACCTTTGAATTAGAATCAGGGAAGGAATTGAAAGACAACTGTATTTAACGTCAAACACCACTTGATTTACAGCTACTCCTTCACATCAAATCCCATCAAGTGTCAGTGTTCTAATGGGCAATTTCTATCTATCTATCTATCTATCTATCTATCTATCTATCTATCTATCTCTGTCTGTCTGTCTGTCTGTCTGTCTGTCTGTCTGTCCGTCCGTCTATCTATCTATCTATCTATCTATCTCTGTCTGTCTGTCTGTGTCTGTCTGTCTGTCTGTCTGTCTATCTAGTTAGTTAGCTAGCTAACTAGCTATCTGTCTCTGTCTATTTAGACACACATATAGCTTATATTTTATAACTGCATGTAATATATGGAGTACTATATAGACTACAGAATATTTTCATATACACAACACAAAAACAGGCATATAGATCGACAGACACATATACACATAGACAGACATACACACACACATACATACATACATACATACACATACATGTATACATACATACATACATACATACATACATAAATACATACATACATACATACATACATACATACATGGTACATACATACATACATACATACATACATACATACACACACACACACATAATATGCCTCATAAATATCACTTTAAAATCATTAATATTAAGTGTACTATATGAAAAGGCAGAATTAAGTTCATACAGCAGGAGGTAATGTCATATGTCAGAGAGTTGTTTCCTATTTCCTTATCTCTTTTAAGTGTCTGTTGCTTTCACAATACACCCCGCTATTACACTTCCCCCAACAGCCACTCAGAAGGCATTCAACCTTAAACTAACATAAGATAAATCATTAGTGGTTAAATGTTGGAGATAAAACAGCTGCATGCATTTTGTGGTTGAACTACCAAACCTTTATATAGCAAAGCCTATGTCACACCCATTAATCTAGGACACTCCTTGTTCTTGGCTTGCTGACAATGACACAATACAGAAATTCCCAGCTGTTGTGAATCACTGTAAAATAGTCATACCAGATATTGAACTTCCTATATTTTCAAATTGTTTTTTTTTTTCAAATTTTTCAGCCAAGATACCAAAATTTTGATAAAAATTGAACAACCAGGATAATTTCTGTGATATCAATCCAAAATCAATCTGCAAATCATCAAAATGTTGGAAAGGAATTACATTTTTTGCTGATAGTTTGGGTGGGAATTGAAGTGTGGTTGCTTGTTCTGGTGGGAAAGTTGATACAAAAACAGAATTAAAAGAACTCTCAGACTGGTTATTTTACAAGGAATTTGGAAGTATTAACAGTGTAATAATTCTGTCAAGGAGTTTAATTGGTTTAATAGAAAGTAAGAGTTATGTCCACAGGAGGGCGGGAAAAGTAGGTCAACTTATATATACACGAGAATCTCTAGTACTAGTAGTTTAGGCAGGAAAAGTAGAACAAACAGATGAGCAAAAATTCTATACAATCCTTTTGGTAGTAATTTAGGAGGGAATAGTTGGTGTAACAAATGGACAAGAATTGTATTCAGTGCATAATTTTGGAGGGAAAATATATGTAATAAGTTTATTCAGGCAAATAAAAGTAACAGATATAAACGAGAATCTGGTCAATAAGTTTGGCTTAAAAATAGAATAAAAGATGTATTGTCTGTTGAGTTACACTTAGTGGGAAAGTTAATATGATATGTTTGACATAAAAACAGTTCAATGGTATTTGGTAAGGATCGAGGTGAACATTATGTCAAGTTATTTTTTTACCTTTTAGGACTGTAGGGGAAAGTATGAAAAACCGGAAACTCTAGATCTTACATCTTAATACTACTCAATGGTGAAACAGGTAAACAATTCTGTAATTGCCAAAATATAGAAGAAGAAAATGTATTAGATGTGGATTTCTTGTGTTTACTTACTTTTTCATACAGATAGTTAACACTAACCCTGCCCCCCCCCTCCCCTATTTTCCCAAGCTTAAGTAGTTTTGTGACAGAAGAAAAAAAATGTATCAGATGACATTCCTTAATTTCCCATGTTTAACATCCTCTTTCCCATGTTACATTTTCATTAGGATATTTAACATCCTCTTTCCCATGTTACATTTTCCGAGGATATTTAACATCCTCTTTCCCATGTTACATTTTCATTAAGATATTTAACATCCTCTTTCCCATGTTACATTTTCATTAGGATATTTAACATCCTCTTTCCCATGTTACATTTTCATTAGGATATTTAACATCCTCTTTCCCATGTTACATTTTCATTAGGATATTTAACATCCTCTTTCCCATGTTACATTTTCATTAGGATATTTAACATCCTCTTTCCCATGTTACATTTTCATTAGGATATTTAACATCCTCTTTCCCATGTTACATTTTCATTAGGATATTTAACATCCTCTTTCCCATGTTACATTTTCATTAGGATATTTAACATCCTCTTTCCCATGTTACATTTTCATTAGGATATTTAACATCCTCTTTCCCATGTTACATTTTCATTAGGATATTTAACATCCTCTTTCCCATGTTACATTTTCATTAGGATATTTAACATCCTCTTTCCCATGTTACATTTTCATTAGGATATTTAACATCCTCTTTCCCATGTTACATTTTCATTAGGATATTTAACATCCTCTTTCCCATGTTACTTTTTCATTAGGATATTTGACTACACCCTAACTGTGACTCCCCCCCCCCCCCCACACACACCCAACCCCCACATGCCCAAATAAGTTTTCCAAGCCTGGGTAAGTTTTCCCTTCCACTGTTGCTTGAGGGAGTGTACCATCAGCTACAAAGAAGTGTATTGATGTGGAGGCCCTGTATTACACTCCTCATATGGGGTACTTGTAAAACGTTGGGTTTCCCTGCCTTTAAACATAAGTAATGCTAACATGGTATGATTGTTTATTTGGTTCTTACTTAAACTATTTATTTACAATTCAACTTAAACAACATATTACTCACTTGCCTTGTCCATAGCATCTTGCTTTGAAGGTTATTTTCTGTTTGCCAAACAATGTTTGGCTGGATAAATATTTACTCTATATATTTAATTAATATTCACACAGTAAATATTAGTATAAAAGTCATCATTCATGTCCTATGTATGACATATGTACATATACACAAATAAGGCTACATGTCCCTGTGGTTTTGTCAAAACAATTTATCAACATGTCCCTGTGGTTTTGTCAAAAAAATTATCAAATATATAATGTCCCTGTGGTTTTTTCAAAAAAAATTATCAACTACATGTCCCTGTGGTTTTTTCAAAACAATTATCAACTACATGTCCCTGTGGTTTTGTCAAAACAATTATCAACTTCATGAACCCTATGGTTTTGTGAAAACAATTATCAACTACATGTCCCTGTGGTTTTGTCAAAAAATTTATCAACTACATGTCTCTGTGGTTTTGTCTAACAAAATTATCAACTACATGTCCCTGTGCTTTTGTTAAAAAACTTTATCATGTCCTTGTCGGTTTGTCAAAAAATCTTTATTACCAACTACATGCCCCTGTGGTTTTGTCAAAAAAAAATTTAATATCACATGTGCCTGTGGTTTTGTCAAAAACTTTTATTATCAACAACATGTGCCTGTGGTTTTGTAAAAAAAAAAAAAAAATTATTATCAACTACATGTCCCTGTGGTTTTGTCAAAAAACCCTCTGACTTTGACACCCATATGATGAATGGCATATTTGAAATATTAAAAAAATGAAATTATCAACCTTTGACATACTACTATTAAAAACAACACAGGTCATGCTACTGAAGCAAAAGCGTCACCAGATGACTTGGATCAGGAAGCAGGGAGAGATGAGCTGTATTCAAATAAACAGAACAAAGCTAAAGTCAATATTAATGAATAACTGGAAGGGGTTAAAAAGTTACGAAGGAAGGTAATTATTGTCAAATCTCTGAGGTAACATTTTTTTTATTGCAATGTATAGATGCTGTAGACAGTGTATATATAAGTCTAAATGGAGACAAGAATGATGTCTACAGCAATATTGAACAGAGATTGATAATAGTCAAAGTCATCAATAAACACGAGATTGATTTAGTCAAAGTCATCAATAGAAACATACTACTTTACCATTTTTACCATGTTTACTGATTTTATTGAAGTGTATCATCGCTAGCTGTGATATGTACCTGGTCATTTAGAGAGTATTGAATTCTATCATGGATTTTACGAGTCTTTTACTTTTAAAAAGTTTTCTGAATTCGATCCAAAAATCGTACAATATGTTTTGTAATGTATAGAATCATAGTGTAATGTGCTTCAGTATAACAAATCTAAGCAAGAACTTGCTTTCACAAGTAATTGATACTGCAGATGTTTAATAGTATCATTTGGGGAAAAAATCTTGAAAGCTGAAAGAGGAATTCTCTCTGAAAGTTTGTCACATGATCAATGAGTGCATAAACATACTATTTAATAGGCACAATGCAATTTGAGACAGGCAAATTCATTTTTCCATCACTTGATAGATTTTAGCTGTATCATTATTACCTGGTAATACTCTACCGTTAACTAACTCCCCGGTGATGATTCTATCCAATCCCATAACCTCCAGAAAACTGACAGAAAGACTGAAGAAAGAATTATCCTGCAGAAACTGCAAGCTATGCAAGATGTTAAAACTACAGGTTTATTGTTACACATGATATATAGCAGAGGCACACCTAGTAGTTTAAGATGGGCAATGCAATCTCAGTTGATATAGTCTCAGTAGATAAATTGAAATGATATCAAAAGTACTAGTTGCTGAAATACAATAAAAATATGAGGGCCGTAACATTGAACATCATTTGACACATGGGTATATGTCAAAAGTTACTGCTTGTGATACGACGAGATGGTTACACAGGGCAATTCATCACGCAACTCGAGAAGCAGAAAATCTGACATGTCAGATTCCTTGCGATACACCTAGCAAAGTCACAAGGCTATGCGATTATGATTGTACATGAGGCAAATCGTCACATGCGATGAATTGCTTAGTGCATTGCTCATCGAGTTGCCTCATGTAGCTGGACCTTCAGGTTATAATCAGGATCCCAAAATAGTCTGAATACTATTATAGATATGTCACCTGAACGGAATAGCTATCACATCAAAACAAGATCCTAGTCAAGTTGTGAGGACACATGTGAATTGACATGACGTCCTGTGCAACAGGTGGAAGCTACCCGAGTACAATCTACTGTAGAAGGGTATTATATTTCAAAATCATACACAAGAGAACAATCTTTTCTTTTGGCTTACTATTATGTACTATACTAGAGAAATGTCACTGTCACTGGAGGCCCCATTATAAATACACACTGTACCAGCTTTGGAAAAGAAAATCTAAGCTTCGCTTCCTCTTCATTTGTTTATTTTAAACATTTTTTGTACAGAGTTTTTCCCTATGGGATTGTATGGTCCCGATTATGGAGCTGAGGAGGTTATATGAGCTAAGTTGAGTTGATGTGGATAATCTGTGCCAGGGGTAATTGTACAATGCTGTTTTGATCATGACATCCATTGCTGGAAGGGAGCTTCACGAGTATGACATTTCCGCCATGATTTCAAAACAGTATGTCCATTGTCATTGAGTCTTGTATAATTATGCTAAGGAAGCAAAATTGGTTCAATTTAAAGTCACATATGTTGTATTTTATTATTTTTTTGTTTCTGTAAGTATATATTTCTGATTTCTGTACAGCATGTATTCACTGTCCATGGCAGCAAGATATAAAATTAAGTAAAGATTATTAATTTATAACATAAAAAATTACAACAAAACTGGAAATACATATTTTTTTATATTATATTCTCTGACAAAATGGTTACTGGTACTGTAAGATTCAGATCTTTTCAAAAACTAGATGCTTAGACAAAAAAAAAAGGAATTGTTTCTGGTCAGTGTGGGCATCACCTAAATACTCCCGTGTCAGTCTTTTTGTGTGTGTGTGTTTGTCCAGCCCATGCAGTCTGCAGATCCGTTGGGAAATACAAACATAATCCTCCCTACTTTAGCGAAGACATCTGCAAACTGCAGCCAATCATGAACAAACAAATGACAACTGCCCCCACATACACACTTGCTCTAAAGTACTAAATAAAAAGAACAGTAACTGCCATAAATAGTAGACCGAGTGACAGGTTTGTTGAGAATTACAAAAAAATAAAATAAAAAGTCATTGCACCATTTTAGACAAACTGTCCTGACCAGAAACAATTCTTTTTTGTTTTTGCCTTTAAAGGATTCTTTTTTACTATTTCCCTTTTTATAACTTGAAGGTTTCAAATCTGAAGTCAGCGAATTCTTCCTTTCTGTGTGTGAAATGTGTCTTAATATTTTGGCTGAATTTACTCACATCGGATCAATATCAACAAGAAATCCTAACCATGCAATGATACATGTCATGTCATGTGCTAATGATGAACGTACATACTAACGGCTTAGATGAGTATTACACGAAGACAATATAATCCGATATTCTCTTTTTGTGCAGTGAAAGGGAATTATGGGGCTATTGACAGCCTAGCAATGTCAATATGGTACATTCATGGATATTTTTACGCCAGAGGAAATTTGTAAAAAAAAAAAAAGGTTGAAAACAATGTTATTTGAGAATTTGCTGCAGATGGATGCATGGACAAAAAGACAATATCACCGTGTATGAATTGGTAACCCTGGAAATAATTTCATTACACATGAACTCAGCAGAAAATTTTCTGGGTGCATTTTCTGTCACTACAGGCAGCCTGGTGGATCTGGATTATTAAAAATGTTCATCAACTTTCACATTAAAAAAAAAAAATTCTGGTAAGGATTTTTTAAAACAAAATTTATTCTCTCCCCCAAAAATGTATTTCTTTAGTTTTATAATTGTGCAGCATATGATGTACCTACCACCTGTGATCTGAATAAACAAACAGGGAGTACATTCCCAACACGATTCAACCAACGTGACTGCAGGTAGAAGTCAATAATGCCAGTATACCTGCAGTGCTTATATTTGAAGAAATGCATTAGCCATCATCAACACATTGAATTGCACTGACAGCCTATGATCCATATGTGAATGAAAACAGTTATTTATATACTTAGGTAAATGTACTAGTCTGTAACAACATGATTCAACAAATTTGACTGTATGTACAAATCGTATGCAATGTACAATGCCAGCAGACCTGCTCATCTTTTTAAACAAATGATGGAAATACAAATTTTGTTTTACCTTGGGTGTTCTAATTGCACTAAAGTATTATCTTACCCCTAACTTTATGGTTTTATCATTACAAATAGAACTCAAAAGACTGCCATTATGGCTCAGGTTAGCTTGATCTTTCCAAATAAGGTTTGATATCCTTAGTATAAGCTGTTCCTAGAAAAAGTAATCTGTGGCTGTCAGAATTAATGCCTGTATCATTGTACTGTTGAATGCAAAAATGCTAGTTTAAGAACATGCACAACACGTCTCAACCAACGTGACTCAGATCGTTTGTAAGCTAGCTTACATGCTCATAATATGCCAGCATACCCACATTCTTGAACATGTGCATTTGTGGAATTAATTTCACATGGCATATCACTATGTCCAACTGACATGAAGGAGTATTAAGTTATTACAGGAGGGGAGGACTGGGGGAATGTTGAGGGGGGGGGGCACTTTTTACAAATCGGTTCTATGGGGAGGGCCATGTTTTAGAAAATGGCATAAAGGGAAGGTCACATTTTCTTTTGATTCATTATATTGTCTAATTTTTGCATTTTTGGGGGAATTTCGCATCACACTGTTGCCACATCAGTTAGGGCTAGGGTTAGGGTTAAGTGTGAGGTACACGTACCGTAATATCAGACCATGTCAATCAAATTACTGCTGACGTGCAAGCACGTAGTGAATTCTTGGACCTGGAATAGAATATAACTGCCTAGGCACGGCGGGAAAATAATGAACATTCAATTTCTTGGTCAACACCATAACTAAACTGCTCCACATACTTCGCATATATTACTATAGGCGCACATGGGAATAAGTTGAACTTCTTGTTCTATTTTGACCCTCTAGCATGAGGTAAAAAGCTACTGCTCACAGGAGTAAAATGGGAACAGTTGGGTGAGATATAATAGGGAGATGTTGTGGAGATGTTGACCCCAGTCCAAACAGTATTGGGAGTGTGCCCATCATTATATTGTTTGGGAGTTAATTTTCTGGCCTTTAGCTCAGCCAATGAGATCTAAACACAGGTATAATTGATAAATACAGTGCCGATTTCACAAAAATTCACTCCGATGTTAGTAGCTGAAAATAACAAATGCCTTTAAACTTTCAACATCTGACGGTGGCAGTGGTGGGATTTAGTCCTTTACACTAATGATTCTGGGACTAGTGTCCTTTAAATTTCCATCTCTGACATGTTTTTTGAAATGTTTTAATGGGTTGGGGAGGGTCATGTTTTATTGAAGGGAATTGAAGGAGGGTCACAGTTAGGCACAATATGGAGACAGGGAAGGGTTGATAGCCAACAGCCTTGGCCTGATTCCCCTCCCTTGTAATTACTGACGGCTCCCTAAAACCCTATGTAATTGATAGACATAGGATTACAAAGGATTCACATTGTTCATTAATCTGCCACTAAAACTCTGCTACTCAAAGGACACGTTTTTCTCGCATGTTATTTGGCATATCTCTAGTGACAATACAGTAATTCATAAAAAATTCTAATGCTTTCGATGCTAAAGATGATTACGTAGAACTGGATGAGTCATTCTACGTCACATAAAGGGTTGAAATAAAGCAGTTATAAGGTTAATGTCTAATAATGACATACATGTACATATTTTATCCAAAATGCAACAAATTTTTTTCTGTGCTTTGTTTTAGATAGAATTTTGTTCAAAACACATGAAATCACCAATTGAGTAATTCAAAATTCATCCAATGAAATGTTTTATTAAACCATGACGTAACTAAAAACTGTGCCAACATAGTCTATCAACTTTTATTTTGCCATTTTGAATGATTTCGGAAAAAACTTTAAAAACTGTGCCAACATAGTTTATCAACTTTTTTTCGCCTTTTTGAAAGATTTCAGAAAAATTTTTTTCACTGAATGCACTTTTATTGGTAACTGCTGTAACCTTACATATAATTTGGATGATGAATTACATGTAAATAACACCATGGTAACTTTAATATTCAACTTGGCAATCAGGTGAAGAAGACCTAACTTCACTAGACATGTGTTCAGCCATTCCTGGGAATTTCCAGCAGTTTATGGAAAAACACATTACTCCAACAAATCTCTTTGTCTTGAGAAAGAGAATGTACTATTTACTATTAAAAGGTAGAAATATGTCTGACTGAACTTAACTTTAAAAATCACCCAGGAGATAACTTTAGTGAAAGCTTAATATTGTATAAATTTATAAAACTGAGAGCGTTAATTAATGTAAACAGAAACTACAGAAATTCAGTTTTAACAATATGGCATGGCAACTAACAACACAGATAACATATTTTTTATACAATATACTGTGTGAATCGTGCCTGCTAATGAAAGCAACTACAAGGTCACAATGCTTGTATTAACAAGCATTGACGTCAAACATTGTTTAATGTGTTTGAGAATTTCAACAAGATCCAAAACTAGGTGTTTGTAAACAAGGCAGCTGGAACAATATGTCAGACATTCAATTTTTGCTGACCTTTGTCAGTATGAAAACCATATTTTAATAAGTGATATTATACCCTGTGGGAAAATATCTGGCAGCACTTACGACACAGGAATGAAACAAGATGTTTAATATGTTAATTACAATTTTTAAATAAGAATTGTCATTCCTTGCAATCATATGGAATACCCTCACATTTGAAAACATGTTTTGTCTGATAATTTGCACATCTTTGTGACATCACTTACAACAGATTTTAACCATTACATTTACAAACTACCTTTCTTGCAAGGAAACTCAGGGAAAATAACAAGCCTTCATTGAAGACATAGACCTGAACTGGTGTGCTTTAAGGCAAAGTTAATTTGCAAATTTGAATGGTGTCTCAAAAACTTCATAATTTATGACCAATTTGTTATTTGGCCTTGAATATGGCAGTCAAAGTCGAAAGTCAAGATATAAAAAGAAAGCCGACATTTAGGGTAAAGACATTTAAATGGAGTCTTTGTGTATTCAACTTCTTGAGTTTACGTAGAAAGAATAATTTCAGTCATTTTGTCTTGAAAATGTTTGTCAAGGTCAAAGTTCATATCTCATTAGAAAACTCATCATTGATAATGTGAGGGTAGACACTTGAATGGTGTCCATCTGTATCAAACTTTTGGAGATAACAGGCAAAAATCACAAATATGGCCGCCATTTTTCTATACAGGTCAAGGTCATTCAAGTGACTTGCATATGTCTCACATAGTCAAACCCAAGACATGGTTAAAATATTATCACTTGAAATGTTTTAGTCAAAAAGCTATGAAGATAACCAAGATTTGGCTATTTGAACTTGATGAAGACTTTCAAGTTTAAAGGCCAAGTCTTCAAAAAAATCTCATATTTGATTATTATGGGTGCAGGCACATGAATGGAGTCACAATATATTACATCTCAAAAAATTATGATGCATATTGTGATATGTAACGTGATATTCACTTGCAAAAGAAAGTGACATGTGTATGTCTCACATTCAAGTAACATATTACATTTGTGCCAGGTTTGGTTGAAATCAGTTGATACATACCAGAGATGGGAGGATGAATGCACAGACAGACACACACACACACACACGCACCCCATGCATGGGGATTACATAACATTTAGCTGTTAGTCCAATTTTATTCCTAAGTCCAATTTTATATGTAAATTTCTTTCATAATGTAAGTACATATAATGTTGGTGCTTATCATTTTTAGAAATTTAGATAATTTCATAAAATTACTACGTAACCTATCTCTTTCCACCAAAAATCACAGATCAAAACTGATGAAAAAGAGTATTCAAAAACTAATAACTGGCAATTCTACATTATGAAAATGTTGAAAATGTTTGTAGAAAACCTTGTATACTAGTGAGATTTACAAAGCACTGTTAAATGCCCGAGGGTATAAATTAGAGAGACTTGTGGGATATTCTGCTGTGAATAATGTGATCCAATTACTTCAATGCCATTAAAGAGGCAATTAGTAAGATTCTAGTCAGACAATTGAAGATTACAACAATGTATAAGTGCATGTCAACATTATCATCCTGTCCAGTTCCATGTGCAGGAACATGTGACAACAGTTAGGGATGATTGCACAATGTCACAGAAGCTCAATGAACTTTGTCTGTTTGGGGAAGGGGTCTGACATCAGTGCAATTGCTGAATTTCATTTTCACACTTCTATAACCAAATGTCGAAAAGTTTCACGCCACAATGTTAACATAACTTCTATATTTACTACTGAGATGTTGATAAGTTGATTAAATTTACTTCTAATGTGATACACAGTGCTGGGTTTCCAGTAGTATATGAATGTGTTTACCATCATCTTTTTACATTGCATTGATCATAGTGGTGTGACCACGCTACAATTTTCATCATGGTTTCCATCATATATAAATGTGACGATATCGCACATGTGAACATTCGTTTATGGAGAGCGGGGAGGGGAGTTTGTGCTAATCGAACCAAGTTCATTTATTGAACTTGTGCAACATTGTGTGATCATCCCTTACTAGCTTTAAATGTGAGTTTATGTGACATTGTCATTTTAAATTATACAAGATGATCTCCTGTATAAATACCATGATAACTGAATGGAAAGCTTTCTTTTCAGAGATGTATTTAGATGAATGAATTGTCTGTCAAATCTGACAGACATTCTATACATGGGGAGTGTACAATGTATTAGGTGAGGTTTAATAAGCACATGAAAGACCACATTGCCAATGCAGGAAAAAGCTCCTTTTAGGGAGTGATATATTTCATACTATTATTCAGTTGAATTGTCTGTCAAATGTGATAGGCATTCTCCTTAGAAGAAGATCGTGTACGTATAAAGTGTGATTTAAAAAGCACATGATAGACCACGTTTCCATGTAGCAATAAAGGTCCTTTCAAAGATTGGAGTTGATTTCATGCTAATACTTATAAATTAATAAAGTATTTTCTCTAGATTTCAAAACCTGACAAACATATACTCTACTCATGATAATGAATGACACTAAGGTGTGATGTGAATGAGCACATGATAGATCATATGTTTCAGATGCAGAAAAGAAGCTCGATCCTTTCAGAGACTGGAGAAGGTAGATTTCCTGTTAATACTTTACTTGTATTGTCTCTAAATGTCAAACCTGGTATATACTAGGAAGAACAGTTATGTGAGGATTAGAAATCAGATGACGGACAACGTTTTCACATTAAAATGTTTCATCTGAGTCATCAAAAGGAGATTCATCTTTGTCTGCTTGCAATGCTTCGATCCCCTTTGGCACATTGGTTTTCAATATCAAAGTATGTCATGATCATGCTTTCAATCAAATGAAATGTAATTTAATCTCTAATCCACATAACCTGGATTATATATAATTCTCATTTAAAATGCACATGGTTTACAAAGCTGACACAATGACCTGAATATTAATTTACCGCTTATAACCTGATACCCTATATATATAGGGTGTACTATTACATCATAATATTACAAAAACAAAGTGGCTTTCCATATAAAAAAAGGCAAAATATGAGAAATGGGTTGGATTTTTAATTAATTAAATAAACTTAAGATGTTTTTCTACTTGAATCATACCCGGTAGTAGTCAAGATTTGTTACTTAAAAGTTACAAAAATATAAAATATATTAAGATTTGTTATGAAAAGTGATTTGTAAAAGAATGCCCAACACACATTAACCTTTTTGAATTAATTGCTTCTCTCTGTGAAACATTTTTGGGTCATTCAGATCAAGATCGAACTGTACATTTTAAGAACCGCTTTTATCCAAGAGCAGTGCATGTTCAGATTTTACCTAGTAAGCATTTAAGTTTTATGTTTTGTCTGTTTTATCATGACTTTGTACTGTATTGTATTGTTTTACAACTGTATGTATGTATGTGTGTGTGTATGGATGGATGCATGCATGCATGCATGTATGTATGTATGTATGTATGTATGTATGTACATGTCTTTGGTTTTTTTTTATGTTTAACAATGCAAAAAGTCATTTCTGCTCAGCCTAGCAATCGTTTTGGTTAATAGAGTACTCTAATCTAATTTAATCTAATCTAATCTAACTGGTAGGTAAACACAAGTAATCACTATTACATCCATACTATGCATGCATCTGGCACTTCTCCCATATAATGAAACCTCACCATGTGTTTCCCATTTTTCTTTACAAATCCTTTCCTGTATAAAGAATAACAAACCTTTAATTTACAATTTTCTTTGCATAACTTTTAATTATTTTATCAAATAAAAAAATGTAAGGTTAATAGAGAGACATACAAGTAAAAAGGGCCACCCAAAATCTCTCACAGTGTCATGACAACATTACGTCTGCTGGTCTCTATGCCTTGGTTCTAAAAGATCCAGTTCTGATGCCACCTGATTGCATGACCCTGTCTGCCTGTATGTATCACATGACATTTAATAATGGATAAACTTGATATAAAAAGCTGATAAAATTACATCGTGTATGCGCTAGATTTCACCAACATAAAGTGTCACATCCGTCTTAATTTGAATTATTAAGTAATTACTTGAAGGCGTATATATGTATACCTGAATCAGAATGTTTGCAAACAATATATATATATGTGAAGAGTATAGTGGCTATTAAAGAAAGTATACTGTACAGATACAGGAATTTCAGCTTTGATTAAACACTTAAGATTATCATTCTTAATTTGATCATCTTGAAATGAAGTGATGTTAACAAGGTATAAGTGGTCTTAAGTAAAGGTTTACACCTTGAGCTATTACTAGTGTACTAGTACTACTCTGAAACCAAAAGTAAGAAGGCTGTGGTATTTGGTGTGTATGTTCCCTGGGGGAGGATATGTTCATGCAAAGTTGATAAGAGTAATTTTCTATTTTTAGCAATTTTTTTGGTAATATTGGTCAAAAATGACAAATTTCAACTTGATATTTGTTGTGCATGTTCCTTGGGAAGAGGCTATTAAGGTTTGTTCATACCAAGTTGATATGGCTCATTTTCCATTTTAAACCATTTTAGGGGTATTTTTGGTCAAAACAAAGCCATGCCCTGACCATCAGACAAGTGGTGGTACATATTTCAAAGATTACATCGTTGAGTACGCAAGTGAATAAACATTAATTGTTTTTAAAAGTTTGACATTAAATATTATATGACTGTGCATTAGATTTTAAAAAGTCAATATTTCTGTCATATTTATATTTCAATATTTTGAGTGGATTCTTTTTAACTGAATGACAAAAGATTCCTGTTGGTGTACAAGTAAATGTCTGTCTGTATCAATGGACCTAGAAATTTGTTATATATGCGAGTGACATTTTATTGCTCAATCAATATCACTGACTCCAAAGAGAAGCAAAGTTGTGACAGATAATCACCACTTTGATATAAAAAAAATAAAAAGTTATCGTCCTCTGAGTCTTCCAAGTGGAAAGTGACTTTTCATAGGCCCTCCACCAACATTAAATATTATATTGACATTATAGATTTAAGGTCTATGGAATATTATATAAATTAAAACAAAGGTTAAGTTTTAGAAATAGATATAGATTTTGTTAAATATATGTTATCATCATGGAAAGTACCAGTACTTGTTTCCACCTTGGTACCAGTTGTTTATATGCAGAAGTAAACTGTGTTTGACTCCATGGTAACAAATTATTGAAAATATTATTTAGCCATTTATTGCTCATTCTCACAATTAAGCCAGAGCATGTATTTCCTCTGAAGCAAGGTAATGAGGCCTGTGATTTACGATGTTGTTTTATTGTTTTGTCCGCAAATCTTTGTTGGTTATATATACATTTGTTTTGTGGGTAGGGATTTGCTGATACATGTGTATGACTTGCGTTCTCTTTTAAAATAGCAGTCATTAGATTAGCAGGTATTCTAGACCTCATAAAATGTATATATTGTCACATCTGCTGCATTTCATTTGATATGCTTACGTGAAACCAATAAACCCGATAAACCAAACATTTTAGAAAGCTCTTGATCCCCTCTATGTGAAGATGTAAGTGAAATATCAAAATACTCAGGTTTAGCCTTGTGAACTTAAAACAGAGGGAAATAGACCAGTTTTGTGTCAGGAAAATGTCTTCTTCTGACAGTGGTGTGACAGGTATGCAGGTCTCAAAATTATTTTTTTTTACCCACCTGTCCATTTGGCAGGTAACATGAAAGTTTCATGCCTAACAACAATTTTAATCGACATCCTTAGCAATTTTTTAAAAGTTATCCAACTTGAATTTTAGTATATAACTTTTGGAAACACTTGGGTGATTGTCATCAATGTGCTAGAGGAATTATCATTTTTACATGTCACTGATTGAAAACCAGTACTTCTATTACATGTAAAGATTTTACTTCACTGTGAACTTGTCAAAATAATCCAGACAACATGTAATCATTTCTAGAACCCAGGGTACTCCTTTGGGATTTACTGTAGAAAGTAATACATGTATGTAAACATCTGTAACATGCCATGCATGTGTACAAAATTAAGATTGTCTTGTTGCTTGACCTTGCAGTACAGTATACATTTATACACTTCTTCTGTAACTTGTAAGTGTTGTTAGCAATAGTAGTAAGACGTCACAAAGTGCTGACACCAACAAACTTACATAGTATTTATTTGTTACCATGAATTTCTTAAGAACCGTGTATCATCCAGTCACATATACATCTCAAAGAAAAGTATTTGAACTGTGTCTTGTACAAAGAATTGTATTCGTTGTTATGCATCATTGGACAAAAATAGGCTTTTAATAATTATTGGTGTGCAAGAATACTTGCAGAGGCCACACAATAATATTAGTATATGTTATTGCTGTACAATAGTGAAAACACTATATTGCAAATTTTAATCCCAGACCACATAGAGCTTGAATGCATGCATATATAATTATGAACATGTGATATTCTTTGTATCATTTACATGAAATAACATGAACACACAGTTGTATTTTTAACAAAATTTGCTGTTTCGGATAAACAGAATAATAACAAAATCCGACTATGCATGAGAGCCACGCAGTGTGGGCACTTGTGGTATGCAGCGCGTTGTATGTACAGCCTCAGGGAACTGTACTGCCAGCACTTGTGCAAATACCCAAAGTACGGTATACTATACGTGTGCTCATGGGGTTCTGTCACAGTTTGAACTCGCTAGCAGTTAAAATAAAAAATAACTGAATGGTATATTTGGCACGTGGTAATACAGCTAGGATACAAGATTACATCAAATACAATTGCTACTTGCATGTGCCGAGAAACGTGATATCAGATCGCAATTACATTTAAATACAGTCAGTAACTGGAGTGTGGTTATTAATTAAAATGGTTCATGCATCAGTAAAAGTCCCTGAGCCACTGACTACTCTTGTACGTGTTTTTACATGTGTTTAGTTATATAATGGCATGTTTACACTTTCATACTGCAAGCACACATGAGCTGCATATAGATACTTCAGACCTTAATTTACATGTACGGTATGTGTAAAAGTAGGAAAGGCTTGACAGTTTCAGTCAGTGACATACATGTATATAATACCAATTAATATATATTATTCAACTATATTAATGAATGGAAAATTTAATGCATAACATATACTAAATAACCTTATTATTTGAAGTCAGTTTTATTATTCCCATTAGATTTATCAAAACTGATAACAAAAGGAAAATTGCAATAATTTCTTGCAACTGAAAAATGAGAGAGAGAGAGAGAGAGAGAGAGAGAGAGAGAGAGAGAGAGAGAGAGAGAGAGAGAGAGAGAGAGAGAGAGAGAGAGAGAGAGATTCAACAACCCATCATCAATCAAGCACTCATTTCAAACAATCCATTCCGTCTAGCAATCTATACATCCATTAATCAATCCACCCACTCATGTTCTGTAACCCTAAAAAGATGTCCAAATGTTGATGATACTTGCTGGTAATGTTCTGATTTGACAATTTAAGGGCTGAACTTGACAGAGCATAATCTTAGCTCTCAACGATACACATGATCAAGTCACATGATTGCCTTAATTACTTTATAGTCTATGACAAGTAGCTCTATAACACATTTGTCATGTTAATATAATAACAGAAATGACAGTCTTAACAGATTTACTCTGTCACTGAGTTTTGGTGTTGTCTTGTGTGGATTGTAGATTGTTTGTTCTGAGCGACATTGCAACATTTTCCAAGTGTATTTTTTAAATAATGCACAATGGCAATAAATATACCATTATTATTACATGATACTGTGTATGTCATGACATTCACAAGCCATTAACGGTCCAAGTGCAACAAACCCGCGGGCTTGCCTGACGAAAACGGGTGTCATAAAAGTTGTTTGCATCTCTAAAGCTGTTTGTAGTGTTACTTATAATAGCCTAATAAATTGATAACAACTGATATAAGACGGAGATAAGGTTTGCCTCAATTGACCCACTCCTTAGAAATGATCTTACGCTGTGAACTACACTGTTTACTTGTGTTATGTAAGAGCCCATCATCACATGTGTAAATATTGGTACTCTTTGATAACAAGTGGACTTGCTTCTTTAATGGCTTGTCCCAGTAATGTTGTAAATAAAACCCTCATTGGGTATATTATTTTGCTTATTCTGCATGAGGTAAAGATGTTTATAACCATGTTTTTACTCAATTACATGAAGGTATTAGAGTTATACAAAAAATGGGGAAAATACCATTCATGGCTATTTCAAAGAATGACAGATCATTGTCTTCCAGAACTTTATGGATATTTTTTCCATGACTTGAGTCATTACTGTTCATGAGATATGTGAATAAGTTCTCGAATTTGATTTCTACGCTTGGTAGTCAGATTTATCCAACTGAATTGTTTCAGCTACAATTTTCTATTAGTCTAACAGACTACCACCTTATAATTTTAGTAGTCGAGATACAGTGTTTAGTAGTCCATGTGCCCTCGACTACTGCCAATTTCAAGCCCTGGAATAAATGTTTAACTAACTAAAAAGCACATGGTTTTGTTGTGAAAACTAATATCCTGTTTGTTTGTACATGTAAGTTACTTTAAAAAGAGTAAGGTGTCAAAAGTGATCGACAGGTAGTTGTCATTGTGTCTGGCTTCTCCCTGTTTCTTATAGATTACCTAATCATTACCCAAACAATAGAACAGCCATTTTTTCAACCTAATCTACCTCATCAGTATGCATATTATGTTTACAAGCTAGGGGGTTTAATGATTTCCTTAAAAATCCCTGAAAATCATATTTTTGTCAACATCAACCATTATCTTGGTTATAATTGATAACTTTTGAAAGAATAATACTCTAGACAAGTATGTAAAGATATTTCGCTGATTAGCAGTGTGATTAAGTTAATTATCAGTTTATAAAAAATAGGATTTTTGCCATTTTCACAGTTTCTGTAAATCAACAGTATTGACAGCTTTAGAGGAAATGTTCACAACTAAAAACATGTTACAGTGGGTGGACTTGATTTTAGTGACCCGCAGTGTACCACCAGGGTCATAACCAGCTTACGCTATCACTTGCTCTGGACAGTTCAGCTGAGAGATCCATGGAATCAAGTGCTGGCTGACATGACATCTCCCGATAGTTGTCACAAAACTTGCACTGCTACACTAAAATCATATTTCAACTCTTAGCTTCATATTCAAGTATGTTATTTTGCTAATTCAGGTACATATAACGGTAATATAAACTTTCAGATTACATCTATCGCTCCCCGCCGCCATGTTTGACTGTATAAACCCAACAAAATCGGTTCGGCTAATCGGGTATCCCTGATAGATTAATGTGCATGCACCATTCCCGTAAGTGTAAAAAACTGAACTGATGTAGACCATGATAAACCAGGGGAGTCAATCAAGTCCATCCAGTATAGTGATTATAGTCTTAAATTTCTCTCAGATGTTCTAGCTATGTATGTTCACCAGAACTTCTTTTTTTCTTAATGGTTGTTCACGTTGTATGGTCACATAAACAGCTAAGGTAAGAAATCCTATGTTTTCAGAGGGGTGAAAATTTATTTTGTCTTTGAGTAAAAATGAAAGAATCCCAGGGCAGGTTTTGAACACTTAGATAGTGTGTTCTATGTTTTGGCAGATATGGGATACCTAACACACCACTGTCAGAAGAAGACATTTTCCTGACACAAAAAAATGGTTTATTTACATTTGTTTTAAGTTCACAAGACTAAACATGAGTATTTTGATATATATTTCATGTACATCTTCACATAGAAGGGATCAAGAGCTTTCCAAAAATGTTTGGTTTATTGGGTGTTTAGAGTAAGCATATCAAATGAAACACAACAAATGTGATAATATATACATTTTATGAGGTCTACTATACCTGCTAATCTAATGACTGCAATTTTAAAAGAGAACACAAGTCATACACAATGTATCAGCAAATCCCTACCCACAAAACAAATGTATATATAACCAACAAAGATTTGCGGACAAAACAATAACAAACATCGTAAATCACAGGCCTCTTTATCTTGCTTAATTGTGAGAATGAGCAATAAATGCCTAAATAATATTTTCAATAATTTGTTACCATGGAGTCAAACACAGTTTAGTTCTACATATAAACTACTGGTACCAAGGTAGAAACAATTACTGGTACTTACCATGATGATAGGATATATTTAACAAAATCTCTATTTATTTATAAAACTTAACCTTGTTTTTTAATTTATATAATAGTCCATAGACCCTTCCGTTGGTGGAGGGCCTATGAAAAGTCATTCTTCTCTTTAAATGCAATTTTCCACTTAGAAGACTCAGAGGACAATATTATTTTATCTTGGTATATCAAAGTGGTGATTATCTGTCACGACTTTGATTCTCTTTGGAGTCAGTGATATTGATTGAGCAATAAAATGTCACCTGCATATATAACAAATTTCTAGGCCCATTCATCATTTACTTGTACACCAACAGGAATCTTCTGTCATTATAAAAAAAAATCAACTCAAACTTATGACAGAAATATTGACTTTTTACAATCTAATGCAGTCATATAATATTTAATGTCAAACTTTTTAAAGCAATTAATGTTTATTCACTTGCCTACTCAAAGATGTAATCATCTTTGAAATATGTACCACCACTTGGCTGTTGGTAAGGGCATGGCTTTGTTTTGACCAAAAATACCCCAAAAATTGCTAAAAGTAGAAAATGACACTTATCAACTTAGCATGAACAAACCTTAATAGACCCCCCCCCCCCCCCCCCAAATATCAAAGTATTCTGACTGTTGGTTTCAGAGGAGAAGATGAAAATAGAAAGAGTTGACAGATGACGGAGAATCAACTTAACCCTTCAGCTTCGGTCAGCTGTCGCTGTCAGTGGAGTTCAAAAAAAAGGATAATATTTGGAATATGTGCAGTGTTAGAAAAGTTCTTTTTCATGAAATTCATTTTAAAATAAATCAGTTATGTCTGGAAAATGTATATATTGGAGAAGTTCTCATTCATGAATGATAGTAGTAGTAGTAGTAGTAATAATAATAATAATAATAATAATAATAGCATTCACTTTAAAAATAAACCAGTTGTTTGAAATATGTTATATGTTTGAGCTGTTCTAATTCATTAAATTCACTTTTAAAAAATAAACAAGTTATAACTGGAATATGTAAAATGTTAGAGCAGTAGTTCATACAATGTACAAAATGTACTCAACAGTCTAGTACACTAGTAATAGCTCAAGGTGTAGACCTTTACTAAAGACCACTTATACCTTGTGAACATCACTTCATTTCAAGATGATCAAATTAAGAATGATAATCTTAAAGCTGAAATTCCTGTAACTGTACAATATACTTTCTTAGCCACTATACTCTTCACATATATATATTGTTTGCAAACATTCTAATTCAGGTATACATATATACGCCTTCAAGTAATTAATTAATAATTCAAATTAAGACGGATGTGACACTTTATGTTGGTGAAATCTAGCGCATGCACGATGTAATTTTATCAGCTTTTTATATCAAGTTTATCCATTATTAAATGTCATGTGATACAAACAGGCAGACAGGGTCATGCAATCAGGTGGCATCAGAACTGGAACCAAGGCATAGAGACCAGTAGGTGTAATGTTGTCATGACACTGTGAGAGATTTTGGGTGGCCCTTTTTAATTGTACGTCTCTCAACTAACCTTACATTTTTTTTTATTTGATAAAATAATTTAAAAAGTTGACGCCCTCTACAGCTAATAGATAAGTGTACCAAACTCAGCTGGTGATGTGATCCTTAAATGTATGATTATGAATTTGAAGTATGATATTAAAACATTGTACATTGCCACTTATTTCTTGTTTTGTTACATTGAGAAACATAAAAGTATATATAGAGTTCCCCCAGAAAGACTTCAATGTAGGATGAATGATGTGTATGAAATGTGAACACTTAACAGTGTCTAGTGCAGTGGGATAACATGGCTTTGAAATAACAATATTCATGTGCATGGAAATTAAGAGAGGAACTCAAAAAACTTTTGTATTGAGTTGATTTTATAGACACTTATCGATTATTAAGGATTAATGCATATTAAAATCTACAAGAAAATTTTGCATTTTACAGTCTTCAGCTATAGTTCTCAAAGACTATTTTTTAGAAATAACCAGACTGGTACGTTGTGTTCATGTACAAAAAGACATTATATAGTCACGACTTATTTTTGCATTTTTTTTTGTTTTCCACTGAAATAAGCAAAAATAAGACTTTAGAAAATCTGCCCATGCTTACACAGAGTATATCCACTTCAAGAGCTCTACCATTTACCAGCCAAGTATTTGTCACACTTCAGAGTAATCCCTTGATTTAACTTTTGTATCCATAGTCTCATGCAAGCCAGTAAACAGCTTGGACAAATCTCCATCTGAAACCATAATCAAATTCTCTGCAATCGTGTAAATTCATGATTCTTTCAAATTTGTAATTATATCAATGATTACTTTGAACATGGGTTTTAATATTAGACCTGCCTAGAAGAAAGAATATCCACATGAATTGTCTTCTCCACTGTCTATAGGGCAACATACCGGTAGTAAGAGCTAATGTTCTGGATACCACTCCGAGGGTTTGGACAGGATCTGGTTTGAAATTGAAATTCAACAGTACTATAACCTGAAATGTGAGATGTGATGTAATCTCTCTAATAAAGTATAAGCAGGCATCAGTCAAGACAATTCACACAGAATATACTTCAACGTCTATAGATATGTCAAAAAAAATCATTACAGATTTATCCAAAAAGCAAAATGGATGCTTGAAATTAGGGTCAAAGGTCACACTATTGATTACTTTCACAGCCTGAAAAAAAGATCATTATTAATTGGAATCATCCTGAGGGCATGAGCACCTTGATAAAATTCCCAAATGGCACACAGAAATGAAATCATGAAATCTGACTCAAATACGGCAAAATAGTGATCCGAGTTGAGGTCTTCATATTCCATTGTATCAGTTGAGTTAGAGAATGTCAACCTGATCATAAATTAAATGGTGGATGCAACAGCAGATGAAATGGATATTTGCTAAATTAGAAATTCCCAGAAAGTGTCTTTCATGAAGAAGAAAAAAGATCAGAGCAGATTAAGGAGATCAAAGAGTAAAACCTAAAAGCTATATGAGACAATTAAAAAGCTTTCATAATATCAAAATTGCTGTAGATTTTCAATTTCACTCTCCATAATAACTGTGAAGGCAAAAAGCAAATATTCCACCTGGGAACAAGAATAATATGAGAAGATGGCAGATTAATGATCCAAGTACATTTGAAAATGTGTACTCTGAACTCCATGTTTGGGACAGTGTTGTTGGTGAGGGCAGTATTTAAGTGGAAAGAATGTGGAACAATTGTTGACTGTACTAGAGAGGTGCATACCATGTCAGAGCTGGGGAAGTTCAGTCAGGATATAATTATTATAATAATAATAATAATAATAATAATAATAATAATAAAGGAGAAATATAGAGCACCTAATCTCTGCAAGCAGAGCTCAAGGCACAGGAATAAATGGGAAGAAAATTACTCTATGGTAAAAGGAAATATGGATTCACAGACACTGGATACTAGGCAATTGAAGAAGGCTGAGACTAATGTTTAAATATAAAGGTCTTGAGAGAATGCGTACAGCAGAAGGATGTAAGAGACTTGGAGTGATGAAGATCAAAAGGAAGATGGTTCCATAAAGACTTGGGCCAATGTGAGAGAAAGATCTCTCACCAAAAGTCTTTGTTGAAACCCTTGGAATACAAAGAAGATGAGAATCTGAGGAAGACCGGAGTATATTGATGAAGAATTTTAGAGAGGTATTGTGGTCCAGAACCCACAACAGAATTGAAGCAAACTAGGGATATGGCAATAGGGTTAGGTCCACTGATATTATCAAAACTTGATTTGTATTATTGAAGGGGGTGGGGGGACATTTATGCCCCTGGCAGATTCAAATTACACACACAAACACTACAAAAATTAAACACTACAGGTAATAGGGTTAGGTCCACTGATATTATCAAAGCATCAAAAGTCTATATTTCAACCAGAAACAATGGGCCAAATGTCTGCATTTGGGCAAGACAATGGGAGTTAAAAGTCTCAAAAAAATATGGAAATTGGCTATGAAAAAATCTTGGAAAACTTTTGAAAGTATGTTATCCCAATATGGGATCAAAGGTCATGGTAAATGCATTCAAAGATGGGGTCAAACCTCTACATGATGCTTTAAAAATCAAGAATCAAAAGTCTACATAAGTCAAAAGGGAGGGGAGGGTGTTCCAAAACCGTGTATATATCCTTACCACATGAGTCCCCTGACCCCAGATTGTTTGGTAACTATGACAATTTTACTTGATTTTCCCACTTTCTGTTACCACAGTTCCAAAATCTTAGTAAAAAAACCACTGTTACGGTAAGTGAGTAAATATATGACCTCCATTCTGGATGCATTTTATAGAGGTTATCGCTAAGGTCATACGATAAAATCGGAAATCTGTATTTACATGTGAACTAGTTTCCATTTGCACTCACAAACAGAATTTGTTCAAGGAAACTTGCATTTACTGAAGGAGACGTTGCTGCTATGGGTCATCACGTTAATCAATACATCATCTGAAGAACAGAGATCCAGGTGAAAGCTAAATGTCTGGTGGCAATTCCATTAGTATTACTGTCTCAAGAATAATGGGGCCGGGCTATATCATAGAAAGGGCAAAACAGAGTTAGCTATATTTACAGTAAGGGTGACCCTAATTTTTTTTATCATGGCAACTATGGGTCAGTTGGTCAATTAAAAAAAATCATCTCCATGTTTCTCTGTATCTCCTTTTCCTCCTCTCTACTTCTTTTTAATGGATTTTTAATGGTAACAAGCCCTGTCCCAGCATCTCTACACAATTGGCATATTCTCAACCCCCTGCTTGAATAACTTCCATCATGAAAAAAAAAGGTCTGTTTGTGAACAAGAGTCTTCACCGTTCCAATAACTGTTGATGATTAGGGTGATATTCCAAAAAATTTTGATGTCAGAGCTGAAAATTTGGGTCAGTCGGGTAATGACAAACAGAAAAAAAGGGTCACCCCTATGGACTACAAGTGCATTTTCCTTTCAGATCAACCATTTCAATATTGTCTTTGTGCACACTACTAAGATTTCCAATGTCTGCTTATGAATGTCAGTGATCACAGTTGTGCAACTGGCCTCAATACTGACTCTATTATTGCTGTCACAGATTACAGAAAGCTGCCTCATTGATGGATATGGTTATAAGTAGAAACACATCCAAACAGAGATTAAATGAATGTATAGAAATGACCAGAGAAGCTGCAAAGAAACATTTTAATCTTACGTTACAAAAGCAAAATGCTTTCTATTCACAATGAGAGCAGTATCATTTAGAATTACACTCCAGGTGGTGAATTTGGATACCTGGGAAAGTTTAAAATACTGCTGAAACCTAAGAAATGGATAGAAATTGCTCTAAATTTATAGCATGTGATTTTAGGAATGAAGCCACTAAAAGTGCCTTTTGTATCTCTTTAAAGTATTTTTTCTGCCTAAATTGGAAGTTGATGAAAGCATCGCAACAAACGCATTGAGACAAGGAATTCATATAAGTGAGAAAGTGATCAATCTATTCACAATCTTTACTTTCTTTTAATTAGTCAGTTGACATTCAATTCAATGTGATTAGTATGTTGAAAAAGTTGCTACAAATCCACAAATTTGAAATTTCAACAATGAAAGGACTACACTAATGATGTAAATAAGATAAATTCAACCCTACCCGGTCTTTTGTTTACAGGTCAAATTGATAATGAATGTGTCTAATAACTACTTACCCATCACACTTTGTTCAACACTTGTAGTATGGCCGGATAACATGCCATTGCACTGCTGATCTTCAGTTTTACTTTTATTTCATTTTCTAATTGAGTCACACATAAGAATTAACTTATATTTTTCACATTTTTCTCTTTTTTTCATATGCCTGGCCACTATAATTACCAGTAAATGAATTATTTATTTATTGTTCCTTTTGCTTTTATGCCTCTTTCACCAATTTTCACTGTTAATATTGTTTGAGTACAATGGATTGTCATTATTTTCCACAAAGTGTATATCACTTCTATTGTGAGTAACATACCTATTATCTGTTCAAATTCCAAAGTCTCATAATAAAGTACTTAATTATTTTGATTGAACCTTTATTTTGAAATTGGAAATTTGTTTTCACACTAATAATAGTCTGCTGCCCACAAAAATATAAAATATTTACAAGTCAGTCTACTACCCTGGTACAAGGATGAATACTCTGCAAGTGATATCTTCATCTTTAAATAATTGAGAGCTTTATTCCCATGGAAAAACTTCACAGGACATTAATAAAGGCAGATATCTACTCTCCTGAGTATTCATTTTAAAATTGACATGTTGAGTAGTGAACTACTTTCTACAGACATGATGTGGGATATATTATCCAGCAAATAAAACATAGCAAACAGGAGTTAACACCAAAACATGAAAATACATGTACTGAGTATAATATATAGTATATTATATGAAATTCAGTCGCACAATTAGGTGTAAATTAATACACCAACTCATAAAAGTGCTGTGTTTATATAGTAAACTGTAGCCAAGAAATTGTTCTGTCTAAATATGAAAACCTATCGTTCCACTGAAACTTCTGTGCACTAAAATATATATGTTCACAGTATATAGCAAATAAATGCTAGAGAAATTCAGTTAGAAGCATGCCAAATGTATTATGAGGTCATAACTGATGCACCGTGAATAAAGGGGGACTGAACAAAAATTTTGTCAAAACATAGTAGAAGATGAATTTCCTCAGTTAATACTGTTTTTTTCTTTTGTCATTAAATGATTCAAATTTTCATTCCTTAAATGATAAGAGTAAATTTTTGCAAATTTTGACAATATTATAACTTCCTTTTGGAAAATTCCTTGCTTTATGTAAACAGTTGGTTAAAGGATTGTATTATATTTACACTATTTCTGTATTTCACTTTTGTGTTTTTTGCCATGCTTGCTATGGCATGTTGTTATGCAATAAAGATTGATTGATTGATTGATTGATTGATTGATTGATTGATGATAAAAACACTGCGGAAAATGTTAAAGGCATTTAATCATTGGTGAAAATGCTTAAAAAGTTAAATACTAAAGGTATAAAGGTTGTGTACAGGCTGACATTTACGTGTAAAAATGTGACAAAGAAGAAATGCTCATGGTAAGATTGTGTTGAAGCTGTTGCATATCAAATAAATGTTAAAGGTTTCACGAATAATACATGTTTAAAGAAATCTGTATTGCATCTTGCGATATAGTGAGTGACCTAGAGCGAAAATAATAAGGAATGTATTGCGAAATGGGCATTGTGACTAAAAGCAAAAAGAACAGGAGGCATGCCTAGCTGATGCACACCTAATAAGTATGAAAAGACATGGAAAGTGAATAATACATGGACTGGGTATGAGAAATGTGAGAGGTAAACTGAAATGACAGGAAACTGGTTTTGTGTTGACCTGAGAGATACATCAAACTTGAATTCATTGTACCGTAATCTCCATGTAAACACAGACGACATTACCATGTAAATGCAAATAATGGCTGTGTTCTGCATTATTGATTCTATCTGCACTTTTCAACTGTCACCTTTACATACTTTAGAAAAACTGCCAAATGCTCAATGTTAGATTTAATATAAATCCACTTCTTTTAAATATTACTTCATAGTCATTGACAATTAAGAAAGGGAAAATGCCAAAAAAAATCATGATTATTATGCTATTAAATGTAATGATTTTCAATTTACGCAATGGTTTCCTTTAGTACTAGCCTGGGGGTTGACAATTAAATTAAGGTTTGACTATATGTTACCAACACACAATTTGAGTCACCCTGAAATATACAACTTAACAAACGAGCATTAATATACTAGTAGTGGGTGTACTTTGTAGGTAGACAAATTTTATATCTGTGGAAAAAAAAGAACCCACAGTTGCTTCAATGATATTTGTTGCTTGTAGAATACACCTGATTGAATTTCGTATATGTCTTAAAAGCTGCACTAACTGCAACTGTAATATTTTTGGGGGGAAATATTTTGTTAGATGTAATGCCTTACTTGCAATATTGTACACCCTGAACATCATTGAATCACAAGTGGATAAACATATTTGTGTAGTTTATTATACAGATAATATGATACAAGAAATGCAATCAAATTGATATTTTGTTATTTCTGCACCCAAAAATCAGTACCCCAATGCAATTATAATTTCAGTCTGGATGAAGTCAACCTCTAATCAATATGTATACTGTCTAATTATCGGTATTTCAAAAATTTTCAGTTACTATATGTCAAATAAAAATATTAATACTCAACTTTCAGCTAGAGCAGCTTTTAACCAAACAACATCAAACAATAACTGCCACTCTTACAGATTATTTTTTTTTCAGTATCAACCTCAACATTTCAACTCTGAAATACAGACACAGAGGTGAAAACAGCTTAGAATGCATTTCAACAATTACATGTTGTTTTCTTGATTTGCCATCGGCTCAATTTTATGAGCACACACATCTCCCTACAAGCACACAGTAGGTGTTCTTAAATGCCAGCAATGCAAACTTGTGTATACTGAAATACACAAACAACTTAACAAGACTACTACTATATTACAGTAACTGCTTATTTCATCATCAACTCTAAGCGAAAAGAAGTGATAACAATCTATCAGAATGAATTTTTTTTCAATTACATGTAAGTGTTCAGTTAATTGGTATTTTCTTGATATACCATTGGCTCATTTTTACAAGCACACCTCGTCAAGTGAGTATAAACACCTCATGGTGTGCATGCATTTCCACAAAGAAAGAATATGTGTTTCCTACAGTTTACAATGGGATTTCCACACAAATCTTTTCATGCTCTTTACATTCTTTAATTGAAACATCCCTATCCATATAAAACACACGTTTCAAAAGAAAACCATGGAAACAGGAACAGTCAAGTTGCATGAGTTGTATTCAGCACTGCGGTAAATAAAACGGCATCTGTTTATGGTATCCATGGACAATGAATGGTTCATTTAACGATGTACCAGAATTTATATGTTGATGGCACTGCCTGAATTAGAATGCATGGCATACATACGGATTCAAATCATTAATCACATCCCCATGGTAACGGTTTTCATTTGCTAGTCAGTTTTGTTATACAATGAACTTTATTACAATCATATTTATTCCTGACCAGCTGAGATATGTTATTCATCATTACATAAAGTCTGGCTGTTTTTGAAATATTACTTTTGACTTTCTTCAAAGTGAAGATGATTTTAATATGAATATGACGAAGAAAATCTGTTTTTTGTTGACAGCAGACTTTCGTGAACCCTACTCTACTAGCTAGCTATTACTGTACTATCTTATTTATAATTCCAACGAAAACCATGAAAGAAAGCAGATATACAATAATATATACGAAATATGATATACGAAAATATGTATTTCCAATATATTATACATAAAGTTCTCTTCATATTAAGACATTTTAGGGTCACCGAGTTTTCACAGTTGTTTCATTTGTTATGCACACACCAAAAATGCAAGATTTGAACAACCTACACTACAAATTGTCAAAAATAAGGTTTAAATTTTCATGTAATGTGTTGTCAAAAATTCTTGGGTAAAAGTGCAAAGTTTTATTTGGTGAGAGACATGTATACTGGCTTATGTTCAAATCTGAATTGACTTGTTGACATATAATATACACTTGTCTGGAAATGAAGGTGAGGAAAGACCCCACTGGCCTCTTTATACCACTGTGGTTGAGGTCTGAACCCGGGTCTGGGTTTCATTCAGCTGGTTTGATTAAAATTTGCCACACTGTAAGTAATAAGAATGTTGTTTAGGTTTTTGACTGATGAATGCAGGTTTTCCGCTGTAAGTACTCTGGTTTCCTGCCTGGACTTCTTAAGAGTATATAAGTATAAATAAAGATTTTGATACTATATACAAAGTTCATTTCATATTTAAAGCAATTCCCACCAACAATACAAGATATGAACATAAAAATTATCATTAAAGGCTTTATATACATGTGTGAAAATTGTTTTCCTTAAATCTAATTTTTTATTTAACCTGTACATTTGACTACAATATGGTATATTTCAGTCAACATTTCATTGTATCCTGGTTTATATTGGTGTCAATTGCTCTACTACCTTATCAGGTCCATCTACAAAATTACATGCATGTACAATTGGTATTTCACGGCACCACAGAATTTGTCCTAATTCTTCAACTCTTTTCCATTCAATTTCAATATCTTTCCCTTTCACAGCCCTCTAAAACTAGAACTATTTTAAAATTACAGCTATTATATTCCGGTTTTGTGCAGCAAATTAGTACAGAGCACTTTATGTACATCAAATCTTCTCCATTCAATTTCTTTATTAGTGTTATGTGAAGTGACGCCATTCAACGACCCTGGTTAACCAGCTAGAGCTAGAACTGAGCTACTCCAGTGTTGTGCAGCTTATGGACACATTAGCCTATACGCAATGTACTCATGCATGTAATCATCAATGTCTACTGCTGCATAACTCACAGGTCTCCCTAGACAATAATGAAATGTTTACATCAAGCGATCAGCAAAAAAAAAATCATTTTTTTTATTCAAATCACATCACAACCTGTTTTGCCCTCAAGTTAAACAGCAAGCGTATACCTCATGTTTATTTCAGTTGCTGAAAGCTTTTCACGGAAGGAAGGTAAATTAAAAGCTCTTTCGCTAAGTATCCATTTCCATTTTGAGTTGATATTAGATTAGGCACTGAAAGAGCATGCACGGATTAAAGTGCAGATCCAGAAAAATACTAAATAATCTAATTACTAAGGTATAGTTGTTGACAAACTGACATCATTACAACATGGCAGTTTATTTCTAGGTCTGGTGGCGCCCAAAACAGCACAGATCTACAAGAAAAATAGGTCCCTGGCTAGGGTAATCTCTCAGTATAATGAACTTTTCAGGTGGCATTCGACTTTTTTCTTCTGGACAGGATACTGTATACATGTAATTAACTATTTGAAATTTAAAGCTAGTTTGGGGCTATTCAGAATCAAAGTTGAACTAAGGATATTTGTTATTTTACAATTCTAATCACAAACCCCTCCATGTACAAGAACTTAAATTAGTGCACTGTAATTTGCCCAATACTCCATCCAGAGTGTAAAATTTACATCATGTAAACAACTAGAATTTCCAACCACTTTTGCATCTTTCATCATGAAAGTAAAGATAATTGTATACAATGTATTTAGGATAATAACAGTTCACCACCTTGGTAGAAATGACTTTATACACAGGTCTAATAACCATTCTAATGCACAAGCAATTCAAGACAGTGATCAAACTTGTACATCATAACTTATGTATATAAAGTCAACAGCAGTCACTATAGCTACGCTTAAAACTGTACAAAAGTTGGATTAAAAATCTTTAAATGTGTTAGATTTTTATGTTTAATATATCTTGTATTATATTTTCTGTATCATACATTTCATCTTATGGTTAGATTTGTCCTGAGTTGTCTGTTTTGATGTTCATAACATCAAGGCGTCATTCTATTTGAGATCACACCTGTTTTGGTTAATACAGAAATCTTACATTTCATCCTAGAAATTGATGGAAGACAAGTTTTTATGTTTTTATTTCTGTATTCCACAAAATGTTACGTAATTATAATGTATTCTCATGAGCCAGAGAACATTATTTTAGCTGATGCAACAAGTTAGCACACTTTGGCAGGTGCCATAAAGAGACCTGTGGCTAAAGATGATGTTATTATGGTGAAGTTATAACACATTGGAAAGGACGTTGATATACAACGTGACTGTAATGGAATAATTCACATGTAAAATAAAAAGCATGCGGAAAATAAACAATAATGAGATGAATGATGTAAAGTGATCCACGTGAATGACATAAAGCTCCATGTGGTCCCCTATCTGTGTAGTGCTAATGATACTAATGACATTGATATGATAACAAAGATACATATTTTGACTTTATGAAGGTCAAAAACGTTCAATGCACTGGGATTTCATTATACCAATTAATAGTAGTAATAATGTGAGAATCTTGACACAGAGCACGTACAACAATGAAAGTTACAAGTTGGTAGACCACTTTGACAGCTTGTGCAAGTATGGAACAAATAACAACATTTTGCTAAACACAATGTCACAAGTTTGCCAAGCAGACAATTCAAAGTTTGATGCATACCACAGGCTTGCAATGACAAGATTACAAAGTAATTATCCCGATGAACAGAAAAGAGCATTCTTGTGTACAATAACAGCCACAGGCTTTATTGGAGTTTAAATCCATGTACGAGGCTGTGGTTATGAATATATATGATATGATATGGTGTTCCTTGACAGCGGCTGCTGTCACATGGTATATTATATAACTTTATTACTATTGCTATAGAGCCATTGTACAACAATTTTGGAGCATTATTACGAAAGGGCATTTATGACCAAATATAAAAGGTTAATTACTTTGAATAATTTCTTGTTAACGTCCAATCCAAATTTCAGCTACATTCTGCTTAAAATTTGATAAAATGTTGTAGTTTAACTATTAGTCCTCATTTGCATATCAATGAGATCATCTTGTGTGGAGCAATTCTTAATTCAAACACTCTAAGAAAGATCTCAACCAAATTTCAGACTGATCTGTCAAGTAGGCTTTTGAGTTCATGTTTTTGATGAAAAATTCAATTTTTTAAAATTTACAACAGTGGTGGGATAATATTTCTTTACTGGACACCATAGATATTTTAGACCAATCAGTTTAGCCGATCAGTAATACTGTGTTTTATGGGACTGATATTTTGCTATTTGTGCTCCACAGTTGTGGAATAGGCTACTGCAAGAACTCCGCTGTGCTTATAATTGAATGTTTTTAATTCTGGTCTAAAAACTCAACTTTTTCAGAATTAAAGTTAATATGGTTCAAAGCAGTTACTTGTATTTTAACATGACCGTTTTAGTAATTGAAATTAGTGTTCTTAAATTGTACTGTCCATTTTTCCCCCCTCATATTTTTGAGTTCTGATTTTATTGATTTTTACTGTACTCTTTTCTTAATTCTATTTCTTTTTATGTATGTTTTATGATTGTGTTGTATATAGTGCTTTGAGGTGTCTTTTTACATGGAAGGCATTTTTAAGAAATAAATATTATATTATATTATTATTATTATTTGCTTGTTTGTTAGTTTTTAAGTTTAAGTTTTCTCCATCACAGCATCCCTAGAAACATCCTAACCAATTTTCAGACCAAGCTGCAATATAAGTGTTCACATACACACTTACAAAGACAGCCTAACAGACACTTTAACATGTCTATAGTAGTATACTGAACTAAGGTCCAGTTGTGATAAAATTCACAAAATCTGACCCATATAATGCAAGAAAATTGTGTGATCATTTTGATTTGAATAATTTCTCAATTAGGAACCCTATGAAGTTACAGCCACACAAAATACCAAGGTAATGATGACCTAGCCATCGTAGGTTTGGTAGGGAACCTCTGCTATCAAAGTGAGGAGGGTCATTTGGTCAATCTTGCATAGATTTCCACACCTTACACAATATAGACTCACACTACAGAGGAGGGAAATCTGGTAAAACGTACATAGATAGCCATACTTTGCACAATATTGGGGGGGGGGGGGTGACTCACTACAGAGGAGGGAAATCTGGTAAAACATGCATAGATGTCCATACTTTGAACAGTATAGGGGGGGGGGGTGACTCACTGACAGAGGAGGGAAATTCGGTAAAACTTGCATAGATTTCCAAACTTTGCACTAATCTGGGGGGGAAACCAGGAGAAATGTTGTAGATATGTCTACTAAAATTGCTAAATTAATAAAAAATCTATAACAAAAACACTGGAAAGGCAAGGATGAAAAATATAGAAATCACCTTTGTACAAGGTTTGAATGTGCAAGGCCCATGTGAAAAGTAGAATTGCCTGTATTCTACTCCAGCAGAACCATGGGTAAATAGCTGATTAGATTGGGGTGAGATATAAAAGCCAAGTGTCCATTTCTCCAGGCCGAACAGACACATGCCAAATGTTTTACCAATGAAACAATAAATGGTACATAACAATAGTTGGAAGAGCCAAACTGCTACTGTTAACCAATCAAAATGATAAGCTGGAAGCAGCACAAAAACGCTTAATTTCAAATGACAACAATCCAAACAATAGGGTTTAAACATTTGTAGATCATGTGTAGATAGCAAAACTGATCTATACTGACTGTGCAGTGCTTGATATGCTGAAAAAATGGTAAAGAACAGGATGGATGAACAGGGCTTGCGACAACATACAGCTATACAATCCAGGCAGTATCCGTTGGGGCAAAACAGTACCCATTCAATTAGGAAATCTGGGCCACAGCAGTGTCAATTAATTGGTGAGAACAAAACTCAAACATGACCACTTGGAAACACAACATAAAGCCTTGACATTTAATTTACAAATTATGTAGGGAGACACACAGAGTCAAACACAATAGTTAAATATACATAAGGGAATTATTGGAATTATTTGTAAATCCCTCAGTCTTTAATACATGTGATATGTCTAAATCTAGACCATTTGAGCAGGATGTTCAACACAATGGACGTGTGATCTATGGCTTTCATCTAATTCTGTCAAGGTGTATAATTGTTTGGCTCCAGTTACCCGACCCCACCAAGCTTTTCACTGCCAACCCTAAACTCTTTTTACATATTTGAGAAAAAAATAATAAAGTCGCAAAAATTGTGAAGTGTCACATGAAATTGTGGCTGCGGAAACTGCCATCAACTTAAAAAAAAAATTCCAAAAATGTTATTCCAATCTGTAATGGCTTTACATCTGATAGGATGAAATAAAGAACACAGAGATCATTTGGAAAACAATGAAAAACAAGAACTAGACATGTTCACTCACACATGAAAGAAAAAAAAATCTACCTACCCCACCTATTCTAAAATTTAGTGTAACTGGAACGACACAATTTTTTTTATTAGGCTTAATAATAGTAATGTTAACAGAAGACAAGCATAATGTGATGCAAACGACCAGAACACCGGGGATCATAAACCATATTTATATTATCTATGGCATTTCAGTGTATGATTGTTTTAGTTTTTGTGTTATTTGTTGTCTTTTGGAATACTGAGCTATAATACACAATCTTTGTAATAATCACCAGAGATTCAGACGTCAGTTGGGTCTTTGTCTTGTGACGCTGTCTTCACCACAACCACATCAAAGGTTCAGACCTAAGCTATCATAACACACATGATTTGACACTTGATACATTTGATTGAATACACATGACTTCTTGTGTCAGAAAGGTTCCTTCCAGTTGTTACTTCCACTTATTCTTACTTTATAAACAATTGTGCAAATTGCACTACTTATGCAATGCATGCATAAATGTGTGTGTTCAGTGTGGAGTCACGCTTTAAAAGTTTAAAGCAATTACAGAGTCACCCAGCGTACAAAATGGCTGACTTTAGATTTAAATTATGTTTCAGATCCGTAGATTTTATGCTGTAGAACACCAACAACACATTGTATATTGTGTAAAAAAGATAATTAGTTTCTGAAACTCATGTTGCATTGAAAGATTTAAGTGTTTCTTTTCTGTGCAAATATCCCAATGACTCAAAAATACACACCTACCAGCATGAGCATTTGTAGAATGGCATTATAGTGATAAACTTCAGTTTTACTGCAAAGTTTTGGCCTGTACACAGTGTGTAAAAAGGCTATCAATTGGACAGGATGTGTCAGCACTAGTAATTATACCAGCCACAATCCAAGTTCAACAAAAAAATATGGAATATACACTCTGGTCAGTTTTACACCATGACAACACGTGTCTACATCACTGGTTCTGCTGTGTTTGAAATGTGAGTCAAAATGCTCAAAATTGCCATTATTTTCCTGATTTTTTTTTATATTACTGGCGATGGTACAATTATATTATTATCCAATATTTTTCGTCATTCAGCCAAAAATGCTCATAACTTAAGGGTTGTCAAGGACCCCTTAGGCCACTCGTATTTTCCTTGGTTGAACGATGAAAAATATTGGGGAATAATGTCTTTAGTTTGTTTACCTCCTTCTGAGTATTACTAAGAACTTGGTAGATTTCAGTTTGTAGAACCATCAATTGAATACAGCTATGACATGTACTTGTGATGAAATGGAGATCAAGTTTGACAAGTAGAAAAACGTGAGGAACGCTACAATTGTAAGATGAGTGTAGCTAATTAGTGTTCTAACTTGGTGAATTGTTAAGTTTTATGAAGTATACATAGATATAATATGGTATTATGTCTGTCCTTGAAAAACAAGTAACAACAGATGTTTTGAGCTAATGGCTAATCCCCTGTGTAAAGGCTACATCTGTATTGTAATTAGTACCAGAACCATTTTTATATAGAATTCATAGCACACACTATCAGCACCCACAAAACACTGCTGGTAAAGTCTTTAAGTGTACCAGATGGAGAATGATGTACATTGTTTATTGATTATGAATGATGCCAATGTCCTGAGCCAGAAAATTATTTTCTCCTCTTTTTAAGTTTTCCCCCTTAATAGTTTCATTATAAGTTGTAATCTCTTATTTGGAAGGACTGTAGTCTAGTGCTATCCTTCATTGAATCTCAAAATCTCTCATTACGTCTAGCTGAATGAGGTCCTGAAATGAAATTTCAAAGTCAACCAAAGCCACCCACATAGTCATGAACACCATGTCTTTGTTAATCAGTCATATACTTCTACACCATCATAGGTTAGTGTTTATTAGGGGCAGTTATGTTTGTACATTTCGGGTAATATTTGCTGTATTCTACTTAATATACTGAAACATTATTTGCAATGACTAAACTTATTGAAGGGACACAGGCGAGTTTGTACATTTCGTTGTGTAATATTTGCTGTATTCTACTTACTGAACCATTACTTGCAATTGACTAAACCCATTAAAGGGACACAGGTTGAGTTTGTATGTTTTGGGGTGCAATATTCTACTTAATACTGAAGCATCACTTGCAATTGACTAAACCCATTATTAAGGGACACAGGCTGTCAGTGTGTTTGTATGTTTTGGGGTGCAATATTTGCTGTATTGTACTTACTGAAGCACACTGAAGCATCACTTGCAAATGACTAAACGTGTTAAAAGGACATGGGGAGAGTTTGTACATTTTGGGGTGCAATATATGCTGTACGTATTCTAATTGAGTTTCAGGTTTGCCGTCAGGTGTCTTCAGATCTGAGGCTATCTGTGACACTCAATATGATGCTATCTGAATCTGAATCTGAATCTGACGCCAACTTTATACTCATTGACAAGCAATCAATATTATATGTTTCAACTAACAAATGGACATAAAAATAATTACATACAGGTATTTACACCTTTATGCATGATATACTGAGGTCTTCAGTTTGAATTATGTACACTCTTTCAATCCAAAACATTTCACCTAGATTATGTGTATGATGTTGTTATGAAACCATGCATTTTAACCTGCGAAAAATGTCAGACCAGATATAATGCAAGAAAATTGTGTGATCCTTTTGATTTGAACAATTTCTCAATTAGGAACCCTATAAAGTTGCAGCCACACAAAATACCAAGGTAATGATGACCTAGCCACAGTAGTTTTGGTAGGGAACCTGTGCTATCAAAGTGAGGAGGGTCATTTGGTCAATCTTGCATAGATTTCCACACTTTACACAGTATTTGGGGGGGGGGGGGATGACTCACACTACAGAGGAGGGAAATCTGGTAAAATTTGCATAGATGTCCATACTTTGCACAGTATGGGGGGGGGGGGGTGAGTTACTGACAGAGGAGGGAAATCTGGTAAAACATGCATAGATTCCCATACTTTGCACAGTATGAGGGAGGGGGGGGGGGGTGATGACCCACTAACGGAGGAGGGAAATCTGGTTAAACATACACAGATTTCCATACATTGCACAATATGGGGGGATAGACTCACTGATAGACAAGGGAAATCTGGTAAAACATGCATAGATTCCCATACTTTGCACAGTATGGGGGGGGGGGGGGTGATACACTGACAGAGGAGGAAAATCTGGTAAAACTTGCATAGATTTCCATACTTTGCACAGTATGGGGGGAGGGGGTTGATACACTGACAGAGGAGGTAAATCTGGTAAAACTTGCATAGATTTCCATACTTTGCACAGTATGGGGGGGGGGGGGGGGTGATACACTGACAGAGGGGGTAAATCTGGTAAAACTTGCATAGATTTCCATACTTTGCACAGTATGGGGGGGGGGTGGGGATGATACACTGACAGAGGAGGGAAATCTGGTAAACTTGCATAGATTTCCATACTTTGCACAGTATGGGGGGGGGGGGGGGGGAATGATACACTGACAGAGGAGGGTAATCTAGTAAAACTTGCATGGATTTCCAAACTTTGCACTAATCTTGGTGGGAACACCAGGGGAAAGGTTGTAGATATGTCTACTAAATTACTAAATTAATAAAAATCTATAACAAAAACATTGGATAGGCAAGATGAACAGAACAAATCCACCTTGTAAAATATAGAAATCACCTTTGTACAAGGTTTGAATGTGCAAGGCCCATGTGAAAAGTGGAATTGCCTGTATTCTACTCCAGCAGAACCATGGATAAATAGCTGATTAGATTGGGGCGAGATATAAAAGCCAAGTGTCCATTTCTCCAGGTCGAACAGACACATGCCAAATGTTTTACCAATGAAACAATAAATGGTACATTAGTTGGAAGAGCCGAACTGCTAGTGTTAACCAATCACAATGATAAGCTAGAAGCAGCACAAAAACGCTTAATTTCAAATGACAACATTCCAAACGATAGGGTCTAAACATTTGTAGATCATGTGTAGATAGCAAAACTGATCTATACTGACTCTGTGCAGTGCTTGGTATGCTGAAAAAATGGTAAAGAACAGGATGGATGAACATGTGGCTTACAAGAACATACAGCTATACAATCCAGGCAGTATCCGTTGGGACAAAACAGTACCCATTCAATTAGGAAATCTGTGCCACAGCAGTGTCCATTACTAGTAATTGGTGAGAACAAAACTCAAACTTGACCACTTGGAAACACAACATAAAGCCTTGACATTTAATTTACTAATTATGTAGGGAGACACACACAGAGTCCAACACAATACATAAGGGAATTATTGGAATTATTTGTAAATCCCTCAGTCTTAACCCCTTCACACATTCTATAAAACTATATATTACTTCTGTAAAATATATCTTTCTGTGACAACATTTACCTCCTTCGTATCATTAATTAGTTTAGGGAAATCTGAGTTGATGGCTAGTATTGACTGGGTTTGTTAAAAATTAACCAGATCTGTATGTAAGAAGGGTGATGCTCAGTTTGCCCCTACCAAACAGTGTAGGTTTTTTTGGGGGATATGCCAATTTCCTTCAGACTCTAAGAGTGCTGCAGAATTGGCAACTATACCCAATTTGCCAAATTTTGCAAACTTCACTTTCTAACAGACTTGATGCAAAGTGTTCATTTCTAATTGTTAGCCATTTTATACAATGATGTGAAATATTCAGATATGCATGATATTAAATCTGATACATGTAGTGTGACATTAAAATTATTGATAATGCAAACATCTGTCTGTTTCAACCACACTGTCAACACTTTAATTTAGACACTCCTTGAAATCTCCTGATCAAATTCACTCAGTAATTTGCATTATTTTAAGCCAATCTACCCCAAATCATATTTGTAGAACTAATTTCGATGATATACATACCCACCATATACTATCCACTAGGTAGTTGTGGGGTTCAATGAATTAACTTATAATTAGACTCATTAAGTTTATGCAATACCTGTTGGGAGTTATTAGCTACCATCATTTGATAATTATATATAGTTAAAGACTGCAGTGGTCTAAAATATACAACACATACACATAATTAATTATATTAATTCTACAGGAACATCATTAAATATCATCTCAGTATCAAGTCTTCTAATATACTATCCACTAGGTAGTTTTGGGGTTCAATTTATTAACTTATAATAAGACTGTCATTAAGTTTATGCAATACCTGTTGGGAGTCATTAGCTACAATCATTTGATTGAAGTGATAATTATATATAGTTTAAAGACTGCAGTGGTCTAAAAACACATATACATAATTAATTATATTAATTCTACAGGAACACCATTAAATATCATCTCTATAGTATCAAGTCTTCCCAGAAGGCATACCCCCTCAAATATTTTACTTCTACATGACAGAATGGAGACTTGATTTTTGAAATTGGTGGCAACAAATTATACTGATAATGCTGAAAATGTAATGATAGTTCACTACAAACATGGTTGTCATTGAGTAAAAAGTGATATGAGCACCAAAAATAATCTGGCATTAGCCACATATAATGGCTACAAAGAGCTTAATTTTGATGGTCTACCCTGTAGGTCAAGGTAAAGGTCAAAGGCCATGCTACACTCATGAAAGTACAGCTGCAGAGAACATTGCAAGCACTCATGCAAATACCTCGAGTACGCCACATTTGCACTCACATGTCATGGGGTTCTGTCATAGTATTTCATTTGAATTTGAACATTCAAGTCAAATGTAAATTCAAATCACGCAACTACATGTATAGTAACTATTATTTATATGTCAATGTCTCTAACCAGGTAATTTCACAAAGGGCAATTATAGTAATATTTTGTTTTGAATTTTTCTGAATGTCTAATATTTTTGGGTAACATTTGAATCAGAATTGTCAGAAATTTAATCAGAATTTTGAAAAATTATTGGCTCCGTCAGAAAAGATTCTCAAAATTAAGTCAACAAATGTATGTATTAAAATGTGAGCAACTTTGGAAGATCTTAACATTCCATTTTAATTATTCATGCCTGAAGCGCCCCAGTCAACCCATCTCTATAATTGGGACCTGGTAGGATAGAGGTTGTAATATAATCCTATTTGCTTACAGAGGCTGCAAATGGATTGTATGCTCCCCTGGGAGTTGAGGAAGTATAGAGGGCCATTATGCTGTCATTAGTCCATGCCAGGGGTAATAATTGTTAGTGCCTGGAGCTCTCTGTAGGACAGCAACATTATAAGTACACTTTTTTCTTTATTGTTATTATTATTATTATCAACTTAAAACAAAAACAAAACGTGTGACAAAGTACATGTTTTATGAGTGGGGTCCTGAGCAGTTTATGAATGAATTGTCGAAAAGTTAAATATCTAGAGCCGAAAAACAAATTGTTGATGCTGTAGTAAAACGTCATGGGAATATTAAATGAAAAGTTTTATTACTTGGTTGAAATTAATTTTCATTTTTCTTGGTTGAATTTTGTGATTAAAGAATGACATTTCTTTTTCACAGAGCCAACAATTTCCGAGAATGAGCTACATATTTTTGCTGCCTTTTCTTCAACATCATTCAAAGTATACTTCAATACTACATGTACAACACACTGATATCAAGAGTCTTGCTGTACAACAGTTTTCTTTTCACACTGTGAATAGACGTGTTAAACTAAATAAAAAATAGAATAACAAAAGAGAGTGAAAATTATGTGATGTGGAATCATGAACTCATTTTTATCAAAGTTCATTAAAACACTTTTAAATCCCTGTAGGAGTTGCCTTTCCTTTTAATGAGAAAGTAGGATTAAACAGCAGATGAGACTCTTCAATATTTTGCTTCCTGGGACTATATTCATTCCTATTATAGTATTATACCAAATATATAACTCTTTCAATTTGTATCAGGAAGTCAACAGATATGCACATACATTTACTCGAAATCCATCTGTAAAACTCTTCAACAAGTATTCAACAAAAAAGTTGGATTCATATGATATTATAATATCTATAATTTCTATATCAAAAGCATTTCATTCTCTGGCAAAAATGCACTTCTTTTTCAATTGTTCCAGAAAGTCATGTATTATTACATTGATTGGAATTAATCTTTAAACCTATTGAAGTATGGTATTGTAGAGATGGCTCTCCATATTTATAATATATAAGGCTCCATCAATTCAATACTTTGTTTGCCGTCCTTCAATTTCCCTAAAAATCCTACCAGGCAGACAAGCAAAAAAACACAATGTTTAACACAGAATAAAACACAATGTTTAACACAGAATAAAACACAATGTTAGCATGTCATGTAAAATTCACTTTCTTTGCATTCAGATTCAATGCTTTCAGCAACGAACACTTTAATCATCACCATGAAATTCAGATTCTGGGCTTTCAGCAACGAACATTTTAATCATCACCATGAAATTCAGATTCTGGGCTTTCAGCAACGAACACTTTAATCATCACCATGAAATTCAGATTCAGGGCTTTCAGCAACGAACACTTTAATCATCACCATGACATTCAGATTCAGGGCTTTCAGCAACGAACATTTTAATCATCACCATGCATTATATACATTAATGAATCCTAGATGATGGCCCATATTACTGCAATATGGCATCTAAATGTGATTTTAATAACCCTGCTATTGAGTATAATAGCATGTAAGTTTGATGATGTATATGTCTGTCTAGGGACACTCTCTATCAAATGAATTATACATTGTCTGGTGCTATATATGACCCTGGGGGTTTTATTATTAAGATAAAAATACTTCATTGTCAGTGGATTTGTTCAACTTTACTAATTTTGTGTTGCATTATTTAAAACACCAGACTCCTGCAAATTAATAAACTCACAATTACATGGATTCATTTTACAGTAGCCTTGCATATCGTATGTATTTAAGGGACTTTCTCAAATTTGTGCAAAAGCTCAGAAAACAACATTTGTTTGCTGAGATGAACATTTCTCAAATATTGAATGAACACAGACACAGTGGTAGCATAGGATTTGATAGAAAGCTGACCATTGTGTAAATGACTTAAATGTCCGCCAGTCCAATTTATTCATGCAGCGGTGCTAAAGTGTTGATTTTGCATTTTAACAGTTCACTAAATTTAGTTGAAAATTATTGTCCGAAAAAACATTGCTAGGACTCACTGTTATTGAATATATTGTTTGTAGCATAGTAGCATATTTCCGATAACCCAACTGACCCTAATTTAAGCCATCCACACTAAACATTTATTAAACCAGATTTAAACTGAATGCCTTTCGTACGGGTATAATCTTGCAATTTCATGATTTATGCAAGAAATTTAGCTCTATATCTGTGATTTATCAAGTCCCAATGAAAGTTAGTTGTCAAAAATGTCGTTGAAATGACTGCCTCCTATTCTCAGCACAGGAAAGCTTGCCATCCTCGACTTCACTCGGCTTTCATGATCCCCTACATACCCGGGATATATGGCATGTGCGTATATGGCATGTGCGTGTTGAACTTCCTTCTGTCCCACCACAAGTTTACAAGTCGGTCTGTAGACTATTTCACATTCCATAAATCACTACTGTAACAGGAAAATTGTCAAGATTTTCTTGAGTGGCGTGCCCTCACTGTACACTAATTATATAGAGGTTGATGTATAGGTCACCATTATTGATACATTGTCGCGAAATTTTCTTCGTAGGCTAGGAGAGGCTTGGTCTATTTTCCATATTTTCACCACATACATTGGGTATAAATTATAGATTATTACACTTGATAAATATTTCCTAAATTTCTAATCGAAAATCTAAAAGGACACGATTTCTCTTTATTCATCTGCGCATCAGTGTGTGAAATTTGAAAATGATGTGTCCATATTTGACGAAATTGAAACAATGATAAATATTTCACCTGTTTGTGAACTCCGCGCTCATTGTAAACCTATTTTAAGGCCAAGAAAAAAAAAAATTTTCTGGTGAGTTTGCATCGCTTAAATACCCTGCCTCGGTCTTCTTTTTTCTTGTGTTTGTCCAGCCAATGCAGAGTGCAGATCCAAGGGAAACACAAAATAACTCTCCCTACATCAATTGCTACTTCAGGGAAGACGACTGCAGAACTAATCATGAACAATTAACAAAAACATTTGCGTCGTCACACCACTTTAGGCAACGTCTCCTGACCAGAAACAACAACTTCCATTTGTGTGGCCACCATGTTTAATTACCGAAATATGCAAATAAATTATCAAAGCTGAAAGCTAAATCGATAATATTTTCAGTTGCGCTTTGGTATCGCAAATGTATGTACCAAGTTATAATGAATTTGAAGAGTACATTCTTGAGATACAGCCAAATTACCAAAAACCATTAATTACGTAAATTGCTTATCAATATTCATGGGATGTTTATCAAAACCTATTCAGTTCTTGCCATTATCCTATGGAACACGTCTACAAAATTTCGCTTGAATTGAGCCAGTTGTTGTTTAGATAATGGTGATACAGACACACACACACACACACAGACACACAGACATTCTCTCTAATACATATCCTTCCTTATGGAAGGAAAAAAGGTAAAATTACGCAATTTACTTCTATTTCCCTGCAGATTTTCTTGCCAAAGTATCTTTTTTCTACATTTTAATAAATAACATTCAAGAAAGAAAAAAAAAATGTCTTTTCAGTTTATACCACCACATTCTGCATATTGTGTGTGTCTACTTCTGAATTACATATAATTGTCACAGTCTTCATTTACTTCTTTTACACCTCATCAACTGGAAGTACTGTTACCAACGAGTATCTTTATTGTCTTTGGGTCATAGTAATTAAAAAAATTTAAAATGTAAAATACAATAAACTATTGGAAACATCTTTTTTAATTTTTGCCTATATAAAGTTGGGTTTCAGAGTGTGATATTCGATGTTGTAATCTGCTTTGAAAAGGATAACAAACTTTTGACATTTATGAACAACAAACAATCCAGTTTTACTAGTCAGACATACACATTCTTTTATTACAGCAAAAATCTCATCTAACTTGTTTTCCTTTTTCCAACTCAACCATTTTGCCAGAAGGCTTTTAAGTTATCAAATTTAAAGTTGGATTGTTGCAAGATCACTGCATATACTAGTTTGTTATCTGAGTACATATGCAAGTAATGACAATAATACATAATTTTTTATACTGGAAGGCATTTTCCAAATTTGAGTCTGTTTTCTTGGTGTGATCACGCAATTGTGTTTTCTATAAAAAGTATGACACAGAAATGACTCATGGAAAAAATACAGAATTTTGCCACAGGCAATATCCAAATTTGAAGTCTGTTTTCTTGTTGACTTGCTAAGGCCGAAAAAAAATTGTGCAGTTCTGATGACGTTCAATTTTAGAATAGGGGTGGTAGATATATTTTCTTTACATATTTATCTTTCCATATGTGAGTGTAGTAGTTATGTAGTAGTTATGTTTTCCATGATTTTCTATATGTTCTCTGTGTAATTGGTTTCTTCCCATCAGATGTACAGCCATCACAGATTGGAAGAACAGTTTTATATGGTCTTTTTTAAGTTGATGTCAGTTTCTGCATTCACTATTTCTTGTGAGACTTCACATTTTCGCAATTTTATTACTATTTTCTTGAATATGTGAAAAAAAGTTTACCAGGATCGGCAGTAAAAAATTGGGTGGGGGTTGGGTAACTGGAACCAAACAATTCTTTTTTAGGCCTTAGTATACATACAGCACTTCTGAAATATATCCAGAAATCAAGAGTCAGCTCGGTCAAATTAGGATTTTTTCCCATGTTTTACGGTGGAAGTGAATGAAATAGAAAGAAAATCAGGTGAAATTGGATTGTCTATGTTAGATTTGATGTTGTTCATCTTATGTTTGGTAAATTCAGATTGTTTTAATGAAGGTAATTTTAATAGTCAGTCACTCGTGATGTGAACAGAGTCATGTTTACTTGGCTCTTCTAAAAATCTATTTTAAAAATCTTATATTTCAAGGGAAATCAGTGAAGATTGGAAATCCTAGTTATCAAGCAAATGACCAAATTGTTTGTTTTGAGATATAACAACAGCACTTTAGACAGGTAAGTTATTCTGAGTGAAGAAAATTCAATTTCCTTTCAACCATAATTAATTTGGGGTTGTTTTTCTTTCTTCTGCGTTTCAACTTGCCTGATATCATTAACGATATAATCAGAACTATACAATTTTTTTTAGGCCTTAGCGAAAACAGACTTCAAAATTGGATAACTCCTTGTGGCAAAATTCTGTAGTTTTTCCCATGATTCATTTCTGTTTCATACTTTTAATAGAAAAAAAGTGCGTGATCACACCAAGAAAACAGACTCAAATTTGGATAATGCCTTCCAGAAAAAATTCTGTATTATTTTCATTACTTGCATATGTACTCAGATAACCTACTAGTATATGCAGGCATCTTGCACAAATCCAACTTTAAATTTGATAAAGCCTTCTGGCAAAATGGTTGAGTTGGAAAAAGGAAAACAAGTTAGATGAGATTTTTGCTGTAATAAAAGAATGTGTATGTCTGACTAGTAAAACTGGATTGTTTGTTGTTCATAAATGTCAAAAGATTGTTATCCTTTTTTTGGTGTAAAAGAAGTAAGTGAAGACAATTATGTGATTCAGAAGTAGACAAACACAATATGCAAACTGTGCTGTTATAGCCCAAAAAGACATCATTTCTCTCTGGAATGTGATTTTTAAAAAGTAACCAAACATACTTTGGCAAGAAAATGTACAGGGAAATAGAAGTAAATTGCATAATTTTACCTTTTTTAATACATATCAAACATGTTTAGGGTTGACAGCTTAAATTAGGGTCAGTTGGGTTATCAGAAATATGCTACTTTATTTATTTGGCCTATAAGCTACTTTTCAATCCCAAATTTTGTTGAATTTTTTTTTGTGAAAGTGATAATTTGCCAAACAATATATTCAATAACATTGAGTCCTAGCAATGTTTTTTGTACAATAACTAAATAATAGTAAACTGTTAAAATACAAAATCAAAACATTGGCACCACTGCGAGAATAAATTGGACTGGCGGACATTTAAGTCATTTACACAATGGTCAGCTTTCTATCAAATCCTATGCTATGTTTGCCACTGTGTCTGTGTTCATTCAATATTTGAGAAATGTTCATCTCAGCAAACAAATATTGTTTTCTGAGCTTTTGCACAAATTTGAGAAAGTCCCTTAAATACATACGATATGCAAGTCTACTGTAGAATGAAATACATGTAATTGTGACTTTATCAATTTGTAGGAGTCTGGTGTTTTAAATAATGCAACACAAAATTAGTAATAAGTTGAAAAAATCCATTGACAATGAAGTATTATTATCTTAATAATAAAACCCCCAGGGTCATATATAGCACCAGACAATGTATAATTCATTTGATAGAGAGTGTCCCTAGACAGACATATACATCATCAAACTAACGTGCTATTATACTCAATAGCAGGGTTATTAAAATTACATTTAGATGCCATATTGCAGTAATATGGGCCATCATCTAGGATTCATTAATGTCTACAATTGCATGGTGATGATTAAAGTGTTCGTTGCTGAAAGTACTGAATCTGAATTCCAATTAATTTCAAGGAAAATGAACTGCCAAAAGCATGAGTATACCATTTACTCTTTATACAGAATGTGTTTCACATAAAAAAAGAAAAATTGCAATTTTCTGACACACATATTCAAAGTTAAAAAATCACCAAGAGTACTCCTCAAATTTTTGCCAATGACTCATCAGCGCTGTTGGGGGTGGGGGTAGGGGGTGCGTTTTACTACATGCAGTAATGTTTTAACTGTCAGTCATAGCAATATGTTTATGCTTAATACGAGTCCAAAAGCATTCATTCTGAAAGATATGCTTTAACCATAAAAATCTTTACAATATTTTGGTTTCAATGATAAGAACAATTACATTGCTTTCTCTTCGATTTTTACGGAAGTTCACTGTCTCAGACTTGATAAAGATTAATGTATAAATTTCATATAATATCTGATTATAATAAATGGTAGAGTTAGAACTTATCCTTATTTCAAAATTATATGGTTTATTTTCACTTTTGATATTGAAACCACCAAGAATCTCAAATGATGAATTCATTTGCTTGACAGAGACATAATTTCACATTTGAGTATCTAGGAAAAGATGCTTCAAAAATGTAAATGCCCTTTTATAATAATGAACGGGTAACTGTTTATGTTTTACACGCTATCTATTTTATGTAAGAGATGTTTATATGCCAGTCATTGAAAAGATAAAGATTCCATGGCTTGGCCTCTAGGAGCACTGTTTGCAAGCCATAGTGGGACCAGAAATGAGGGCCAGATTAGTTGAGCATCGATCCTTTTATAGCATTGAAAAAAGTATTAGACACAAAAATACCACTCATTTTCCACACTTTAATTGTTTTATTAGCAACCAAAAGTAATAAAAACATGCCTAAACCTCAAGTCCTGCCAAAAATATTTAATTTTAGCCCTCACTTTGCCAAATCTGGGGTGCCCCTTGCAATGCTTACCTGCAAAATGGCCGGAACTTTTGGTGTTCAGTGGAATCGAATATGGAATATTGGTATATTGTCATTATATCTACATAGTACCTATTAACTCAGTATAAAGGTTGTTTAGTGGTAATAATTTTTTTAAATTGCAGAAGAACCATGAGTATCCAGTGTTATAGCATTTGAAGTCTGCGAACCATAGCACTGAGGATATTGCAAATTGGAATGCCCAGTACATGTACCAATTTACCTTCCATGAATGTAATGTAATTGTATTACCAATATAGTCAAAATAATGTTCAGCTAATAAAACTTCAATGTTATTTTCACCCACATAGCCTCTATAAAATCAGTTTTATAGATCAATGAAGTAATGAACTCCTGTCCTGAATAATATGATATTTGAAACTACAACTCATTGATCTTTTTTAGTTGCATTAGATTCTGCAATTAGTCTAACTGTTTATTTACAAATCATAGAAAAACTGATGTCATCATAATGAGCAATGTAGGAACATTATTAGCCATCATTGGATTTCCAAAGACAAAAACATATAACAACTGCTACACACCAGCTTTAATAAAGAAGTGCATATCTTTATTGACTCACAGACACATCTCCACACTATCAACATTTTGTGCATTTATATTTTGGATGCATGTCCCGACTACCAACATTCCATGACTTTTCTCAAGGACATCTCTCTATAACTAATAAAAGTATGAGACCTAGTAGAGTGAAGAATAATACAAGTAAAGATCGCCTTTTATATTCTACATATACTTTATATTTAATACAAGACACGCATTGCTGATTTTCTGCACACTATTCATGACTTGTACTTTCCCCCTCATGCTCTTTAACATTTCCTTGTAATATCTGAACTTAACATTTGATGTGTTTTTTACATTACAACAGCAATAAAATGTCACCAAGGTGTTAAAACACTATGACGCACTAATAAAAGAAGTCACTATAACATGATGTGGTTACAAAACATTGTATACTGTCTTGAAGTAGCTCACTTCTATTGAACAGTTTTATTGACATTTTCATGTTGTTTAAGAGTGCTGATAATGGGAATAACTGTGTTACAATATGAGACAGAGATATACAGCCTTGAAGCAAGTGATTCATTTCCAGGAATTTATTTAAACAGAATTCCTTGAAAAAGCCCAAAGGTGTGAAGCTAGGTGGAAATTCAAGCTTATAGTTATAATACTTCTTAGTATTGAAGAAGTTCAGCTATATTGAATAATTGAATTTTTTAATGCGTTCAGGCTTGCGGACAAAGTCGGAATATTGATGCTATAATATGAGACGGGGATAACCTTAAGCAATAGATTCATTGAAATTGCATTCCTTTAAATGCCCAAAGATGTGAGACTAGTTGGGAATTCAAGCTGTAACAACACTTCTTTACATTGTATAAAAGAAATTCAGTTCTATTAAAGAATTGTATTGAGTGCAGGCTTGCGGACAAAGCGACAATATTAATGCTACAATGAGACAGTGAGAGTTTCATAAACTTTGGGATTAATTACTTCAACCTTGTAAAGCCCACTGTGGTGTAAAATTAGCTGGAAATTGAATCCAAGTATAAATAATAAATACAACACTCTGAACAGTACTGAATTAGTAGTTCAGTTCTATTAAGTTTTGGTATTCAGGGTTGTCAACAAATCAGGAATTGGCTACAGCCAGACTATTAAAGTGTTGTATAATGTCAACAATTTGATTCATTCAAAGAGAATTCCATGGAAAAAAATACTGAGGTGCAAAATTCAGATGTAGTTAGCTTCAAGCTATTTTGGTGGTCATTTTATGTTGCTGATAACCTCGCAAAGCAAAACAAAAAGATCTGATCAGTGTTCATGGGATATTTGGTTATTGAAATTTAGTAAGAAATGAATTTATTAACAAATATAGTATAATCACTTGTGGTACAATGCCATTGGCAATACTTTTAGTGATTAAAAACTGCCTTTTTAAAGACAAAGTGATGGAGGTATGTATGTGAAGACGTTTATACATAAATTTAGTACAGGTTATATGGTATTAGGGTGACCTTCTTTTTTTTGTTTCTCATTATTTTTTAATGGCAACCATGGGTCAGTCGGTCGGTCGGTCGGTCGGTCGGTTGGTCGATTTTTAAAAAAAGTATAAAAATCATCTTCTTCATGTTTCTCTGCATCTCCTTTTCTTCCTCTCTATCTTCTTTTTACTGGATTCCTGGTCACAAGCCCTTTCCCAGCTTCTTTACGCAATTGGCATGTTCTCAGCACCCCCCCCCTCCCATACTTGAATAACTTCCGTCATGAAACAAATTCTCTGTTCATGAACAAGTGTCATTGTTGCCACCATGACTGTAGATGACATTGACAGTCCAGACACTTGCCTATTCGTGCCAGAGAATCGGGTAATGAGAAACAGAAATAGGGTCGCCCTTGCATGCAAGAAGTCTTGAATTATTTACACTAGAGTTTTGCTATCTGGTCTGACATTTTTCGCAGGTTAAAATGCATGGTTTCATAACAACACATCATACACATAATCTAGGTGAAATGTTTTGGATTGAAAGTGTGTACATAATTCAAACTGAAGACCTCAGTATATCATGCATAAAGGTGTAAATACCTGTATGTAATTATTTTTATGTCCATTTGTTAGTTGAAACATATAATATTGATTGCTTGTCAATGAGTATAAAGTTGGCGTCAGATTCAGATTCAGATTCAGATAGCGTCATATTGAGTGTCACAGATAGCCTCAGATCTGAAGACACCTGACGGCAAACCTGAAACTCAATTAGAATACGTACAGCATATATTGCACCCCAAAATGTACAAACTCTGCCCATGTCCTTTTAATAAGTTTAGTCATTTGCAAGTGATGCTTCAGTGTGCTTCAGTAAGTACAATAAGGCAAATATTGCACCCCAAAACATACAAACTCACTGACAGCCTGTGTCCCTTAATAATGGGTTTAGTCAATTGCAAGTGATGCTCCAGTATTAAGTAGAATATTGCACCCCAAAACATACAAACTCAACCTGTGTCCCTTTAATGGGTTTAGTCAATTGCAAGTAATGGTTCAGTAAGTAGAATACAGCAAATATTACACAACGAAATGTACAAACTCAGCCTGTGTCTCTTCAATAAGTTTAGTCATTGCAAATAATGTTTCAGTATATTAAGTAGAATACAGCAAATATTACCCGAAATGTACAAACATAACTGCCCCTAATAAACACTAACCTATGATGGTGTAGAAGTATATGACTGATTAACAAAGACATGGTGTTCATGACTATGTGGGTGGCTTTGGTTGACTTTGAAATTTCATCTCAGGACCTCATTCAGCTAGACGTAATGAGAGATTTTGAGATTTAATGAAGGATAGCACTAGACTGCAGTCCTTCCAAAATAAAAGATTACAACTTATAATGAAACTATTAAGGGGGAAAACTTAAAAAGAGGGGAAAATAATTTTCTGGCTAAGGACATTGGCATCATTCATAATCAATAAACAATGTACATCATTCTCAATCTGGTACACTTTAAGACTTTACCAGCACGTGTTTTGTAGGGGCTGATAGTGTGTGCTATGAATTCTATATAAAAATGGTTCTGGTACTAATTACAATACAGATGTAGCCTTTACACAGGGGATTAGCCATTAGCTCAAAACATATGTTGTTACTTGTTTTTCAAGGACAGACATAATACCATATTATATCTATGTATACTTCATAAAACTTAACATTTCACCAAGTTAGAACACTAATTAGCTACACTCATCATACAATTGTAGCGTTCCTCACGTTTTTCTACTTGTCAAACTTGATCTCCATTTCATCACAAGTACATGTAGTAGCTGTATTCAATTGATAGTTCTACTAACTGAAATCTACCAAGTTCTTAGTAATACTCAGAAGGAGGTAAACAAACAAGGCCAATATTCCCCAATATTATTCTTCATTCATTCATTCATTCAACCAAGGAAAATACGAGTGACCTAAGGGGTCCTTGACAATTACCCTTGAGTTATGAATATTTTCGGCTGAATGAAGAAAAATATTGGAGAACAATATAATTGTACCATCGCCAGTAATATAAAAAAAAATAATGGCAATTTTGAGCATTTTGACTCACATTTCAAACACAGCAGAACCAGTAACGTAGACATGTGCTGTCATGACATAGGCACGTGTTGTCATGGTGTAAAACTGACCAGAGTGTATATTCCATATTTTTTTGTTGAACCTGGTTTGTGGCTGGTATAATTACTAGTGCTGACACATCCTGTCCAATTGATAGCTTTGTTACACACTGTGTACAGGCCAAAACTTTGCAGTAAAACTGAAGTTTTATCACTATAATAATGCAATTCTACAAATGCTCATGCCGGTAGGTATGTATTTCTGAGTCATTGGGATATTTGCACAGAAAAGAAACATTTAAATCTTTCAATGCAACAAGAGTTTCAGAAACTAATTAGCTTTTTTACACAACATACAATGTGTTGTTGGTGTTCTACAGCATAAAATCTACGGATCTGAAACATAATTTAAATCTAAAGTCGGCCATTTTGTACACTGGGCGACTCTGTAATTGCTTTAAACTTTTAAAGCTTGACTCCACACTGAACACACACATTTCTGCATGCATTGCACAAGTAGTGCATTTTCCACAATTGTTTATAAAGTAAGAATAAGTGGAAGTAACAACTGGAAGGAACCTTTCTGACACAAGAAGTCATGTGTATTCAATCAAATGTATCAAGTGTCAAATCATGTATGTTATGATAGCATGCTTAGGTCTGAACCTTTGATGTGGTTGTGGTGAAGACAGTGTCACAAGACCCAACTGACATCTGAATCTCTGGTGATTATTACAAAGATTGTCTATTCTAGCTCAGTATTCCAAAAGACAACAAATAACACAAAAGCTGAAACAATCATACACTGAAATGCCATGTTTATGATCCCCGGTGTTCAGGTCGTTTGCATCACATTATGCTTGTCTTCTGTTAATATTACTATTATTAGGCCTAATAAAAAAAATTGTTTGGTTTCAGTTACACTAAATTTTAGAATAGGTGGGGTAGGTAGATTTTTTTTTTCATGTGTGAGTGGGCATGTCTAGTTCCGGTTTTTCATTGTTTTCCAAATGATCTCTGTGTTGTTTATTTCATCCTATCAGATGTAAAGCCATTACAGGTTGGAAGAACATTTTTAGAATGTTTTTTTTTAAGTTGATGGCAGTTTCCGCAGCCACAATTTCATGTGACACTTCACAATTTTTGCAATTTTATTATTTTTTTCTCAAATATGTCAAAAGAGTTGAGGGTCGGCAGTGAAAAGCTAGGTGGGGTCGGGTAACTGTAGCCAAACAATTATTTGTTTAGGCCATTATCATAGGACACCTTGACAGAATTAGATGAAAGCCATAGAGCACACGTCCATTGTGTTGAACATCCTGCTCAAATGGTCTAGATTTAGACATATCACATGTAAAACAGAAAAAATCTGTGTTTATTATACTCCCATACAATTACTGGTGGTCTTCCTATTCTCACAAGTAACCATCTAGCACATGTCATGTGCACATACATGGTGGTGTGTTTTGGAAGGTGCTGTAAAGGAAGCAGTGCGGTGTGGATTTATGACTATCAGATGGTCTAAATTCAAAAATAGCACCAATGGCGTTGTAGCACAACTGTCTTTGACTGTTGCTATGGACATGATCTTCATATTTGCATGCATTTTTGGAATCTTTATTAACGTGCCTATATACCCTTCCCACGTTTCATCTTTGCAATATAAACCATCATTTAGCTGTTGCTATGGGTGTGGCCCTGTTGCTTGGCATATTTGCATACATGTTTTGAATCTTTAGTCACTTTCCTACCCATCCCTGTTGTTATCTTTCTAATATGCATCGTCATTTCACTGTTACTAAAGGCATGGACATGGTTGCTAGGGCCAATTGTGTAGAAATGTTTTCAACAATAACTGCAGAATAATACCTCAAGAAACATCCCCACCAAGTTTCAAGCCATCCACCATGCATTTTCAAAATATAAGTTTTGACCAAAATTGAGATTTTTAGACCTAATTTGCATATCGCTGATGGGATCATCACATTAAGAATATAGCTTCATCTACACATCCCCAGATAAATCCCCATTAAATTTCCTAATCTGCTCAGTAGTTTTGGAACCATAATTTTTTTTACAAAAGAGACATATTTAGACCTAATTTATCACTAATAGGATCATCATGTCATGAACAATTCTTAATCTAAACAGCCCTAAGAACACTCCCCCAAATTTCGGCCTAATCTGCTCAATACTCTTGGAATTATAGATTTGGACCAAAAGGACACATTTTTAGCCCTAATTTGCATATGATGATGGGATCATCATGTCATGGACAGTTCTTAATATAAACACCCTGAAGAACATGCCAACCAAATTTCAGCCTAATCTGCTCAGTTAGTTTTGGAATTAAAGATTTTTGACCAGAAAGACACATTTTTATACCTAATTTGCATATCACTGATGAGATCATCATGTCATGAACACTTCTTTATCTAAACACCTCTAAGAACATTCCAACCAAATTTCAGTTTTGGAGTTTAAGTTTTTTGACCAAAAATCACATTTGTTACCTAAATCACACCACCAAGACACCAGTGGTAATTTGAGCAATTTCCCAACTAGACACCTAAGGTAATATACCCACTAAATATCATGGCAATTGGTCCAGTGATTTTTGACTTTAAGTTGTTCACACACACACACACAGACAGACAGACACTTTGCCCTGCCTTTAGCACTACTGATCCTTATCAGTTTAGTTGTGCTAACAATATGTGTAAAACAGAAAAAGACTGGTGGTATACTTTCCTACATAATGGTCTGACTTCCAAAATATCATGACTGTGAAACAGAGAAAGTCTGTGTGGTATACTCTCATATACTTAGGGACGATCACACAATGTCACAAACTCAATAAACAACCTTCATTTGTTTAGGCCAAAACTAGCTCCCTACTCCCTCCCTCTTCCTATGCAAACGTTCACAAGTGTGACATTTGAGACATTTATATATGGTGTATAACCATGGTGAAAATTGTAGTGGTCAAACCACTGTGATCGATACAATTTAAAAAGTTGGTAAACACATTAAAATACTACCAGAAACCCAGCACTAAGTATCGCATTAACAGTAAATTTTAATCATTATCTCAGTAGTAAATACAGAACCTTTTATCATTGAAGGCATGAAAGTTTTCAAAATTTGGTTAGAAGTGTGAAACTGAAGTTCAGCAATTGCACTGATGCCAAACCAAATCAGAAACCAAATCAGCTAAGGAATGAGACTCACTACACCACACAAAAGCCAAGTTGAATGCGTTTCAACAAATAATATGGGATTTATACCCTGGTCATTGTACATTGCAAAAACACACATCTATTTAATAGGAATTAAAATATTTAAATAAAAGGCACCATTAGTGTTACTCTTCTCAATTTTCATAAATTTATGCACATAAGACCATATTAGGAAGGGCTCATTAATATTCATGAAGTGTCAGAAGGTCACGTAAAGTAGCTATGCGAACATTTCTGAAAATTTCCATGCGAGATCCCTACGATTCTAGCAAAGCATATCCAAAATACAAGGAAATCTACTGTGGAAATCGCCTGGTTATATATCTATTTTATGTAGCTGCCCCACCACAACTGTTAGTAGACAAGGCAACCTCAATTGTCAAGAGAAGCTGTACATGTTTTAAAAATACTGCAATTTTGCTTGTGCTGCTTTTAGTTATGATAGTAGTTTCTAAAGCTAGATAATCAACATCCTTAGTAGCAAGCATCACTTTGATTACACATGTATCTGGCAATGTGAGTATCATTTATTAAAATTGAAATCATCAGGTATTCGCGATCATTAAACTGATATAAATCTCTTTAAAAAACTAATAAATATTGTAAATAATAGGATAAACTCATCTAATTCTTAAAAAGAACAAGTTTTTCACCCAACGTAAAAGCCCGAAAGCCAAACTCACATGGTCTGGACAATAATGAAATGATTGCACAATTTTGATATAATGGAACAACCCTATGTATGGCATTTTTATTCACTGAATGTTATTCCCTCTAGTTGTCTTCACTCAACCAGAAAAAATTGTGAACTATTAGCTAAGGGTTTCGTTATTTTTCATCTTTAACTTTCATATTTATAATTACATAGTATTCCACAAAATCATTTTTCATTCAGCCAAGGAAAACATGAGTGACAACAGGGGCCTTGTCACTATGAGATGATAGACGAGTAGTGACAAAGCGTCCTCAAACATAATTATGAAAAATTGGGAAAAAATAATGGTGATTTGGAATGTTTTGGTCCACATTTCGAACATCACAGAACCAGTGGCATAGCGCATAGACAACGTTGTTATGACATAGTACGACTAGGGTATAATCCATGTATAGTATATATAAATATCTAAGTCTTCTCCACTTTCATACCACATTTCATATTATTTGCCCTTTGCACCCAACTAATTTGTAAACCAGAAAATAAAGTGCCTTCTTCATCTGCACAAATCTTGATCCAAATCTCTGGATAATCTTCCTCAAGTCATAGCGGACATGACTTTGAGAATCACATTCACACTTATTTCCATGATGCATCCAGTTTTTAACAATGATACATCATGTCTGAAGTGGGAATTTACTACTTAATTTCATGCAAGTATACACTCAAACACCTGCTAGTATTCAAAACATGGCCTTCACTTTTGAGATCAAAGAAAAAAAAAGGAATCGATTCTGACTAAATCACACTATTAAAGGCCATATTCTAAGAATTGCCTATTTCAGCCAAATAAAAATAATGCTGTGTTTCCAGTATCCAAACCGGCCCTAATTATTAAAAGCTAAGTATTTTTTAACCTTTGAAAAGGCAAAATAGTGAGATTTTACTTCTATTTCAGAGTAAATTTTCTTACAAAAGTATCCTTGGTCATTTTTCTTTAAATCCCAAACTGTATAAAAACTGAATTTATACAACACAGTCTGCATATTGTGTCTGTCTACTTCAATCACACACAATTGTCTCCATCATTTACCCCTCATCAAACTATCATTTTGACAAACCAGCAAGTATTATATCTTGTGTTAGGGTCAAAAGCAATTTCTCAAAATATGAAGAAAAAATGTTAAAAATTAAAGAAATAAAACCCCAACCTACCTACCCAAGTTTCTGGTCATATTTTTGGAAACAAATAGTTTTTTTGTTTGTTTTTGCTTTAGTTGTGTAACTTGTTGGAAAACCTCTTGAAGAAAGCCTACATAAATAAGAAACTATTCGAACTGATTCTGACTATCACACAAATGCCATGATATTAATAGAAAGTTCTGTTTAGTTACGAAACTTGTTGAAAAATTCCTTGAAAAAGCACACTTACGTGCAAAACTACATTTTTTTTATTCGGAAATTCCAGCAACTTTCAGTAGTACTTATTTACTATAGATTTCTACTACCATCTCTAAGTCTTGACTATTACAAAGTACATCAAGACTAAGACTGTACACAAAGATATCATCGAACATTTGGCCTAACTATTACCTCACAAACATTTAGAAGACGAAAAAAAAATGTTTGCTTTTTGAATGAAATTTAGAAGAAAGGGCTGAAATGTGTTAGATAGACGGTCTGGCAGTTGTGCTAAAAGGAAAAATTCACCATTGACATATTAAAAGTAATGATTAAGTTTAGACAAAATGTTCTACAGGCTAACATCAAAAAGAATTTGGCTCCTGAATATATTCTAATATGTAGCAATCTTGATCACAAATCGCTTGTCCTTGAAATACCCTCAAGAGATACTTTGCATAAAAAAACTGCATTCATTAAAAATTGGTAAAGAGACACAACTTGCCGAAGCAGTGGTCTCTATACATATATTGTAAAGATACAAAGAATGATACATTCGTGAAACACCAACCCAAAATCATTTCTGCTGTGGTATACTGCAAACAAAACTACATATAGGCCAGTGCAGTGACGTATATCAATAGATCCCCTGAACTGCATACTAACTATATCATTTGGGAAATCAACTGCTTTTGGGATTTGTTTTTCACTGAAAATTATGTACCATGATAGTGTATTGGAAACTCGTGTATTGTGTAATAAATGAAACATAAAAGGTACACTGTATTGTTGGAATTGGTCTCCCAAGCATCCAACATACAATGGTATCAGTTGTGACGTCAAATGAGCAAGATTTTTAAGTCTATTGAGTTGTCTCATGCAGTGATATTGATAACATTATCAATATGTTTAACAATTGAACCTGTTTGAAATTGGTCTCCTAGCTAGTTCCTATATAATATGATGTCGATTGATGTCTCTACTTAATGTAATATCAAAGGTCATTCTAATACTTGAAAATATGAATTGGTCTGACTTTATAAAAACAAATATACCTCCAAACATACAAATATTGTAACCGTCTCCTAGACTACTGACTTAATATCAATGATCATTCTAACATTTGACAAGTCTTCATAAAAAACAACCCCCCCCCCCCCACCCACCAACAAATAGACAGTTAATTGGTAAATCATGATTGTTCACTACAAATAATTGGCTGCAATCGAGTGAAAAGTAATATGCGCACCATAAGTAATGCATGTGTATGTTTATCTGGTTCTGCATTATCGAAAAAAGACATTAGCCACACATAATTGCTACAAAGTGTCTGCAATATTGTAAGTAATAGCTTAATTTTGATCATCTACGATTGAAGTTGTTTAGTTATGCAGTATTAAATATACTATGTACAATGTATATGGAAACACTATGATTTATACACAAGTTCTATAGTTTCACTTTTGATTGAGAAACAGACATGTTTCAAACAAATCACTTGTCCTTCTTCAGTGTCTAACTGGATCTGACAGAATGATACAAATTTGCTGGAGGTGTTGAGTAACCAGAGGTGTGAAAAGGTTAGCTTTAATATATGTAAATTCAGGTGTGAAAGTACTTGTCAGTTATGTACATCTAACTGTCCACCTTCTGTGATGATGTCACTGTAGATCGGTGAAATGTCATATTTTCCTACATTGGCATTAAGTGATGTTTGTTGAAGTGATTGTTTACTACAAATATGACTTCCATTCAGTAAAATTATATGAGCACCAAAAACAAGCGACCTATATATAAGAATAGCTCCGCTGTTGTTTTTTGGTTTTTTTTTTCGTAACCTGTAGAAGTGGTTCTGTTGTTCAGCTCTTCCACTATGCAGTTACATTTTAGCAAAGTAATAAATTGGTTAGTGGTTTCATATCATGACTCACACACATAGTCACACTATAAAACACATTTCACACAGAAAGTTGGTAAATATTGTATTTTTATATTATAGTAACCATTTTACAAAATTTCTATTTTTACCCATAATTTGCATATTAATAACCCAATCAACTTGTCTTGAACAAACTTATATCTGCTCATCCCAAGACACCAACACAATAAATTTCAGCTCAATTGACCCAGTAGTTTTGGAGAAGATTTTAAAGCATTTTTACCAAAAATTCTATTTTTACACTTTATTTGCATATTAATGACCCAGTCAGTTTGACTTGAACAAACTTATATCTGCTCATCCCAAAACATCTACACAACAAATTTCGACTTAAATGACCAAGTAGATTTGTAGAAGATTTTTTGAAGCATTTTTACCCAAAATTCTATTTTTACCCCTAATAACAATACATAACAATAACCCAATCAATTTCTCTTTAACAAACCTATATCTGCTCATCAAATGACACCTACACACCAAATTTCTGGTTAATTTACCATGCCGGTTTAACGGACGGATGACAGAGAATCAACCTAAAAATGGAACACAGTGAATAAAGAGTACAGAAACACATTGTCAAAGATTCCAAGATTCAAAGATTGATAAATTCATTCGACTTCTCAACAAAAAATCAATTTACATCATTCAGTTAAAACTTGAAATCCCATGTATGCCTTTTTTCTTTACCTCTTTCTTTTCATTGAATAGCTTTTGTAGTTCATTAGTTTTATTATGTTATGTAATGCTTCTTTTAGATAGTTTATTAGTTTTTTTATTATTTGTACCTTTTAACAACTTTTGTTACGTGTACTCAAATAAATAAATATATAATGTAACATTAAAGAGGACGTTATTTGATGCCATATTTGACACTGGTAGGCAATTTTTGGGATGTATGCATCACTGTGGACACGTCATAAAAAGAGAGAGGACAAATGTATAGAATAAGGCAGCAATGCAAAGTTCTTTATCATGCTGTCTAAATCTCTAAGTGTGGTGTGGCCTGTGATAATTTGAATATGACCCATCGTAGGCAAATCATATAGACAGTTTCATCTGCCTCATGTCTATTTCTTGAAGTGGAGATCACATATAGAGTAATTTTTGAAACTATGTGCTAGTAATATTGAACACATATTGCCTGGCCTATATTCGGGCTATAGCACCCAGTTTATTACACCTGAGGGACTGTGAGTTACCAGAATCACATGCTATTTCCCGAGGCCAAAGGGGGTAATGAACGAGTGCTATATAGCCCGAATATAGGCCAGGCAATATGTGTTTTATAATATACCTCATGTCGTGAACTCGCGGTGGCAGACGACATCTGAACTCGCGGTGGTCACGTGACCATGTAAAAAGTTGATGGAACTATTTCCCTAGGGAAATAGTCATTCTATTTTCCTATCACGTGACTGATTCTAGCGAATCATGGCAAAGCATTATCACTAGGTATATTATAACACTACCTATCCACATGATTAGTTACTTATTAACAGACACATGAGACCTTGAGACAAGCAATGTGAGATGTGGTTAGAAAGGTTTTGGTGTTTTATAGTCTTTTATAGTTTTTTTGCTTACCCTGTCTGTTTCCTGACAAATGTCAAAATAGACTGCTAGACACGACGTCATATTTTTCGAGTTTCAATCTCTGACATTATTGTGACTTGCTGTCTTCGAATGAAAGAGATTTTCAAGATTACTGTTATTTGCAGAAAATGCAATGTGCATGTGCGCGCTTCTTTTGCACTTTCCCGCACATAGAATCTATAATTCACTACGCTGCAAAAAGTTACAATTTTTCACTGGACACATTTTTATGCAAAGTTAAGACAGCATACAATAGAGAGAGACATTAGCAAGGAGTCAGTGAAGTACAGTCGATTTTTAATAACATCACTATGTATTTGAAAAGTTGCATTTTTTCCCTAAAAATCTCAGAGGGGGGGGGGGGGCACATGCCTTTCATCTGTCCATGGGGCACCTGCATGATATAATAATGTGAGTTTGTAATGTGCCTTTCCTCCTGAGAGCTCAAAGCGCTCACAATTATTATTCCTGGCACAGATCAATGGCAGCACAACGGCCCTTTATACTCCCTGGGGAGCATACAATCCACTGCAGCCTCTATAAGCGCATAGGATTCAAGCATTCACAAGGCAACCTCTATCCTACCAGGTCCCCAATTATACAGCTGGGTTGACTGAGGCATAATCATGGTTCAAACCTTGCCCAAGGACTTTAACCATTCAGAAACAAACGGCAGTGACAGGGCTCAAACCTGCAACCTGCAGATTCCAAGTTGGCCAAAATAACCATTCACCCATCATGACACCACACTCCTTTCACCTGTCTATGGGGCACCAGGATTTCAACTATCTACAGGGAACCTGACTTTTAACAATTTATGTGCCACTTGGTTTTCAATCATCATTGTGGCCCCCACATTCATCTGTCTATGGGACTCCTGAATTTCACATGACGTTAAACTCTCTACTAGGTACCTGGTTTTCAACTATCTGTGGGTCACATGACGTTAAACTCTCTACTAGGTACCTGATTTTCAACTATCTGTGGGTACCTGACTTTCACCTGGCAACTCGGGCTTTTATAAGATTGTATCTACATCGAATGATTGTTGACAAACGCTTATGTGCACACATGACATTTTCAGTAATGTATTGCAGTGTGAATCCCAATTGTATGCATACACACTGGTGTAAGTAATCATTTGTACATTTGAAATGGTGATATATTGTTGATTTCACATCTCAAATGAATTGCTTAATCTATCTATCTATCTAATAAATTTATATAGCGCCAAATATCCAAAGAAAACAATGTTCAGTGGCGCTTAGAGTTAGAAAGGAGATGAAAAAGCTCTCTGAAATATGTGGGTTTTCAAGCGTCTTTTGAAAATGTTAACATTGGGAGAGGTTTTAATGTCCAGGGGTAGAGAGTTCCAAAGTTCAGGAGCTGCTGAAGAGAAGGAGCGGCGACCATAGGAAACCAGATTCCATTTGGGTGTATGCAGAAGGCATTTATCCGATGAACGAAGAGTGCGTAATGAAGAACGAGGTGTAATTAAGTTCTTGAGATATTGTGGAGATATTCCATTTAGGGCTTTATAAGTGAAGAGCAGAAGTTTGAAAACAATACGATGAGATACTGGAAGCCAATGAAGTTGTTTTAGAATAGGGGTTATGTGTTCGAATTTCCTGGTGCGCGTAATAATCCTAGCTGCCGTATTTTGGGCACGTTGTAAGCGTTGTAAGTGAACGTCAGGCAGACCATATAGTAAGGAATTGCAATAGTCCAGCTTCGATGATATGACAGCATGGACGAGGGTGGCACAAGAATCCTGAGAGAGGTATTTCCTGATGTGTCCAATTTTACGAAGGAGGAAGTGAATGGTGCGGCAGGTGGTAATTATGTGTTGTTGAAATGTATAATTGTCATCAAATATGACACCAATGTTTCTCGCAGATGAAGTAGTTTCAATAACACTTGAACATATGTTGATGGAAGTGAGAGGCAATGGCGAATGATCAAATTTGGAACGAATTAAAATGACTTCTGTCTTAGAATCATTTAACTTCAGTTTATTTTGCGTCATCCATATCTTAATATCGTTGACACATTCTTCAATAGAAGATATGGCGGAGGTGGTGTTGGATTTCTTAAAAGACAAGTACAGTTCATTATCATCGGCGAATTGGTGAAACTGAAGTTTATGACGGCGAATGATCTGACCGAGTGGTGAAATGTAAATAGTAAACAATAGAGGTCCTAGGACAGAGCCCTGAGGTACTCCGAACCGTAGCAATTGAGCAAGTGACATTTTCCCATTTACTGTAACTGACTGAAATCTGTCTGTGAGGTATGAGCAAAGCCATTTAAGAGGAGTTCCTTTGATACCAAGATCTGACAAACGCTTTAGAAGTATTTCGTGATCTATGGTATCAAACGCTGCAGATAGGTCTAAAAGAACAAGAAGAACAATTTGTCCGGAGTCGAGTGCAGTCAGAATATCATTATGTACAAGGAGAAGTGCTGTTTCGGTACTGTGATGTTGTTTGTAGGCAGATTGAAGTGGCTCAAATAAAAGGTTATTATTCAAGAAGTCTGTGAGCTGAGCAGCAACTACCTTTTCAAGTAACTTAGACAGAAAAGGTAGATTGGAAATTGGACGAAAGTTTTTGAGAAATTCCGGATCGAGCGTGGGTTTCTTTATAAGTGGTGTGACAACTGCAGACTTCAATAAATGAGGTACAACGCCAGATTCGAGTGACAAATTAATAATCCAAGTGATAATCACGAGTAGTTTATCAAGACACAGCTTGACAAATGATGTTGGCAATGGATCTAAACTACTTGACTTGTTTGGTGCACCCCTGATGATATCGTGAATTTCCTTCTCTGATACTGGTTGAAAACAATTAAGCGATTCCGAAGAGATGACTTCCACATTGCTAAAGTCAACAGCTGAGCTTTGGGCATCTAGACTTGAGCGGATATCAATGATCTTTTGCATGAAAAAATCACAGAAACGGTTACTTAATTCTAGTTCAGATATGTGAGAAGGAAGCAAAGTGTCATTAGGTGATGAAGAAATTGATGACAATATTTTGAAGAGAGACTTTTGATCATGTGCATTCTTTTCAATGAGATCTTTGTAGTAGGTCACTTTTGCGTTGCGGATCAGGAAGTTGACATTTTTACAAGATTCACGATATGTTTGTCGGTGAATTTCAAGTTTTGACTTACGCCACTGCTTTTCAGCACAGCGTCTATCTTTCTTGGCAACTGCAATGTCAGATGTGTACCATTTACAATCCGGTCTAATAGTAACAACACGCTTTTTTATGGGTGCATGCTTGTCAAGAAGTTCTCTAAGTTTGGTATTATAAGTATTAACAGCATCAATAAGATCAGACGGTGGATCGGAGAACTCTGTAACGCTGTCAAGATCTTTCAACAAATCTTCCGTTGAAATTCTTGCAAGTTGACGATAAGTAATTTCTTTTTTGAGTCGACGTGGTTTAGGGAGAGATAACTTGGCAACAACCGGGTTGTGATCAGAGGAACGGAGACCATCCACATGAAGAGATGATATGAGAGAGTCATTGTTACATATAACTAAATCCAGCGTGTGATGATTCCCTTGGAAGTAAAATCAATAGATGAGGTGTCGTATGAGATCCAAAATAAGACGATCCGCTAGAAATTGACGTCACCCCTTTGTACTTACACCTATTGACACTTGACGTCTGCCCTTTCACATTCACAGCCAGACAGCAAGTGTCTTCTTCTATTGTACGTCATATCACGCAACACAGACTGCGATTGCTGCTATCATTACCTTTTATGGTACATTCACCTCAGACTGTTGCATTCATCCAACAACAAATAAAAGATCTGTTTCTCTTTAGTAGCCATGCAACCATAATGGATGAGCCATGCATTACACTTTAATAGTTTGGATCTACAGTCATTAGAACAACAGTACTACAAAACCATTTTCTATTTGACAAAAAACAATGTGAAACAAAATAGACACAGCATGTTTTGTAACTCAATAAATTGCAAAAAAACTGTTACAGTATTAAAAGTTTCATATCATCTATCCAGGAAGCAGTTTGTAAATAAACTGAGTAAAGATATGAAATCACAATGTCGGGTTCAGTCACATGCATCAGTCATTAATTCCCATAATTATGTTGAAATGTCATCTTATAGTTAGAAGTGTTTACTTGTGATTATTAAAAAGTAATAACTTGTCATTACCTGTCACTTTTGTAAACTCAAAGTATTATTTTAATTAGAAATTTAGCAAAACATTTTTTTTTGCAGCAAAAGAAAGGGACCAGCAAAGTCAATCCAACAGAACAACTAAGTACACATATCAAGTACACATGACTATGTATGCATTCTGTGATCTATTTATTTTCATTAAATTAAGCCCTCGAAATCATTAATGTAAACTATTTTTTTCTCAGTTATGTAATACTTACAGGCCAGTGGTCTACGGTATTGAAATAAAGATTAATATTATTATTGCCTGGTTGTTTACAAATTGCTCTTTGTATGTATGTTTACAAAGTGTCTTTTGTATTTTTTCAGTTTTCTTACAATTTCTTGATTTAGAAAAAAAACAAGTCATTTGTGAATATTTCCATCTGGAGAGACAATATGAATAAAGCCATTTGACCATTTAATTCATATGAATGTCTAAAAGACACGCATCCAGGCACCTTATACTTAATGGAGAAAAATGACTTAGTTTGGACGAATTATTAGGAGTAGTAGTAGGAAGTATTATTACTACACAAATCAAAGACATAAAACCACATGAAAAATAAAATAAATGTTTTTATTTCCAAAAAGTTTCAACACAGTCATACAACAGTAAAGTATTTACCACTAATACTGTTTTTAGACACCAGGAACTACAATTGAATGATGATGTCTGACTATGAGAGGCAGACCACCTGGAATCAAAGCAACAAGATTAAACAGCTAGTCATTGGCATGACTTCATTGTAGTGACGCAAAGACAAGCGCAATCCATCGGGACTATAGATTTATCTGACGTATACTTACACAATGCAGTGTACAGCATTCGTACGTAGTTAAACATGTAGTAATTACACAAATATAGACTGCAAAACAAAAGTGGTTACATATCTGACGCATTGTTTTCTTAACAACGACGTCTGTGTTTTTCAAAATGTAAAAACAGTAGGGTAGAGAGTTTAGTAACCAGGATATGCCCAGCCATGCATGCAGTGGTAATGACATTTACAAGACAGTACATGACAGTATATCACGCTTGGATTCAATTCCAAAGTGCTATAATTTGACATTTATGATGACAGCATTTTGGAATTTACCAGACCACGAACTCTGAGTCTCTAAAACTGATAGGTGCAGTTGATGGTTTGATTACTAATATTTATTGATATAATTTACCTCGTCTTTTCTAGTTCTTGGTCTGAATTGAAATGTAGTACTTTTGCATCTTTTATATGTTTCATCTATTTGTTTTGACCTTCAGGGAATCATAGTATACATTGTTTGAACATGTCAAGTAAAATATAGTATACTACCCTGTCAGTCTGTGTGTGTGTGTGTATGAAAGTATGTATGTATGTATGTATGTATGTATGTATGCATGTATGTATGTATACTTATGTGTATGTATGTATGTATGTATGTATGTATGTGTGTCTTAGTGTGCCATTAATGTCTGCCTATGACATCTTTCATCTACTTGCAAAATACAAATCAATGTCAGTTTTAATACACCTCATAGCTGTAGATTACAAAATCCATTTTTTTGTTCACTGAATCAATACCATACCTCTAACATAAATCTTTCAACTCCACCACAGACAAAGTGCTCTCTATTTTGACCTTTCTATCTCAAAACAATAAGGTTTTCTTCTCATGTTAAAAATCTACACACAAACATTCATAAACACAATGCTGGCAATGGAAATTTAAGATACTTTCTACCATTTCCATTTTGTTTCCCAGTGATCCATTATAGTGTTATTTTGTCACAGTTTTGTATTTGTATTTTCACATTTTCCCTTTTTTATATGGACCTTGAGTCTGATTCAAACAATAAAGAAATTTAAAATAAAAATAAACCACTGACTTGTCACTTTCCTACCAAGTCTTTCGATCTCTGTCATCTTCAATTTTTCACACCACTGCTCATTAGCATTCACCTGACCTTTGACCCTGCCATCTTTTTAATACACATAAACAACTAAATCTGTGCTGCCGATCCCGGCCTAATCCAGGAAGAAATCAAGGCTTTTGATCAGATTTCGAATAGATTTTTCAGCACTTTTTCAAAACACCTACTCACAACAAGCTTGTCCTACAGAGAGTAATCAATTCCACATATCCTGTTTATGTCGTGGCCTAGTAGCCTGGTACATAATTGGTCACTTTGAAATGATTTTTGAAAAATGGTAACGAAGCAATAAAAATTGCTTCAATATCTGTCCAAAAATACTGACAACTGTTGACAGGAAAATTTATAATAAAGAGAATGTGCTTGGATATATCCTGTTTGTGTTCATCAGAATGAACCTATAACATAGAAGACGCCTACGTGCAACGTTATTACTATTGTCGTCACCTAGGCCTATATTCCGTTCACAGGAAGTACCAAACCTTGAGTGGCCATATGGATAACAAATGGGTATTCATTTAGGATTTTAATTCATAAAACAACACTATGCTTTTATACTTGAAACAATAGCACCAATGGTGTTGTAGTACAACTGTACAGTTTATTATCTGGTTGCCAGTCAAGTGAACTATCTTTACCATTTATGCCATCATTTCGCTGTTGCTATGGGCATAGTCTTGTTTATTTGCATTCACCTTTTGGATGTTTATTCACTTGCCTAATCATCTCTGTTGTTATCTTGGCGATATACACCATCATTTGGCCGTTGCTGTAGGTGTGGTCTTGTTGCTAGGCATATTTGCATACATTTGTTTTAATGTTTATTCCCTTGCCTATTAATGTCTGTTATTAACATGCTTCATCTTTTGGCTGTTGCTATGGGTGTGGTCTTGTTGCTAGTCATATTTGCATACATTTAAAAAATATTTAGTCACTTACCTACCCATCCCTGTTGTTATCTTTGTAATATGTATCATCATTTCACTGTTGTTGAGGGCATGGTCATGGTTTCTAGGGCCTGTTTTTTTCATATATTTTGACCAGTAACCACAGAATAACACCTCCAGAAACATCCCCACCAAGTTTCACCCCCATTCCCCATTTAGTTTTCAAGATAAGTTTTTGACCAAAAGTTTAGTTTTTACACCTAATTTTTATATCACCAATGGGATCATCATGTAGAGAATTCACCTTCATCTACACATCCCCAGATGCATTCCCATTGAATTTCAGCTCATCCCACTCATTCATTTTGGAATTATAGATTTTTGTCCACTAAGACACATTTTTAACCCAAATCATACACCGGTGATAAGACCATTCTGATTTGAACAATTTCTAAACTAGACACCCAAGGTAATATACTCATCAAATATCCTGGCAATCGGTCCAGTGGTTTTTGACATGACTTTAAGTTGTTTAAACGCACGCACGTACACACACACACACACACACACACACACACACACACACACACACACACACACACACACACACACACACACACACACACACTTTTCCATGCCTATAGCACTACTGAACCTAGTTCAGGTGTGCTAAAAAACAATGTGAAACATAAACTAAATCCTTGTTTGTAACTCAAAACATTACAAAACATTAAAAAATGTTTAAAATATTTGTTATCGTACGAACAATAATTTACAAACTCTGCATGCTTTTTAGCTATTTGTAATCTATTGAGTTACAAACATGGATTTTGTCAATGCTGTTTCACATTGTTTTCCCAAGTAGGAAAACATAGTAGTGTTGTCTTAAAACTTAAAAATCCAAAATAAAAACCCATTTGTCATTCATATGATATGGCATGTGAACTCTAAATCCTACTTTGTTCAAGAAAACCCCCAAGCTATTCTCAGTTCAAATGAACAAAAAGTCTGGGGTATAATTTAACTACCATACTTTTTTAAAAAAAACAGAAGTCAAAATTTGATATCAAATTTACAGCAGTCATTTTAGAATCCAATATGGCCATCAAATAGTGTTATTCAACTCTATTCAAAAATAAATGGTTGATGGTTTCCATGAAAACAACTTACTGAACCCCCAATTTCTTTTACTATTTCAAAAGAACCTCAAACAAGCTTCCATATAGCAAAGTTTGGAGACAATGGAGGAACTCATGGAAAATTGTCACGGAGACATTCTCCATTTCTTCTACATATAGTAACTTTTTTGAACAACACACAGATTGTCTATCAGAAGGACTGTACTTAATTCAATGTTTCTAATGACCCAACCAACTGTATATTTCTTGAATTTGGCAAAATAAAAAAAATACATAATTGCTTGAAAAAGTCTATACAGCAGCAGTGACTACATTTGTACTTAGACTGGACAAGTTGGCAGACTTGAGCAACATTATCACCAAATCTACTGAAAATTCAACACCTCATTTTACACAGGCATTTCAGGCACAATACTGCGTTGAGATTATCAAAAGGATGAACTGAACTTGGCTAATGTAGTGTTAGGTTTGAAGGACTAACCATGATGTACTTCGCCCCCGAGTATGTGATATAATGCTTAGATTTATTTGGCTAAGCAGTTAATCTAAAAACATGATCAAGGACTTTAAGTCTTAACATTTGTCATAACAGCTGAGACCAAAAGCTGATTTTATCGTAAGCAAGTGTCTTTCTATAGCACTGATGCAGTATTCACATCAATTGGTTAGGTAGCATTTTCACCATTTGAATCCACTTTACTTGAATGTATGTATGTATTCACCATTATTCAGTTTGGTTTTGATTGAATTGAATTGAATTGAATTGAATTGAAATTTACTTCCGACAAAAGAGATAAACATACAAATAACAAGTAAACATTAACATCCTAAAAATGGAAGTGATTTAAAGTTGTGAGTGAGAGATTAGAAAATAGTTTCACTTAAGAATGTTCATTGTTCTTATAAACTATCTCCAAAGCTGGTATGTATTTTGACCTGATTATATCAAAGCACATCTGACAATGCTCTGTGTAAAAGTGTGAAATATTGAGTTTTTCTAAATTAAACCTTTTGAGTTAAGTCTTGTTGAGACCATCCATTTTTCATTTTATTTTCAGTTCTTATCTTGTTCATTGAAATTCAGTCAATAACAGGTCTTCATTGAAGACTCCATCCCCACCCCCACCCCCCACCTCCAAAGTTATACTTAATATCTGTAACTGTTCACACGGACAGGACCATTTGAAGCGTCTTACATTGTATTTGTGTGTATTCCATTGTTTGGTTTTGATTCACTCATGAATTTTGAAGTTTTGTTATAAAACATTTGCCAAGCTTTATTACTTCAGTTTATCCTAAGTTATATCCTGTCCATCAAAATCCAGTAAATAGCAAGCGTTTTAGCACTGTGTATGAGTGACAATCATTACTTGTGTTACAACTATCAAAATCCAGTAAATAGGAAGCGTTTTAGCACTGTGTATGAGTGACAATCATTACTTGTGTTACAACTATTGAAATCCAGTAAATAGGAAGTGTTTTAGCACTGTGTATGAGTGACAATCATTACTTGTGTTACAACTATCAAAATCCAGTAAATAGCAAGTGTTTTAGCACTGTGTATGAGTGACAATCATTACTTGTGTTACAACCATTGAAATCCAGTAAATAGCAAGCGTTTTACCACTGTGTATGAGTGACAATCATTACTTGTGTTACAACTATTGAAATCCAGTAAATAGCAAGTGTTTTAGCACTGTGTATGAGTGACAATCATTACTTGTGTTACAACTATTGAAATCCAGTAAATAGCAAGTGTTTTAGCACTGTGTATGAGTGACAATCATTACTTGTGTTACAACCATTGAAATCCAGTAAATAGGAAGTGTTTTAGCACTGTGTATGAGTGACAATCATTACTTGTGTTACAACTATTGAAATCCAGTAAATAGGAAGTGTTTTAGCACTGTGTATGAGTGACAATCATTACTTGTGTTACAACCATTGAAATCCAGTAAATAGGAAGTGTTTTGGCACTGTGTATGAGTGACAATCATTACTTGTGTTACAACCATTGAAATCCAGTAAATAGCAAGTGTTTTAGCACTGTGTATGAGTGACAATCATTACTTGTGTTACAACCATTGAAATCCAGTAAATAGCAAGTGTTTTAGCACTGTGTATGAGTGACAATCATTACTTGTGTTACAACTATCAAAATCCAGTAAATAGGAAGCGTTTTAGCACTGTGTATGAGTGACAATCATTACTTGTGTTACAACTATCAAAATCCAGTAAATAGGAAGCGTTTTAGCACTGTGTATGAGTGACAATCATTACTTGTGTTACAACTATCAAAATCCAGTAAATAGCAAGCGTTTTAGCACTGTGTATGAGTGACAATCATTACTTGTGTTACAACTATCAAAATCCAGTAAATAGCAAGCGTTTTAGCACTGTGTATGAGTGACAATCATTACTTGTGTTACAACTATCAAAATCCAGTAAATAGCAAGCGTTTTAGCACTGTGTATGAGTGACAATCATTACTTGTGTTACAACCATTGAAATCCAGTAAATAGGAAGTGTTTTGGCACTGTGTATGAGTGACAATCATTACTTGTGTTACAACTATCAAAATCCAGTAAATAGCAAGCGTTTTAGCACTGTGTATGAGTGACAATCATTACTTGTGTTACAACTATTGAAATCCAGTAAATAGCAAGCGTTTTAGCACTGTGTATGAGTGACAATCATTACTTGTGTTACAACTATTGAAATCCAATAAATATGAAGCGTTTTAGCACTGTGTATGAGTGACAATCATTACTTGTGTTACAACCATTGAAATCCAGTAAATAGGAAGTGTTTTAGCACTGTGTATGAGTGACAATCATTACTTGTGTTACAACTATCAAAATCCAGTAAATAGCAAGTGTTTTAGCACTGTGTATGAGTGACAATCATTACTTGTGTTACAACCATTGAAATCCAGTAAATAGCAAGCGTTTTAGCACTGTGTATGAGTGACAATCATTACTTGTGTTACAACCATTGAAATCCAGTAAATAGCAAGTGTTTTAGCACTGTGTATGAGTGACAATCATTACTTGTGTTACAACCATTGAAATCCAGTAAATAGGAAGTGTTTTAGCACTGTGTATGAGTGACAATCATTACTTGTGTTACAACTATTGAAATCCAGTAAATAGCAAGCGTTTTAGCACTGTGTATGAGTGACAATCATTACTTGTGTTACAACTATTGAAATCCAATAAATATGAAGCGTTTTAGCACTGTGTATGAGTGACAATCATTACTTGTGTTACAACCATTGAAATCCAGTAAATAGGAAGTGTTTTAGCACTGTGTATGAGTGACAATCATTACTTGTGTTACAACTATCAAAATCCAGTAAATAGCAAGTGTTTTAGCACTGTGTATGAGTGACAATCATTACTTGTGTTACAACCATTGAAATCCAGTAAATAGCAAGCGTTTTAGCACTGTGTATGAGTGACAATCATTACTTGTGTTACAACCATTGAAATCCAGTAAATAGCAAGTGTTTTAGCACTGTGTATGAGTGACAATCATTACTTGTGTTACAACCATTGAAATCCAGTAAATAGGAAGTGTTTTAGCACTGTGTATGAGTGACAATCATTACTTGTGTTACAACTATTGAAATCCAGTAAATAGCAAGCGTTTTAGCACTGTGTATGAGTGACAATCATTACTTGTGTTACAACTATCAAAATCCAGTAAATAGCAAGCGTTTTAGCACTGTGTATGAGTGACAATCATTACTTGTGTTACAACTATCAAAATCCAGTAAATAGCAAGTGTTTTAGCACTGTGTATGAGTGACAATCATTACTTGTGTTACAACTATCAAAATCCAGTAAATAGCAAGCGTTTTAGCACTGTGTATGAGTGACAATCATTACTTGTGTTACAACTATCAAAATCCAGTAAATAGGAAGTGTTTTAGCACTGTGTATGAGTGACAATCATTACTTGTGTTACAACTATCAAAATCCAGTAAATAGGAAGCGTTTTAGCACTGTGTATGAGTGACAATCATTACTTGTGTTACAACTATCAAAATCCAGTAAATAGGAAGTGTTTTAGCACTGTGTATGAGTGACAATCATTACTTGTGTTACAACTATCAAAATCCAGTAAATAGGAAGCGTTTTAGCACTGTGTATGAGTGACAATCATTACTTGTGTTACAACTATTGAAATCCAGTAAATAGCAAGTGTTTTAGCACTGTGTATGAGTGACAATCATTACTTGTGTTACAACCATTGAAATCCAGTAAATAGGAAGTGTTTTAGCACTGTGTATGAGTGACAATCATTACTTGTGTTACAACTATTGAAATCCAGTAAATAGCAAGCGTTTTAGCACTGTGTATGAGTGACAATCATTACTTGTGTTACAACTATTGAAATCCAGTAAATAGGAAGTGTTTTGGCACTGTGTATGAGTGACAATCATTACTTGTGTTACAACCATTGAAATCCAGTAAATAGCAAGTGTTTTAGCACTGTGTATGAGTGACAATCATTACTTGTGTTACAACTATCAAAATCCAGTAAATAGCAAGCGTTTTAGCACTGTGTATGAGTGACAATCATTACTTGTGTTACAACCATTGAAATCCAGTAAATAGCAAGCGTTTTAGCACTGTGTATGAGTGACAATCATTACTTGTGTTACAACCATTGAAATCCAGTAAATAGGAAGCGTTTTAGCACTGTGTATGAGTGACAATCATTACTTGTGTTACAACTATCAAAATCCAGTAAATAGCAAGCGTTTTAGCACTGTGTATGAGTGACAATCATTACTTGTGTTACAACTATCAAAATCCAGTAAATAGCAAGTGTTTTAGCACTGTGTATGAGTGACAATCATTACTTGTGTTACAACTATCAAAATCCAGTAAATAGCAAGCGTTTTAGCACTGTGTATGAGTGACAATCATTACTTGTGTTACAACTATTGAAATCCAATAAATATGAAGCGTTTTAGCACTGTGTATGAGTGACAATCATTACTTGTGTTACAACCATTGAAATCCAGTAAATAGGAAGTGTTTTAGCACTGTGTATGAGTGACAATCATTACTTGTGTTACAACTATTGAAATCCAATAAATATGAAGCGTTTTAGCACTGTGTATGAGTGACAATCATTACTTGTGTTACAACTATTGAAATCCAATAAATATGAAGCGTTTTAGCACTGTGTATGAGTGACAATCATTACTTGTGTTACAACTATCAAAATCCAGTAAATAGGAAGTGTTTTAGCACTGTGTATGAGTGACAATCATTACTTGTGTTACAACTATCAAAATCCAGTAAATAGCAAGCGTTTTAGCACTGTGTATGAGTGACAATCATTACTTGTGTTACAACTATTGAAATCCAATAAATAGCAAGCATTTTAGCACTGTGTATGAGTGACAATCATTACTTGTGTTACAACTATCAAAATCCAGTAAATAGCAAGCGTTTTAGCACTGTGTATGAGTGACAATCATTACTTGTGTTACAACTATCAAAATCCAGTAAATAGGAAGTGTTTTAGCACTGTGTATGAGTGACAATCATTACTTGTGTTACAACCATTGAAATCCAGTAAATAGCAAGTGTTTTAGCACTGTGTATGAGTGACAATCATTACTTGTGTTACAACCATTGAAATCCAGTAAATAGGAAGTGTTTTAGCACTGTGTATGAGTGACAATCATTACTTGTGTTACAACCATTGAAATCCAGTAAATAGCAAGTGTTTTAGCACTGTGTATGAGTGACAATCATTACTTGTGTTACAACCATTGAAATCCAGTAAATAGGAAGTGTTTTAGCACTGTGTATGAGTGACAATCATTACTTGTGTTACAACCATTGAAATCCAGTAAATAGGAAGTGTTTTAGCACTGTGTATGAGTGACAATCATTACTTGTGTTACAACTATCAAAATCCAGTAAATAGCAAGTGTTTTAGCACTGTGTATGAGTGACAATCATTACTTGTGTTACAACTATTGAAATCCAGTAAATAGCAAGTGTTTTAGCACTGTGTATGAGTGACAATCATTACTTGTGTTACAACTATCAAAATCCAGTAAATAGGAAGCGTTTTAGCACTGTGTATGAGTGACAATCATTACTTGTGTTACAACTATTGAAATCCAGTAAATAGGAAGTGTTTTAGCACTGTGTATGAGTGACAATCATTACTTGTGTTACAACTATTGAAATCCAGTAAATAGGAAGTGTTTTGGCACTGTGTATGAGTGACAATCATTACTTGTGTTACAACTATCAAAATCCAGTAAATAGGAAGTGTTTTAGCACTGTGTATGAGTGACAATCATTACTTGTGTTACAACTATCAAAATCCAGTAAATAGGAAGTGTTTTAGCACTGTGTATGAGTGACAATCATTACTTGTGTTACAACTATTGAAATCCAGTAAATAGGAAGTGTTTTAGCACTGTGTATGAGTGACAATCATTACTTGTGTTACAACCATTGAAATCCAGTAAATAGCAAGTGTTTTAGCACTGTGTATGAGTGACAATCATTACTTGTGTTACAACCATTGAAATCCAGTAAATAGCAAGTGTTTTAGCACTGTGTATGAGTGACAATCATTACTTGTGTTACAACTATTGAAATCCAGTAAATAGCAAGCGTTTTAGCACTGTGTATGAGTGACAATCATTACTTGTGTTACAACTATTGAAATCCAGTAAATAGCAAGCGTTTTAGCACTGTGTATGAGTGACAATCATTACTTGTGTTACAACCATTGAAATCCAGTAAATAGCAAGTGTTTTAGCACTGTGTATGAGTGACAATCATTACTTGTGTTACAACCATTGAAATCCAGTAAATAGCAAGCGTTTTAGCACTGTGTATGAGTGACAATCATTACTTGTGTTACAACTATTGAAATCCAGTAAATAGGAAGTGTTTTAGCACTGTGTATGAGTGACAATCATTACTTGTGTTACAACTATTGAAATCCAGTAAATAGGAAGTGTTTTAGCACTGTGTATGAGTGACAATCATTACTTGTGTTACAACTATCAAAATCCAGTAAATAGCAAGTGTTTTAGCACTGTGTATGAGTGACAATCATTACTTGTGTTACAACTATTGAAATCCAGTAAATAGCAAGTGTTTTAGCACTGTGTATGAGTGACAATCATTACTTGTGTTACAACCATTGAAATCCAGTAAATAGCAAGTGTTTTAGCACTGTGTATGAGTGACAATCATTACTTGTGTTACAACCATGTCCTATCCTTCTTATTTGTATGTTTTTCATGACCTAACCTTCATCCCGTCACACAGCTTAAACCAAAAGGTTGATCATATCTACTCAATCAAGATACCACCCTCAGTCTTTACTGCGTTACATGACTGACAGTCAGCTTAGAATCATGTTGCTAGTCATGATATCAGTCACAATGGATGGTTACATATAATCATCTAGATTGAATCAGTGTTCAAATCATCCGGATTGAATCCGTGCTCAAATCATCTACAAAGATTGAATCATGGCTCCAATCATCCAGATTGAATCAGTGTTCAAATCATCTAGATTGAATCAGTGCTCAAATTAATTTAGATTGAATCAGTGTTCAAATCATCCAGATTGAATCAGTGTTCAAATCATCTAGATTGAATCAGTGTTCAAATCATCTAGATTGAATCAGTGCTCAAATCATCTAGATTGAATCAGTGCTCAAATCATCCGGATTGAATCGGTGCTCAAATCATCCGGATTGAATCAGTGCTCAAATCATCTAGATTGAATCAATAATCAAATCATCTAGATTGAATCACTCCTCAAATTGCCTAGATTTACATGTAACATTCACTTTCCACTATAGTCGGGTTTCAGTGACAGAGTTCAATCTCATTGAAATGAAGAAATTATTCAATTTCATTATTTTTACCATAATCCAAACAACTGTGTGTTTATACAGTATACTTTGTGTGATATATAAAACAAGTAAAATAGCTTGTAACTACAGACAGAATGCCAGATTTCCAATTACATCCCTTGCACGTCCTTGCAATGAATCATTTTCTGTACAAAATATGAGTGACAGGATTTTAGAAATAAGCAGTTAAACTTTAAGTAACATCTGAGTGCAAAGGGTTAAACTTTTCTAGGCCAGGTGGCACAACAATAGATTTGCAGACTATAAGAAGACATTAGTTATGTTCCTTTTAGTACATATCATGACCAAGCCAGTTGCATCACGTTTGATATGTACCGGTATGTATTACAGGGTGTGTTCCACAGACTTGAGGGGTAGGCTGTGTCACTCAGCCATGGCTCACTCACAAGACGAGAATGAATGGGGGGGGGGGCTTCTAGAGTACCTATGAGAGAAATTCCACATTCCTGTACAAAATTTATTCACCAAAATAACCATGTTCAAAGTATACACAAGTTCAACATCTCCCCTTATACCTCCATCATTCAAATCCCATGATAGACTGTCCTTTTTTATGGTATAAAAACTCATTCATGCACCCTGATGAGGAAAAACATTCCTTCCCTGCATCAACAGAATGTGGCATTACACACAGCAACAGGTGAAACTGATCTTGCTATAGTGAATCTCTATACAGCTTAGACACAATCACAACAGGAAGCTACCAACCCTGACCTGGATACATATACACACTTTCTCTCCAGGACATGGTTTATACATGATATCACTTGTGACATTAATGTGATAAACATGCCAATATCCTTCAAATAGTCTATCCAACTGAGTCTGTTGTCATTGAAAACATCTACAACTAGGGACATGTAATCCCTTGTAATGTCCTTCCTAATGCTCATCCATCAAACTCTACATACTGTATTCTGTAGATGTCAGCTTTAGATACTGGGTAATGTTTATAGGACCCTGCAGGTGATTCAGACTACCTAACTTAACCACTTTTCATAATAAAAGACCCTTAATTTGATGAAGGTTACCCTGCCCTTCAAATAGGGCTGTGAATGGGTAGGTCACACTGTACAATATTTTACCCATAACTCTCTCTGATTTGTACTTTCAGACATCATCTCCTTGAAGCCGGACAAATCTCACCAATGTACAGGGTTTTGTAAAAACATTTTTCACATTCGCGAAGCATAGAATTGCTACTGATGAGTTTCTGAATACCCATTTTCATTGGTTCTGATATTACTGAAATTTTGTAGGAGATAGCAATTTTAGAAATTTGTCAACAGATTTTCTTGAAAGACATGCAGAATATTTGTAACGAAACTAAGGAATATATATGCACCTGTTATGATTTTGCCAAAGAAGTAGATTACTCTGAATAGGTATAACAAAAGAAATTTGCATATTAAAACTCTTCATACAAACTGACTACCCAAGTTAGTGATACTTTCATATTGAAAAGTGTTTTATTCAGAGCACATGTTTAATTTGGTTGTTAATACATTTTTATACAATATTTAGAACTTTATTTTTGATTGGGAAGCGTCTTTGTTACATATTATTTAAACATAATTATTATGCTTAAAATATTAAGGTTATTGAAGAAGTTATAAAATAAAGACCCTCCAAGCATACCAATGGCGCCCTCTAGTTTTGATGGTATGATCGGGACATCGTTTAGGTTCTAATATTGTCTGTGTGAACAAAAATGTTTATGTTTTATAACAGTAGGTGATGCTCTTTGTTTACAATGGTGTGAATACAGCCAACGTCTTTGGTTCTAATGTCATCTTTCTGTTAACAAAATTTTTTTTTAACATTAGATGGTACTACTGTAGTTTTCAAAGGTATAATCATGTTTATGTTCCAAGTTTCTGATACCATTTCAGTTAAAATAGTACCCTGGTCTGTGTCTGCCACTTGGTGGCGCTGCAGTTTTCTATAATTCATCAACAGAGCCAAATATTATCAAGAATTCATTCTATCCTGAAAAAGAACATACAGTACTTTGAATGTATTGAACTGTTAATAATACCCTTGAATCGGCCTTTAACCTTTAACCTTGCTGCACATTTTTGTTCAAGTCACATGATATAAAATAATCAATCATACCAGTCACGTTCAGATGCAGTGGTCAAAAGATGAAAATCAAGCACATCAACATTTTTCATCCATATGTGTTGAAAATATAAAGTTATTAAAACTTCCCTATAAATGTTTCGGCAATGGCATGAATTGACATGAATATTGGCAAGCCATGTCTGATTTATGTCAACTTTTGTTAGTTGGTGTACTGTTTACTCAACTGTATGAAAAGTTAGCCGTTTGTTACCCGTTTATATCCTGAACTAACCTATACTACTGTAGACCCTGCATGATGAAGGGAGCCCTCAGTGTCATCAATTATCACATTGACCTGTCTATGAGGTCACTGTACATACATTGTGTAGCTCATAGACCCTCCACCCTGGGAGGAGGGTCTATGTGTAGCAGGATATACACTATATATCTACTGCACTTCTGTAAAATCCTCAAATGTGTGTAATATCATTGCAGTTTTTTCCAACAATACAGCATCTTTGACTGTGGTATAAATGTCTGTCTGTATTATAAACACCATCTATTACCATGGTAACGTAGAACCCCCAGTCTTTTAACCATTTGTCTAACATTTGTCATCGTTGACTGTTGTAAAATACATGTAACCACCAGCTGTCCATCCCCCAAGCTACTGTACCATAAGACGTCCAGGGGTCTTACTAATTGTCCAGCACTGCACTGTAGCATGGCGAGACTGCATCAACTTCATTCACATTTACAGACAGGGGATTCGTTTTCTATGGGACAATCAAACCCTGAACACATTGACATGGGGGGGGGGGGGTGACGTTATCGAAGAGTGCATGTATCAAATCTCCATGAAATACGAAACTGGTAAGTGCCATTGATGGTAGATCTGATCACAACGTGTACACCAGCAGTCTCCAACAAATATTCACAACCTTCAGACAGGGAATACACATTTGTACATTCATTCAGTCACAACTCTTTTCTGAACTTCTTGGGGTGTTTACAGAAATAAGCTTAATTAAATACACAGCATCACTGCCATATTTACTTTGCTTCTTTTAAAAATTGGGGGTGGGGGACATTTTCAGGTCAGACTGAACTAATCACAAACTGATATAGATGTTGGTCAGTTCTTCACGGCAATGTCTACATATGACCGACAGAGGGCGCTGTTTACAAAGGTTCACATATCCTTCACAACAAATTATTTCAACACCTATGGGCTATACATCATCATCATCATACCACAGAACTACAAACACATCAAATTTACAACATACACATATACAACCAAGTTGTGAAATACTGGTAACATTTAATAACTGGTGATAATAACGATTTATACAAGGTATTGAATTTTGTTATTAAAGACATCTAAGGTACTTCTCTATCACTGTGTAGAGTATATATAAAAAATTCAACAGAAACATCTTTTCTCAGAAAACAATATGTTGTATTTCAGTTACTGAATCTACACTTGAGAAAGTAAAGGAACTTAGCGTATGAAACGGCTGACATAAATGACACCAATTTGTGAGAAAGAAAGTCATTTTTTCTGACTTACTGTCGTGTTTAGAGAAATAAACTTTAAATACAAGATATTACTATTATATGTTTAATTTGTTTCTTTTAAAAAGTAGGGCTGGGGAATATTTTCAAGACAGACTTAACTAAAAACAAATGATAGGTTAGTCGGTTCTTTGCTGCAATGTCTACATGTGACCGACAGAGGGCGCTCTTTACAAAGTTCATCTCAGGGGACTGATCAATGACAATTTAGCATTTAATACAACTTCTTTGCTTTGTTGTAAAGTGAGTCCACCACTTTACCCATACTCTGGATTGTTTCTAATGCATTTTCATAAGTTTTATCCACGACTGGTTCATCAAAGACAACCAAAACACCCATTCCTTGGTCCAAGATACCTGTGGGTAGGTGAGAGGGTGTGCTGTTTACCAATATCATCAATATGTGTGTATGTGTCAATGAGTGCCAATATATGTACATTGTGTGTGTGTGTGTGTGTGTGTGTGTATGTATACATGTCTGTCTAATGATGTGTGTGTGTAAATATGATGTAGTATGTCTTACAAAGTCTGTTGTTAAAATAGTTTTACTTGTGCAACTATGGTGTTAACTTTACTGTACAAGTGGAAAATCAGTCCAACCCATCACCCAATGGCATACGGATATAACTATTCACTGTTAATTTCACAGCAAAACACAGCACACAATTGGGTTAGTAGAACACACACAAATTACAGTTACAAATTCCATATGGAAGCAACCCCATCACCATTATCATAATGCAAAGAAAGTCACACAATGACACAACACAAGCAAGGCTATCTTACTATGAAAGCCACACCCACATATTTAAACAACACAATGTAACACAACATAATATAACACAAACAAAGATGTCCTACCATGAAACTTTTTATCCAGGATCATCTGTGACAATTTCTTCTCTACCAGATCCTAAAGACCCCAAAAAGGGACAGAAACATTTATAATAATCAACAAGACAGAAGCAAAGGGAAAGTAACACGGAATATACTAGAAATCTACCAGAGTATTACAGAATGGTGTTCACAAAATTGGAAATCTTCCTTTCTTTAGGGAGTAGTCTGCTGCTGTACTGAAACTAACACAATGACAGTATCATACAGCTTTACATTTGTCAAAAGAAGAGAGAAATGCTATACACCTGTACATTGTACATTGGTCATATTGTGACAACCCCACCACCCCCATCCCTCACCCCCCTCCCACATCTACAACTTCTCACACCAGACAATGGGTACATTATAATTCTCACTTTACCAATATAATTCTAGAACTCTCCCTTACCAATGTAATCATGCAAGTCACTTACCAATGCTAGTTTTATAACTCTCTTACCAAGACTAGTTTTATAACTCACTTACCAAGACTAGTTTCCTAACTCTCACTTACCAAGGGTAAACCTAGAACACTCACTTACCACAGCTAGTTTCCTAACTCTCACTTACCAAGGCTAGCTTCCCAACTCTCATTTACCAAGGCTAGTTTTATGACTCTCACTTACCAAGGGTAATTTGATAATGTTGGCTACATGCTGTACTTGTACTCTGGAGAATGGTTCAATAATTCTACACAGATTCTGTTCCAGTAAATTATCATAACAGGAATCAACATGTGCTTTGATAATTTTATCTTCTACTAATTGTTCCTTGTAAACTTGCAGGGTCTATAGAGGTAGACAAAAGACAAGACAAGGTTGAATGAAATCATAGATTTTCATGTTTCTCAAAACATATAATATGAAATTCTATCTACGTTGCTTATGTTTCACATTACACAAACAACTCCCAAATGTGAATTGTGTTTGCCAATTTGGATGAAAGAGAGACACTGATAAAGACACAAGGTATGTGTGGACGGTGTCACTCTGTGCATGCATGTGTGAGTCTGTGCGCACGTGTGTATGTGCATGCGTGCGTGCATGCGTGCATATACGATAGACTGGACAGCTTGCCAGCACCCTCCTATGGTAAAACAGATTACCAGAGGCAAATCATCCCCAGCAATCATGGGAGTTCAATCGTTCACCCATTTATCAAATTGTTCATGAATAATATATCAGGGTTCTGCCAAGCTTGAGAGTAGTCCCGGTCATGCTAATTTGCATAATTAATATTCATTAATAAATTAATGGTGCATTCAAAGTACATGGAGTATGATCAAAGTTGCCAATGAAAAGATAAAACCAACTTTTCTTTCTCTACAGATTTATAACTCTAATCTCAATCTTTGCACATCGATTTTTTCAATCACAGTTTTTGATTAGTTTTCTCAGAAAAGCTAAAGTTGTTTCAATCAAACTAAATATCCAAAGACGATTGCAGTTTCAAAACTCTAAAAAGTTGAGTATATCCACACATGTGCATTGCATTTAGACGAAATCTCGTGATACATGAGACCTCGCGATAGTTTGTGACGTCACCACCCGCCATTTTGGAAATTACGTGTTTTCATCGTCGTGCTATGTACGATGTCAAACTACTAAGTAAAAGTGTTTTCAGAGTAAAATTGAATAGAAAACTAATGATCGGACACAACGTCAACACTTTATAAAAAGGTATATGAGGCTGTTATACTTTTTTGACGACGCTGAAGAATGCTAGTCAAAAGTCTGCAGCATCGTGTTTGCCCTGTAATTCACACGTACTCACTGTATACGAGATATCAATGTATAGCGTCAGCTGTTGTCAGTTCACACTTCATCTTTATAAATAGTCGAGTATTTGTCATTACTGTAATTAATGGTCGTCTACATTGTTCTTTTCTCAAAGACATTTTAATACTTCATTATCTTTTAAATCAATGCGACCATGTGGGCAGAAAATGACAGTAGAATTATTAAAGTGAGTGTGGGGGGGTCGATGGTAACCGAAAAGTTACACTTGAAGGTGGTGGTTGGCAACCTGTTTTGGTGGTCGCCAAGACTGAGTCCCGGACGCTAGCGACCGGTGCCGACCGGTCGTTGGCAGATCCCTGTATATATCATCTTGTCAGATATTCAAATCATTCCCAAACAACACACGATATCAAGGTCACAAGATTTCACTGTCATTTGAAACTTACTTAAAACATCACTGATAGAGAAACATCTTAAAGTGGTCATATGGATGAGGATTTGGTATATATTTGAGATTTATAAAACATTTTTATCATGGCTTCCGACTTGAAAACTCAATGTGCAACAACATTGACCAAGTGCGTGTTTGTAACTTAAAACATTGCAAGAAAACTATTTTAAAAAATATGTAAATGTTTGTTATTGTACGTACAATAACAAACATTTTACATATTTAGTAATTTTGTGCAATTTATTGAGTTACAAAGAAAGACTTGGTATATGCTGTTTCACATTGATTTTTCAAGTAAGAAGCCATGATAAAATTGGTTTATAAATTAAAACGCCAAAATAAATACCCAATCCTCATGGCCACTTTAACAGACCTCTGTACACAATGAAACTTTACCTTATTGAATTCTGATAAAGATCTTTTCTGGTAAGCTGACGCAATACTTTTCATGGCTTCTACTTCTGGACCTGCGTACCTTAGGGCCAACTTTCCACTGATAATAGACTGTACATCATCAGGACTGAAATAGGAATCAGAATTTCAAAATATCATTGATGAGAACAGTACATAGGTACAGTTTATCCCAGTTTTTTAATGACAAATTTAATCTTAATTTGCCCGAGTTTGAGTACATTTCCCCCATTACCAGCTTTTTAAAGTACTGATTCATAATAAAAGGTGTTAGCCTGGGACCACGTCCATATTGAGACACTTTTAGGTGTTCTTTACCAAATAATCCCACATATACACAACTTCAATAAATGGCAATGTCAAGTCAATAGCAATGTGGCTAGTTCACAAATGTTTGCGAGTTCTCTCTTAAGGGTGTGTTATTATAGTAGGTGCCCATGTCATGTAATAAATGAATACACACTGGCCTCAAACATGCCATTTTCTTTGGAAAGCAAAAGGGATGGCATCACATACAGGGCCAGGTGAGAGTTCCAAGATTCTGAAATTAGGTACAAGTTTTTTGTTTTGTTTTCGTACACAGCGCCCTCTAGCAACCATATTTTGAGATTCAGTTGCTCTCCCTATTCTACTCACCTGTTGAGTAAAATTTTACAGAGTAACATATATTTCAGAGCTTGTACAGCTTTAGGACTATCTATGGAGTCATAGCCTTCAAAGGCTTCATAGAAGTATGAAAATGCAGTCTTGAAGTCTTTGTCATCAGCAGCATGGAGAATACCTGTAAAATGGTACAAACGTGTGGTTTATAACAATTTCAGAAATACTAGTATCTCGCTCACAGCTGGCAATTTTTTATATAAGTTACAGCACCCTCTAGTGGTAGCATTTCAAACACATCATTGTAAGGTTCCTTGCATCAAACCTAATTCCTCCAGGACTTTGCTGACTCTAATAGTCTTTGCTGCACACATAACGATTACAGTGGAACAGCTACACTGCAACTAGAAATGGTTGCAATCAGCAACAGGGGCTGAAGAATGAGGCAACTGGGAATGTGCAAACCCACCAGGTTGAATGTTGCATCATGGGAAATGTCATAATAAATACTAATCAATTACTATTGTAAACAATATTGTTACATTGTTTATAACCACCAATAATCAATTCATGTTTACCCTGACCAGTGTGAGAGATTTATTTCATCGGTAGCTCCAGATAAGTTATTACGATAACCACAAATAATCCCATAGTCCTTTGCATCTGAGCATGCTCAGTCTGGATTGCAAGTCGCCTATTACTTCTGCCTCAAAACACCAAAGCTCAGTGGAATGAAAAAGGCATTCACAATTTAAAAACTTATCACAAGAATAAACTGTTTACAAAGAAATTTACCTGACTGCATGTCCAGAGCTGCTTGGAGTTTTGGTGGACAATATATCGTGTTGGCAGTTGTACGTGCTGATGTCAGGGCAGCTCTGTAGATGTGAAGTTGATACTAGTATGTTTAATTTAATGAGATGAAGACTATCATTAAATCCATTTAAACTATGTACCGAGGTAAGAATGTTGATCATACTCTCACAAATTTTAATACAACTTCTTCCAAACTTGGCTTAAATTTAGGTCTAACAACTGAGAGTTTAGTAATCTTAAAGTGGTCATATGGATGAGGATTGGGTATTTATGTTGGATTTTTAATTTATTAAACAATTTTATCATGGCTTCCTACTTGAAAAATAAATGTGAAACAACCTAGGCCAAGCCCTTGTTTGTAACTCAATAAAAAGTTTATCAATACGTTCACTAAATAATTCACCATTAAATATTTAGCTTGAAACTTTGAAATAGGTGAGAATGATGATAAATGCTATAGATTACAAACAACTTGGTAAAAGATAATTTGTCAGAAGGTGAGAAGCACAATGTTAAACACTTCAACAGCAGAAAATTTTCTTTTAGTCAAATAATAGTCTGTAAGAATAAGATATGTCATGTCGCTCTGCCCTCATCAGCCTCCTCTCTCCAGCTGGGGTTGACTGATGTGTGAGGGCCCCCATCACGGTATACCTTACACACTAGGCACATAACTGCACATAGAAATCGTTCTTGTAAGGGATATGAAAACGACATTGAAATGCTTTACCTTGACTTTGGAAGATTAGAAAGACCATGATAAACTTTACTCTCTAGTAGCTGGACTTCCATTAATAACGCCTTGTCGTCCATTTTCTTCAGTTCTTTTAATAGTGCAGTACCTGAATGAAACCAAGTAGGGCAATAACTGTCAACATGGATAACTCTATACTTTGATTTACAACGGTTATAACGCACAAGCTGTGCAAAGTTTTTAGCACTGAGCTTTCAATCTGACTTGGTCCGATGATCTTCATCTATATTTTATTTATAGAAAAGTATCTCAAGTATGTTTTGGGTATAAATTGACAAAAATTGGGGTATACATTTCCATCTATAAAAGAAATACAAAAGGGTGATTGGAACTATGTGTTGGATTATGCAAACCTTGGAAAGAGTGACACACACATTGACAGAAAGACACCAACAGAAATAAACCGAGATATGCACACACTGTGTAACACTATGTCGTCGCGTCAGTGCAGTAAGGTTGTATCTGCCTATACAATTGCATAGCAGATACGAGCTTACTGCACTGACATAGCAATGTGTGTGTATCTCTGTCTGACTAGTGTCATAGCCACACACTACTTACCTAACTGAAGTGCTTCTAAGTATTGTATAGTTTCATAGTAAAGTGCTATAAGCCGAGCTTCTAATGCCTGTCTTAGGAATGTCCTCTTCTCATCTTTGGCCCATTCAATACACTCCTTACAAAGTTCAACCTACAACAAAACAACAGATGTTCTTGTATGTTCAAAGAAAGGCATTATAAAACAGCCCTACTTCCTTGATGTGTATGCACAACAGTTAATTGTAAGTGGTGGTTAAGTATGCTTTGACAGTAAGTACAATACTGGGAGTACCTTTCAAATATGTAGCAAAATCTACACCCAAATACTTATAAACTCTGCATGTGTCCATTTAAACTTCAAGAATCTGTTTTCCATTTGTTCTTACCTCTTTACCCGTACCAGCCTCCATATCTAAGAAGAGATCAACCAGGGCTCTAACCATTTTAGCAGCCTTCGCTTTACTAACCAAATTAAGGAAAGGTCTTGCAAACTTGATTAACCCGGCCAACTCTGAAAAGTATCAAATATTCAATATTAACCTCACACAGGCAAAATAAACATTTAAAAAAAAAATCAAATTCATACCCTGGTAGTTCTCCATCATGGCAATGCACATCTACATTACTAGTTCTACAAGGCTCAGGCAATGAGTCAAAACATTTTAAATCACCATTATTTTTTCCAATTTTTCATAAATTAGTTTGTACAATAATATTATTCACCATACACATGATGTAAAGGTTTTGTCACTACTTGTCCTTCAACCTGTAGTGACAAGGCCCCTTAGGTTACTAGTATTTTCCTTGGCTGATTTTTTTTCCACAAAAAGATGACCAAAATGAATTCAAGTCAGTACAAAATACAACAGACTTCAAGAAAATCTTCCAAGTAGAATTCAATCAATGGATGGATGATGGGCTAACATACTAAGTTTAATGGCATGGTTGCTTGTTAAAATAAAGACAATCTACCTTCTGCTTGGCCAGTCTTTTGTAGAAGTGTCCCCAGTGCTAAGACACCTTGCTCTTTGACCCGTACACCTTCTTCATCTTCTACACTGACATCTCGTTTCACTGGAAAAATCAAAAGAACAATCCATTTGATAAATAACGTCAAAACCTTCATATCAATTATATGACAATCTCCCTAACAGGACAGTGACATTGTCAGAATCAAGTCCAGACTTACTCTACAGACAGGACTAATACTTTACATGAGTGTGTGAGCATGTGAGTATATTTTGGGGGGTTGTCGAGTGGTTAAACCACTTGCCCCTTACCACTGCGGTCAGGGTTTGAACCCATTCAGGGTTTGATTAAATTTACCACGCTGTAAGTAGGAAAAGTGTCATTAAGTTTGACTCTACCAAACAACACGTTTTCCCTGGGTTTCCTCCTGCACTAACACTAAACCTTCCTCCTGTTATTGGTATAAATAAATTGAACTTGTGGACCATACAACTATGTTTTTTGTTTCTCTTTCTTTTCTTTTCTTTTTTTTTTTTTTGGGGGGGGGGGTCATGGATTTATTGTCTTTCCTCTTGTCGTTAAAATGCCACGTTCATACATTACAATGGGCATAAATATGAGAGAATTTAGTTTAAGAGGACTAGGATTTTTGTTATTTTTTCAAAGGACACAATTTATTATTTCATTCATTTGATACTTAATTTATATTCAAAAAATTCAATTTTGTGCCATATCATGCCTATATCCTATGCAACATATTTACATGGGTATATTTACTGTTAGATCAAAACAACTGCAAACGTCAGTATATTGATATCCAAATACAAGAAAATATCTTGAGGAAAGAACTGTCTATGGTATCATGAAACATGGTTTGACAGAAAAACCTACAAAAATTATTGCCAACATATTCACAATTCATAAAACGATACAATAATTGTCACACTGATACACACACACTGTGTGAATGTCTGTATCGTAACCGTTGCCGTGAGTCAGCCACTTTCGGAGTTTTCAAAATGGATACAATTCGTGAAATAAGGAAAGAAAATAATTCAAAACAGGCAGACATTGAAGTTATTAAATAAGCGACAGTAACTTCCCACTTACCTATGGCGTGTAAAATACCAACTGCTGAGCTTGGATCAGTTTTTGCCAGGGCTTGTGCTTTCTCCAAGTCGGCTGCGGCCATTTTGATAACATGTGAGTACCCACAATTCAAAGTAATTTAACCTTTGACACAACACCTTGTTCAAAGAGTATATTTTGAAGTAATTCATTTATGTTCAAAACAAATTCTATTTGAACTACAGAATATACTTAAAAATACAATATACAAAATTAAATATACAGTTTCAAGTATAATAATGGTATTGAAATATTTCAAAGAATAACTAACTTAGAATACTTTTTTCATATGGGAAGAGGATATAGTAACCTCTGACCTTTCTTTCAGTCAGTGGGAAACTTGACATGATACAAATATATGTGCAAAAGATAGATGAAAATTTCATTGAATAGACTACTTTTAACATGTATCATCCCTCTCGTGGAGGTGTTCGTGGTGGAACAGACCAGTTTACTTGGGATGACGTGAAATCAGATAAACACAGAGAAAGTTACCTTGGTAAATCTCACACATTTATGTTGTCAATGTCAAGCATGATTTGTACTTTGTAAAACTTGAAAGTTTGTTGATTCACTGCCTTCCATAGGCACTCGAATCAATTGTATGATTTAAAAAAAAATGTGTATGAAATAAGAGCAAATCGGGACTTGCATGTATGTATGTATGTATGTATGTATATGTGTGTATATGTATGTATGTATATATGTATGTATGTATGTATGTATGTATACATACATAATGTGTATATTCCATTAATTATTTTATGACAAAGTATGGTCAGATACATTACATAACAATCAGTAGAGCTGAGGGGCATCATAACAATCATTTATTGATAATTTATATAATTTTACTGTCACCATATACATTCTAGATTGTAAGACATGTCACTCCTCCACCTGTGTGATTGGTGGCTGGTTGGTAGACCATTTTTGAGATTGGTAGTTGATGGACCAGCATACTGTGTCATGTCTTAAAAACTATATTCATAAATCCATATTTTCCACTGCTGCATTTTACTTATGAAATGTGCTGATGATTTGTTCATATTTTTACTTTAAGGTCACTCTGTGAAAGCACCAGTAGGGCGATGGCAGAAGGGCAAAGACTTGACTTGGTACGCCAAGGAAAAGAAGGGAGGCAGTGGACTGACAAAGGCTGAAGAACTAGCTTTGATAAAACAGGCAGAAAAAGAAGCAATGATGGTGGCATTGTAAGTATTACTTCCCCACCTCATCCCACCTCGTACCTCTGGGGCAGGGGCTACTCCCCTTATATGAGTATGCGTATATGTGCCGCCCTTTAGGGGGTGTTTTCTAGCCCTTTGGTCTAAAATGGGGTCTGTTCGTTTCGAGCTAAAGAGTCTAAAATGGGGTCCACTTTCCATTATATTTTTATTTTGCTTGGTCTAAAATGTGGTCCATTGTCCTTTACCAAATCATTGCCATTAAATTGTCTCAAAATGTTGCCTCCTAAGGAAAATATATTTGTCTAAACTTTCATTTTTTTAAAAACCTGTAATGATCTAAAATGGGGTATTGATTTTTGGTCAAAGTTGGTCTAAAATGGGGTCTGGGGTTTCCAGCACTGGCCACACACCCCTACCAGAGCTGGCCCTTGGTACTGCCCCTGGATTCCACCTTTCTGCAAAAGTAACCCATTTACTATCTACCTATCTATCTATCTATCTGTCTGTCTGTCTGTCTGTCTGTCTATCTATCTATCTATCTATCTATCTATCTATCTATCTATCTATCTATCTATCTATCTATCTATCTATCTATCTATCTATCTATCTATCTATCTATCTATCTATCTCTCTAGCTCTCTAGCTCTCTAGCTATATATTAGATCTACCTATCTCTCTATCTAGCTAGCTATTTATCTATCTATCTATCTATCTATATAGCTATCTATCTATCTTTCTTTATTTATTTATTTTACACTACCAGAGAGTGTGGTATGGTACAAATCTTGAAAAACAAAATGTACTAGACAAGGCTCACAGCTCAAAAAGTAAGCAAGCAACTTGCTGCATGGAGCTACTAGAATGAAATGTGTATTTAAAAGTTTAGCATATATGAAATGAAATACATGTACATAGAATTGATATATCCTATCCAAATAAGAAGAGTGTGTTGTCCAAAAAATGGGTTTGTTAATAAACAGACTGTGACCAATATAGACATGATGTAAATACTTGGTGTTTTGCTGTTTTCTATTAAAGAGAATACAATATACAATATAGGTGATTTGGTTTTTGTTACAGAGGATACAAAGTTGTCAAGAAAGAAGCATCAGGATTATCTCAACAGGTCAGTGTTGTGGTTTGTGTATGAATTTGAATATTCTTGTTAAGTTGACAGAGTCTGTGGAACAGAATGGGGAAATCGGGTCAACTGTATCTTCCAGTACTATACCATTACCGTGGTAGGGAATCCTCATAACGTAACTTGGGAATTCAGGTATATTTTACGTACATGTAAATTACCAGCATTAACAAAAACACTGGTAGAGAATGCAGGTAAATGACTGTGGAACTTGGGTAGATTTTACCTAGTACATGTACACCCGTAACAAAAAATACTGGCAGGAAACCCAAGTAAAATTATTTCATGGTTCAGGTAGATTTTACCAAATTACCAAAGGGCTCTCCCAAATTGTCATGGAAGATCAGAAAGGTTGTAATTCCTACAGGACATACATATAGTAAAATTGTCTGACTGACTTTGGTCTTGTTATATAAAAATAAAGCCTACATGTATATGTAAAATTATTGTTTCTGAATATTTCAAGTATACATTGTATATTGATGTGTTGATGTTTTTCTACACATACCCACAATTTTCACAGGAGCTGGCTGAGGTTTGTAAACGAGGAACAACAGAGAGAGATTCCAGAGATATTGAGAGAGTACAAGGAATGGGATATGGAGGGTAAGTGACTTTAAAAATGATTTTGATAAAAACCTGGGATTGAAACTATGGCCTTTAAAGCTGCATTAGCTGTACCTGGAATATCAATTTTGCAATCAGACAGCCAACAATATATTCACTGACAATTTGTTAAAATATTAATAATTCTATAGACATAAACCATAATAGCTAGAGGTCGATTTAGTCCGTAAGTAGTACAGTAGGAGGTTGAAATCTTGATCACATTGGGGTACTGAGTTTTAGGGTGCGGACCCAAAAATGATTTTGATTTATTGTACCATATTATGTGTACATCAACATGAATACATTTACCTACAGGTGATTTGATACTGTGCAGGGTGCACAACATGATGACTAACTACATCATTATATCTAACAAAACAGGTTTTTTTTAATGTGTCAGTTGCAGCTTTAGCAAAGTTTTTATGTAAATGTTTGTCCATTTCAAGTTTAGAGACTCATATTTTGTTTTCTCTATTGCCCCAAAAGTTATGTACAGTTACTGTGGCTCAATCATGATTAGGTCTTCAAATTGCTGAAGGTTTTAGTATGATTTTGAATAGCCATTTCACTGACATTTTTGTTTGTGCTGGGAATTGCTCCCAGCGATTTTCTGCTATGAAGACATATACACACAATCACACATAATGTTACAGAAATCCATTCAGCTTTGGAACTAAGTGACAGGGCTGTGTTGCATGCTCTATATCACATTGCTGTGGAACTGTTAAGGCTTTCCCCCGTCATTCCACAGGCTATCCCAGAGTCAAACAGGCACGGCAAACATAGCACCTGCGGGCTCCGTGTGAGTAATTGTCCCTGACTTTTCAAGTCATTTCTCCAGGAGTCCCCCCAAATTCGCACTCGTCTTGTGAGTGAGACACGGCTGAGTGACACAGCCTACCCATCGAGTCTGTAGAACACTCACCCTGGGTTTGGGTCGGTCACAGAAAAATCCTGTTTCCATTGGGATTCAAACCCATGGCCTCATGACTGCTAATCCTGTGTGCTAACCACTATGCTACAGGGAGCTGTTTTCATTTCACTGATATACGTGATAGCTGTTTTTGTTAAAACTCCTACAATAATTAATACCTAATGTATGAAATGCCACGGTTTCCTGTCCCTCTCTCTGCAATGTGTATGCTTCAACATTATAATTCTCTCCGATGCTAAAGTATGACCAATTGAGAACTTCCCAACCTCGAAAATCCGAGGTTAGTTAATATGCTAAGCTGGTAGAAATGTGTTAATTGGCCTCATCATCTATATCAACAGAAATAAAGAAGTGTCGGGTATTTGCATAATCTTCTTTTCCATCTTTTCATTGTATGCATGGTGCGCTCAGACCACTATAGAAAGAGGTTGTCTTGCTGCTAGATGTTCGGGCTTCTCCCGACGAAGTTCGCTGTGACGGCGAACGCCCATCCTTGTCGTATTGTAAATTCGGAATAACACCTGAGGTCTAGCAGCTAGACTAGGACATGAGTAGCTGTGGCCAGATTCATAGGAAGTATTTATAGTAGGAGCACAGAAACTTCAAAGGCTTATTTATTCTTTATTGTTTAGTATAATGTCGTAGCGTTATTTTACAAATTGTGACGCGAACTTGGCCGCTTTATAATGAACACGCAGGACAATAGCCACCTTAGCTCTGAAATATGATTTGAGAACTCTCTGTCAGCAGTTGTGTCGCAGTTCTCTGAGTGCACATTTCCAAACTTTGACCCGTCTTTTTTACACCTGACCCCATGAAGACGCGACATTACACAAATATCCATTATTTGATAAAATCTGATTTTAGACTCTAGGTTAGATGCTTGCTCTGATTCACTTTTTATGATATTATCCTATAAAAAGTACTCTGTACGTGCGAAGAGTAATATTAGAGTCTAAAATTCGATTTTGTTGGCGTCTGTCAAATCGCTACCTAATCTTGCTGCTAGATGTTCGTGCTTTCTTTCGATACTAATTACTATAAGCGAACGAAGTTCGCAGTGAGGGCTTGCCTTGGATGTTCCATCCTCGATAGCGATGTTCGGTCGTGTGTCGAATTGTATCGGAAGAACATCCGAGGTCTAGCAGATAGACTAATCGCTACCATGAAAAGAGGCCAATGGTTTGCGTGATGTTGAAAATAAAACATCCATATGATTATTATATTGAAACGGCTTAGTGAATACACACAACTAGCACTATAAACGGAGATGTGTTCCAACTCAGACTCAGACCACTAATGAATATTTTCAGTGATCTGAGGTTACACAGACAAGGAACACAAAATTGCAGTCCCGTGCTTTTAAGTTTTATAATGTTTTGCACTCGCAAATCCGTGATCAAAGAATGTACACTTGCTATTGGATCCAGGATAAATAAAGTTTAAACGTTGTAAACCTTTCTCGAATATATTCTGACAGTGATGTTGAATTTGAGGGAAAATTCTGTTTGACAATAGAATAGACTAGCCAAGATTACTGACTACATAGCTCTTCAATGTAAGTGTGAGCAGTGAAGTGAAAACAGCTAGTGTACTTCCCGTTTCTCGGACAAGGCAACATTATATCGCCCTTCACATGCTATTGTTTGTAATTGATAAAACAAAAGGCGTTCTATGGAATATCATATCCCTTCGTCGCTAAAATTAACAGAGACGAGAAAATGACGGAAATGCAAGTTATCGAACATTCAGGACAAACACCTTTTTCAGTTAGAAAAACTTCCCTTTTTGAAATGGAGATTAGTCCCCAGCATCATTTTCACAAACCTGCAAAGAGGCCTTGATTGACACAACATTGTACAGTCATGGACACAGTCTATCTGAGAGACATTCCTTACTGTTCACAAATACAGGCATTTCTACTAGGCTACATCCATTTCGTAGGGTCTATGATCCATCTCAGACCGGTTGACCACTAGTGGTCTGAGGGTCCATGTCGCCCTGCTTGCATACGGAGTAAGTCACCTACAAAGAGACAGTTATGAAACCTGGGCTTACCTGAAATGCTAGTATAGTAGTAACTAAAGATTTAACGCATCTGTGTTCAAATATCAGCAATAAATCGACTATTTAGTAATTTTACCTCGCCTTGGTTACAAAAGTACTAGTCCCAGTCCGGAGGACCAGAAATCCCGAAATCACAAGTTCAATCGTAAAATTTATGCCCAAGCGGACGCCCGATCAAATGTGGCGGAGTTTGTAAGGCGGGACTTTGAAATCAGTCGGAACTGGAAAAGTTCCGATTTCGACACCTTTTGTGATCGTACCAGCGACTACTATCGTCAAAAAGATGTAAAATGAGTACATATTCGACCGATTGCTAATATTTGATAGCTTTATAAAAAAAATTATATGTAATTATTTTGTTATTGGTGCGAAAGTATTTTGTTTTCGCACTCGCTATAGGACGGTTACTTTTCGTAGGACGGTGTTGAGCGAAACGCGTGCACCTTCTGCAAGCAGGACTGTGAGCCATGGTACAACATCTGAGCACAGACAAGGAACACAGTTTCTTGTCTGTGATGTGAGGTACAACTACTGACCATTATCGGATTGAGAGGTGTCAACGAGTTCCAGCAAGATGCTTAGTTTAGACAAACAAGTTTTATTTACACATAGCCCCAAAGCATAGGCTGGTGGCGTTATTCACCATATGGGTACAGGTGTAAGAAGGTGCTAAAAGGTGTTACTTTTAGCATCGGCAGAATTGTAATGAGTAACATTCTAAACAGTCACTCTTCTAGCAGTGTTTGACTTCGTCATTTAGACACACATTTGCATGCAAAGCAGTACAAAAAATAATAATTTATGTCAAAAAGTGCACTCAAAAATTTTTTTGGAAATGGGTTTCATGGGGGTAGTGATGTACTAATTGGTGTCTAGATTATAAATGAATCAGTGTAAGATGATGTAGTAAATGGTGTCATGTGTAAGGCCAAAAAAAGAAAGAAAAAAGAATTGTTTCTGGTCTGCCTGCACTCGCATCACTTAAATACACCCACCCCCCACCCCCGTGTTTGTCCAGCCCATGCAATCTGCAGATCTGTGGGGAAACACAAAAATAACCCTCTGTCCTCCCTACTTCAGTGAAGACAACTGCAGAGCCAATTATAAACAAGCAAATGATATCTACCCCACATACACACTTGCTCTAAAGTAGTAAATAAAAAGAACAGTAACTGCCTTAAATAGTAGATTGAGTGACATTTTTGATGAGAATTAAAAAAAAAAGCATGTCATCACACCATTTTAGACACTTTCCTGGCCAGAAACAATTCTTTTGTTTTACTTGGCCTAATTGAGGTCACGTTTTTTAGAAAGAAATTGCTCTGATTTCTAAAGTAAGTTCAGTCATGTGACAATGCCGTTGGTGTTACTTTTTCACAGTTCAAGAGCACAAAAACTTGAAGTGTCCAAGACTGATAGAGATGCTGAGAAGATAGGGGGTACTGTGTTTGAACATGTCAAGCCAAGTGGTTCATCCATGGCAGAACATGATGAAGAGAGAAGACAAGATAAAAGAGATGGAGATGATAGTACTCATAGGTAAAGTGACTTTTTTACGGTGTGCACCATCTGTCCCCTGTAGAGAATTTCACAAACAAGAAGCAATGACAGGAGCTAACTCGGAGATATGTTTGGGACGATCACAGTGTTGCATAAGTCTCAAAAATAGAATTTTGTTCGTTTAGAACCCCCCACCCCCACCCCCTTGTGTGCTTGTGTGAAATTGTACAAGTTATACAGAGTTTATGCATTGGCACCCACTGTTTTAAAAGGTGTCAAGCTCCTGACTTTTAATCGGTTTCCCATGATGCCTTGATTGAACCATTTCTAATGATCTTCAGGGAAACTTCAAAGAAGAAGAAAAAAGACAAGAAATCAAAGAAGGAAAAGAAAAGAAAGAAAGAAAAGAGGAAGAAAAAGAAGAAACATTACTCAAGCTCGTCAGATTCACAATCAGTTTCATCATCTCCACCAAGAAAGAGGTACTGTAGATAGTACTAAACCTAATACTCTTTAAAAAGGAATACCACTGCAGAAATGAAGGCATTTTCATAAACTTTAGGGTCTGGAGAGTCTTTTCATGATTTTACATCTCTTACATGCACAGTTGCTGAAAAACACCAAATAGGGAACTTGCAATCCAGACTGAGCATGCTCAGACGCAAAGGACTATGGGATTATCTGTGGTTATCATTATACCTAATCTGGAGCTACTGAAAAAAATAACCTCCCACAATGGTCACGGTAACTATGAATTGATCATTTGTGGTTACAAAGAATGTATCAACATTGTTTACAATGCTAATTGATTAGTATTTATTACCACATTTCCCATGATGCAACATTCAACATGGCGGGTTTGCAAGTTCCCTATTGAAACTTTTTTTCCTGTCATTGTTCAGTGGAGGTCCTTACAAAGGATGTGCATTTTCTCACAGGAGTCAGCAGAGATGTATATTTAATAGCGGGACATAAATATTCAAGAGTGTTTATTACCAAAAGTATGGAAACCTGTACCAATATGATAGTCGTGGCAAGAATGAATTTTCATGGACTCTGCATTCACAGTTATTGTGAAATGAAAAATTCTACTCTGAGTCAAAAAATGTTTTAGAAGCAAATCCCAAATTTTCACCGACATTTCGATTTTTTTTTAGGCGACATGATAGTGATTTAGATGAAAGCCAGTCACCTAGGAAACAGAGGACAAGAGACAGTTCATCAGATAATGAGAGGCCAAGTACTACAAGAAGGAGAAGACATGACTCATCTTCAGGTGATGAGACAAGAAGAGATAACAGAAATAGAAGACAGCAACAGTTCAGTGACTCAGATGACAGGATAGCAAGACACAGTGACAGACCGAGAGACAGGAGGGGGGTTAATACCCATCAGAGAACACAAGACAGATATGATGATAGAAGGAATTATAGACCAGAAAAGAGAGAGGAATATCCATCAAGATCTAGGCATCAGTCAGATGATGACTCTAGAACACCCTATAGAAGGGACTCGGAGAAACCAATTGACAGTTACACTAAAATTGATAAGAGACATGACAGTGATTCGTCAGATGACGATACCTGGAATAGACATGACAGAGACAGAGGTAGAGATAGATCAACTTCAAGGACAGGAGAAAGGTCAAGTGGAAAAGGGTATGAAAGTTTCAGACACAGACAAGATACATATACACAAAGAGAAGAAGATAGACGTAGAAGACATCATAGATCCAAATACTGATAATGTAATCAGATTTTTGTACTTTTTAGTGACACTATTTTGCCATTTTGTCTTGTGTTTTTACGAATAAAATTTTAGTTGTGAGGATTACTTTCATTGCAATTGATAGAGAGGTGCTTTATTCCTTGTGGCCAAAATTTTACAAGTTCAAGTGATACGAGATTGCGATAAATACTTCCCCCAATATCGTAATTATGCCCCCCCCCCCCCCAGCAAGAAAAAACAGGAAATTGTGAAAGTTCGCAAAAATTGGTCTTGATTTCATTCGTTAACCTTGGTGTAATGTGTGTACAAAATGTGACATTCCTTACTAATTGATGGCAGCTATTTGAAGTCAAGTCAGCTAGTTTTTTTACTCATATCTTACAAATTCTGGCAATTTAAGGTTTTAGAAAAACATGTCAATGGTGGTGTGGCACAACTGCACATTTATGTAGGGATTCAAGATTATGTTCTTTTTGGAGGATTTGATTGGTTAGAATTTATGTGTGTTCTATACACATAATGTCATAGTCATGTGATTCAAAGCAACATAGGTGTGCTGTATCAGATGATGCCATGTCAAAATGGCGGTCTTCACCTAACTGTTAATACGTGTTAAGTTTTAGTCATTTTGCATTTTCGCATTTTTTATATCAATGTTTGGCGGCATAACAGTAAACTAATTGTTTGCTTTTTCATTTGGGTAGTTCCTGGAAAAATGGCAAAAATACCGACATGTTTAGAAAACAAAGTCATGTGTTTGGCCTTCTGGACAGAAGATGTCAACGTGCGCATGCACATTCTAATGCCTTTCACGTTTGTGTTCAGAACACATAAATAAACACAACTTTGTACACATCATTACATGTACACCTGCACATTAAATGCACCCGCACACGTATGCGTTCTAACATGTATCTAAACCTCTCTTATGTTGCCTAAAAACTTACAATTTCTGACATCAGACCGGGGACAAATGGAACCTGTTACAAACAATGAAAGTAAACAAATGAATTGGATTAATAACACTTGGCATAGCATGTTGGAACAGCAGAGACTTGTATTTACACACCATGGTTTGATAAGAACAGTTTTATGGCCTCTTTATGTGTACATGAAATGCCAGGGGAACTGGAAATTTATTTGTGAACATGAAGTATGAGGTAAAGTGTCCATAAAACTGTTCTTATCAAATAATGAAATGTAATACAAGTCTCTGTACTTCCAACATGCTGTGCCAAGTGTTATTGTTTACTTTCCCTGTTTGCAACAGGCTTCATTTGTCCATGGTCTGGTGTCTGAAGTTGTATGACCTTAGTCTACCAAATGGCTGACATTGTGGGATAAACCATTCAGAGCCTCCAATTCTAAAATTGTGTGTGGAAGACATTTAGTCTGCACGTATAGGAAACTAACAGATCAGCCATTGAGGGCATGGTCTAATCTCTCTTTTAGGGCAGGCTGATATGCCCAGACCGATGAAGTCATTTAGTCTAACATGCGAGCATCATTGGTACCCACTTCTATTATCTTGGACAAGACATTGTTGTTAGGTTGTAGCTTAGCCACAGACGAGTAAGATTTCTTACTTGTCTGTGTTCCAGCCAAGGCCATGTTGTTATGTATGTTCGTGTGTATAATTCTAGAATGCTCATCCACCTGTATTACCATCAGTGTGGCTATCTTTGTAAGATATGTCATTGGGCCATTGCTATGAGCATGTTCATTGTTGCAAGGCATGTTTAGTTTTGAAAGCTTGTTCACTTGTCTACTGAGCTGTTATTTTGCTGACGGCCGAGACAGAAAAGGCGTCAAGGAAAGAAGAAAAAAAGTTTTATATCACCACAAAAATCAATGAGTCAATTGATCAATATCACACACAAAAGAAGTTTCATTTCACCACAAAAATTTATCATTCAACCAAATAATAAATATATAATCAATCAATCAATTACATGTTCGCTGCACCCTGTGGTTGATCGTTTGCACTTCACAAACAATAACACAAATAATGCTGAAGTACAAAAGCAAGATAGTAAGCTGGGTGGTCTCAGATCAAGTCACATTTACTATTTGAGTAAGTTGAGGGTCTCAAATACGGTCTCAGATTCACTCGGATCGCCTTCACTGTTTACAAGCAATGTTGAGTCTCAACAGCAGTCGCAAAGACAGTCACACTTCATGTTTACGTCATACCGAGACTCTCAGTTCTACTCGTATTTACCCAGTTGAGAGGGTTGTACATACCTGGACTAGGGCACAAACGCAAAACAGTACTACACCACACTTGCTAACATGGACAAAAACTTCACACACAAGTATAAATTGGTTTAAATGAATATTTTATTAGGGATTGACCATTTAACATAACAGCACTTTACATGTTTTGCTTTTTTTTTCAAATTCAAAAACCTGCATAATTACGAACATAAAAGTCAAAAGACAGAAATGATAGCACTAATAACCAAATCACAATTCCAAACTATTGTTTTTTGTCTATAAAAATACTAACACTGATAGTTACTTTTTCATGCTTGATCATCCTCTAAGTCTTTCTCTCTTGGCTGTACACAATGACATTCATATAAAACTTGTACATACAGTCTGTAGTTCTCTGAGAAAACTTCTGGCCTGACTTGAGTGCAACCAAGAGACAAAGACTGACATCCACCAAATATGCTATGTGTCATGTTAAGGTCCATCACATTACAATTAGCATGAACTCTAGACACTACACAGGAACGATGCTGGTTTTATATCTACAGCAGTATACACAGAAAGACGTATAGTACGCATGTGATTCATGTTTTCTACTTCACATGGGTATGTGTGAGCAGACAAGATATTCTGGACCTTCTGCTGGTACAACTATGCCCCACCCCCCTCCCCCACTTCTACAAATCCACCACTGAGGAATGTACCAATAACAAATGGCTCTCACAAAGCATGCATAAAGTTTGACATCTGCTCACAAGCTTTTGCGTTTTTTTCATAACAAAACTGTCTTGCACGGAGCTCTCCTCGTTGACCCTGCATAAATTACAATAGGAAAGGCCCAAGTATGGTTCGACACCATATTAAATACTGGTAAGATCCCCCATGGTTAGGAGACATTTCAATAGGGCAATTATTCAATTTTTTAAATGTTATTTACCAGTGTTTATATCATTTCTGAACTATAAAAGGTACTGATGATTACACATTAGAGAGTCTTTCCCCCATCCCCACCCAGTAAGTTCCCACACCCCCATGGTCTTCACTGTTTTGTTCCTGGTCTCCACCGACAAAAGTCCTCTATATCAAATGTTTATTGAAATAAAATAGGTTGTGTAAAATTGTCCACAGAAAACACCTTCCTTACAGGGAAGGTCCAAGTAGGTATGACTGGATGATGGCCAGGAACTAAAATTGTAAGTCTTCAGTTTTATTTCTCTGTACATATTGAACAAGATATCAATATTGGTGGTGGAGATGATGCTAACCAGACAATTGCTTGTTCACTCAGATTACATGTGTGTTGAAGACAATCTACTTAGCATTCTTCAACTGATTTGACAACCAGTCAAGTCCTTCATAAAGACCATCTCCACTAGTAGCACACGTTGCCTGGATGTACCAATTACGGTTGCGAAGTGAATGTAGTCCTAGTTTATCTGTTATTTCTGCTGCACTCATAGCATTTGGTAAATCCTGTACAAAAAACAACAAAGAACATCATTTCACAACTATACCCAGAACAGGATGTCAATATTCACATGAAAGCAAAATGTTGAAAGGGAACATTTTTCAGCTATTTTTCAAACCAAGGAGTCTTCTTATATTTCATTATTATTATATTATCAAACACAATTATTCCTGTATTTCCCAACTTTCGAGGACAAACAAAATACTCACGCCCCTGACTGGATGACTCATCAGCTGTAGTTACCATGCAATCATGAGAGACGGCACTGGTCTACTACAAGGCGTTCTTTACTCAATCACAAGTCAACAATGCTAAGCTCAAGCAATTTCAAATGATTGCCATTCATACCTGTTTGTTGGCAAATATGAGCAAGACAGCCTCTCGAAGTTCATCTTCTCCCAACATTCTCATGAGTTCATCTCTTGCTTCGCAAACACGTTCCCTGTCATTGCTGTCCACGACGAAGATTAAACCTGAAACAAAACATAAACACTTTAACTAACCTTGCAAAAAAAGTATATATATATATTCAATATTTTGCACTTGGGACTGTCAGGTGCAACACACTGTATCCAATATAGACTCCAGACTATTAAGAAGGAGAATAAGGTCTCACGTCAATTGATTGCAAACAACATATCTTGTAGCAAAGGTGAATATCAATGGTAAAATCACACAGAACAAGTTTAGAGGCAAACAGTTCTCACGATGACAAGATAAACAAGTCTTCTCTTGGAGCGTGGCAACTCAAGACGTAACAACACGGGAAAAACCACCAAACTGTTTCCCCACTGGGCAGGCACTGTTATACACACATACTAGCTTCTAACTATGCAGAGAGGCATGTCATGGCCACTGCTTAAAATTCCTAATCCTATACAGAAAATTCTTCCTGCTGTGAGTTACTGCATGTAGAACAAGAACACCCAGTCAAGGATCAAGGGTCAACATGGTCAATCTAAGCATGTCGTTAGTTCTAACGAAACTTGGTTGGTAGAGTTGAAATCTGCTTACCTTGTGTGTTCTGGAAATAATGGCGCCATAACGGTCTGATTTTATCCTGCCCACCTACATCCCACACTGTGAAACTAATATTCTTGTATTCAACTGTTTCTACATTGAAACCTGAAACACAAAGCCAGAGGAAACTGCTTGAAATACTTTCAAGGAAACGACTGTACACCAAGGTTACTTGAAAACAAGTCTACATGACATCACATCTTGAATTGCTTTTGTTTACAACAAAATATTTTAGAACAAGGTCAACTTGTAAAAAGATATTTCTACACTAGACCAAGGGGACATCAGTTTCAGACTGCTTTTCACGATTTTCCTTTCAATACAAAGACAATCCATCTGAACAATAGAATGTTAGTTTGATAGATAGATTTGTACACTACCAGGAACAGTAGATCCTGTGAACTTTATTTAGCCTCACACCAAATGATGCCCTTAACTCATTTCAACACCTACACCTTCACCCCCACCCCTACCCAATCTGTAAATACCAACTTTAGTATAATGTATAATTTTTACTCAGATTGAAATGTTACTGTTGAGGTGAACTTGTACCATCTTGACATGATCACAACAATTCCCCACTTTTCTTCATCTGTAGTTAAACACATAAACTGAACTGCAATCTATTCCTAGCTTATCCATCCACTCATTCACTTGCCCAACCCATCCCACCCTCATCCCCACACCATACATTTCATATCATTCTCCATACAGATGTATGATATTGCAATGGTAACTATTCTACTTGATTATCAACATTTGACTTTTATTTGAGGGTGTTTGGGATAACTAAAATTCTAGTTGACAAAGAATGTTTCGGCTCTGGAGTGCGATATTCCTTCACAGGAGTGAAATATCCAGTGTCCTGGTATCAATTTTGATTATCAATGACTAGTTATATTCTTGAGCAAAGTCCAAAGCTGCTTCATAGATTAACAGTAAATATATCAGAGATTTTGACATTCATACATAGCTGTAATAATTGCAGCGTTTGCTGTGAGTTTGAGGCAGTTTTCTGCTGTTTGTCGTTCCGATGTGAAGTGGAAGCAAGCGCTACAATTCCTGTAAAGTAAACGCAAATAGACGAGATCACACTGAAAACGTCAGCAAGATGTCAGCGTACTACCCATTTCAAAATGCTGTATGTGTTGCTACTTTTGTTGATTTTGATGGGATTGGGCTACCTCTGAATATTTCTTGGGTCTTGAAGGCTCTGTAATTAATGTTGGTGTTAGGAAATGTCCAATTTGTTGGCAGGTATAGCATAATTTAGCAGAAAAATTCATCCAACTTTGCAATTCAGATCTGAATCACTTCCACCTATTTGCGTTTGTTACAGAAATTGTAGCATTTGCTTCCAGTTAAGCATCGGAACAACAAAAAACACAAAAACAGCAGAAAAAAACTCAAAATCACAGCAAACGGTACAATTATTGCAGCTAATTCATACATACATACATTTCCTACTTTCAACGAGATTAAATATGACAAACGGATTATAAACATGTAGCCTAACACCACTTGGCAATGTACAAAGCACTTCAAATTTTTCCATTGAATTCTCAACTTTCCACACAACCATAATCATATTGATTTCGGTTACACATTTTAGTTATCTTCACAGCAATTTCATAGACAATTAGACGATAAACTAAACATAAAAGAGTACTTACCAATTGTGGGTATTGTAGTTACAATTTCACCCAATTTGAGTTTGTATAAAATTGTTGTTTTACCAGCAGCATCAAGTCCTACCATCAAAATACGCATTTCCTTTTTACCAAAAAGGTTTTTGAAAAGGGTCTGAAACATGTTACCCATCTTAATTTATCTATGTCGTCTACAAAACCGGTATCAAATAAACACAGTGCCTGTGGGATAAATGAAAGACTAAATTAAAACAATTGTCAATATACCATTTCCCTTAGCAGCAGTTATAAACTTACAAGCAATAATTACTCGCAGCGTGAGTTGGTTTTGAGACATCTACTAATATTATAATCCCGAGAAATTTCCATTTCCAAGGACCGTTCTTTGGTTCAGGTAACCGAAATAATTCGAGATTTCATTCATTTCTATTACGCACGAAAACACTTTGGAACCACTGTCCGCAAGGTGTTAGAATTCCTCTTTATTCCCTTGGTCGAAAATCTGCGTAGATATCAAACGATGTGTCCGTCTCGAAGCTGTTAGAAAACCAAATAACGAAAGAATGTACAACAAATCAAGGCGTCTCCCGTCTAAGAACAAACATTGACGTTTCGGCCAACACATCCGTCGCGTCGTAGATACGTGGCCTTTTATTGTAATATTTTCTGGTTTATTTCCGGTACAACATTCAACCTGTATGATAGTTACGGTGTAGGTCCTGGGTAAGGAATATAAGTAAGTTCAATACAATAATGAAAATGCTCATTCACTTGTGCCATATACACGATTTACGGAAGAGTTCACGAATCGTTGCAAGCTGTGTCACATGATAACATTTTACCACCCGTTCGACGAGGAAGTGAATCTGAACCAAGTCAACAGTTTGCGGAAATTTGCGTTACACCTTGATAACAGTTCATCTTTTTTACGCTAGTTCATACCCATTTATATATATTCTTAGGGTAGTACATTAAACTCCTAAAGCACCACAAAAAAAGATAATATCTTATTCTTATGATAGGCTGAAAGACAGGAAACAAGATGGCGACTACCAAAATGGAAAAACCGGTTTTTCTACATATTGGTTACATTCGTCTAATGTTTACCCACCCATTTGGCGTATTTCTACTGTAAAGTACTGCCTTACCTGTTTACGGTTGAAATGAAGGTATTGAAATGAAGTAATAGCTTATGTGCTGAGGAATTCAAATACTGACCTGTCTCGGTCACTTCAAAATGGCGGACGTGGAAGCAATAACGTTACATGTGCCACGTCAATGTCTAGGCAATTGGGGTATGAGTAATGCAGCATTCAGACCCCTCCCTTTGAAATGATGATATCATCGCTTAAACTTTGAACTATGGTGGCGATGACGTGAACGCCTACGTACAAATGAACATGCGAAAGCTATCCTTTTTCGGAAGTGAGTTGACAAAACCTTCCCCATTGTTTTCGAATGAGTTACATGGAAAAATGACATTGGAAAAATGTAAATTTCACAAGGAAGTAAGACACATTCCAAGAAAAAGTAACAAATCACTACCATCATTGGCCTTATCCTAGATCCTGTACATAAATAATAATAGTTTGCCATCATCCTCTCTGTTGGCAATTACCGTCAGTATGAGTATGATGCGCATGCCGAGTTCAAATCTTTGATATCTTATTTTCATAGTAAATATTGTTTAATCATAATTTTCTTGGAAGAGGAGATAATCCATAGTCTTTGAAATAAATAAATAGTTAATATATGTATATACAGTATATGGTCGATCAATAACACACCGGGGGCACAGTGTGACCAGGAAAATTTCGAGAACGAGTGGCCAGAATCATATATAGCATCCTTTTGATCTTACACGGTTTATTTTTTTTAACTATGTGAACTTGATATATTAAAATGGAAACAATGGAAAACAACGTTTCCCTTATGGCAACCGTCCAACTTGGCTCTTACATGTAAATTAATCATATGACGTAATGGTATATACTAGTAATCCCATTGTTGTCACATATGATGTACGCTAGAACGTATGCATGTGTCTGGCTGTGGTCCGGCTGGATCACGATCTGTGTATACACGTAAATCACACACATCATCATGTAAATCATATTGTTTCTATATGCATGGTACTGTACAACTTACTGGTACATAACAGTAATCAGTCGACACGTGACTGGCCGTATATATAAAACTGATGGTATTGTATCGATATGATATAAACTTTCCGTCGTATTCGCACCGTTTACATTTTGTAATTCGTTCAAAGTATCAAGATATTTCGATTCCTTTATTCTGATCAAAAGAAAGGATTTTTTTCCCTTTTTTTTTAAACTTGATTTTCTTTGTACTTAAGGACCGGTCAGTATCTTCTGCCGGGGGGGGGGTTACCCTGTTTTTGAAATTGGCAGTGGGGGGGGGGGGGTCATGCTGTTTTGAAAATTGTGGATATGGGGATCATCGTGTTTTGGATTGTGATGGAAAATCCCTTTCTACAGTGGCATATAGCCTTGTCTGAACTGACTGGTACATGTATAATATATTATTGTCCCTGTTTCTTACAATTACATAAATTCTTTAATATTACTTCACATAAGAGTTCAAACATACCTCTGCATATACATATACATGTACATGTATTTTCTAGCTAACACATTAGTTACAGAACATGTCATGTAAATACTTGGCTGTTTATATTGCACTTTGGGGCAAAAGTGAACTTGAAGGTTTCGTAATGCTCATCTTCAGAGATAGTTTGTAAAAGCAGTTAATCTAAATCATTCTTCTCTTCTGTATGAATAGTAGATGCACTTTCTATTTTGTTTTTATTTATATTAACACTTCATGTTATCGAAACTACAAATCACCACATCTCATCAAATTCCAGTTTCTATTAAGTATTATACACTAGGTATGACCACCTAAAGTTCTCTAACATACCAGTGACTTTACTATACATGCAATATTCAATAATGCCACTGTGCCAATGTTAAGGGCCAATTTTTATATGACATGGGAACCTCATTTAAAATTTACATTAACTAATAGCTTCGAAAACTTTCGAAGCTTTGAAATATTACCTTAAAGGCTATGAATAACCTAAAAATTGTACATATTCCCTTCTCAAGCTCCCCCCCCCCATCTTTCACGGTCTAGATGCTATTAAACTCCATTTTGAATGTATTTACCATGTGTTGTCAATAATTATGTGATAGTGCTATCCCAGGATCTTGTAAAGTATTTGTGAGACAGTCAAGCAGTCCACATTGAGTCACGATCAAATCATACCTGTTATGTGAATATGAATATGGTATATGGGGGGGGGGGGGGTCATCATGTGGGTCAGCCTGGGTTTGGTTTTACAGATAGGGGGGTCAGTAACTTTTTGTCGGCCTAATCGCAAAATCCACCGCCCCCCCCCCCCCGGCTGGAGAAGCTGACCGGTCCCTTACTATCGTAGCCACCATGATATATCATCAAAAGATACACTGGTCCAGAAATAATATTTCCAGGCAAGGCAATATAGTAAGCGTGTGTACACTGGTGTTAAATTTACTGTTGATGTTATGTCCAGAAGTGAAAGTTTTTCCCACCTCCTTTCCTATCGGGATGTGTCCTTGCCATGGTGGAGCGCCCCCTTTGGACTGAGTGGTGTTTTCGGCTCATCCTTGTTTTTGCACGTGTCATTTTGCATGTGCTAATATATATATATATATATATATATATATATATATATATATATATATATATATATATATATATATATATATATATATATATATATATATATATATATATATATATATATATATATATATATATATATATATATATATAGTTCGGAAAACAAAAGTATGAGTCGTTTGCGTCATCTAAACACAAGGAACGCATGCTCAGTTAGGGAGCCGTCATTATTTACGGTTGGGGGGGTCGGAGTAATTGGTTGATAAGAAGTGGAAATTCAACTGCCCCCCCCCCCCCCACCATCCTGCAGGGAAAAAAATCTATGACCCCCCACCTGACTTTAGAAATTGGGATGACCCCCCCCCCCCCCTCGTTTCCACTATATACATGAAGTGGTGGGTATTAAAAAGAGGAAATTATATTATTTATATTGCTACAATTGTATTATTAATGATTATTGGGGTACTTACAAAACAACCTCATTTCAGTAAGAATACTTATTTAAAGCAACAACAAATCCAGTTACAACCCTTGTCTCACTTCTTTGTAATTTAAATAATTTAGACTCACCAGAAACAAGGCAAGTCTTGTGAGAGTAAGGGTAACCATCACAATAATGTGTGATATTAAAGTAAGCCAAATTACCCAAAGTTTGTTGGAATGGTCATCTGTCTGGTCACAGGTATTACATCAATGCATGCCTTTGCTTTTAGTAGTCAATTATCCAAAGAGTGAAATAATCAGGTGAAATTTACGAGACTGTAAGACATTTTTTTTGCAATGTGTTTTACTAGTCGAGACTTTCCATTGATATATTTGCAATCAGAATTTTTACCTTATTTAATACAAAGCAGAGACACTTCTAAGCTGAAACAAAATAGTGATGACAAGCTAGTGTTACAGTGCGTGACACCTGTCAAATTATAATGACTTCAGTACATATTTACAAACTGGGTGACAACCTAACAACTAATTGATTCAAAGTTTGCTTTCAGAGTTTATACTGGTAGTTATATATTACTCACATATTTATTTTAAGATATTGTTATATAATTTAGTTTCTACTTCACACACAACTCCACATTGTACATGTAGTACATAAACAAATATTTAGGAAAACCAAAAACTTTAAGTTTTGATAATATTTTCTATTTGTTTTAAAATGTTAATAAAGTTACATTTTATGTGACAGGTTAAATAATCCTGATACTGTGTACACACGTTTTTCGAAACACATTTTTGTGTAGCCCCCCCCCCCCCCTACTTTCCCTCATTTTTCGGTAGACCCCCTGACCAACTCCAATTTCCAAGTGACCCCCCCCCCCATTCCTCCGACCCCCCAACCGTAAATAATGTCGGCTCCCTTAGTTTTGCTAACGAAAACAAACAAACAAACAAACAAACAAACAAACACACACACACACACACACACACACACACACACAACTATATATAAATGAATAAATACTATACTGACAAACATCAACAGTAATCACCCCAATTTGACCCCAAGTAGTGTAAGAGGTCAGTTAGGTCATTGGGTCACATGATAGTTTTATCACATGTGTCACGCATGTTTAGTGTATGCAGATTAGTTGACCGCGGTAGTTAGCGAAGCGGCGCTTTTGCTTTCACATTTCACGACAACCAGTCATATTACCATGTACATTGTACTAAAATGTAGAGTACCAATCCGGATGTAAAATACCCACCGTCACGATCCCGGCGATTTGAAGGTATGTATGGTAGCGTACCATGGTAGATTTTCATTTGCTGATATTGAATCCATTCAATACATGTAGCATTTAGACTCAGGTACATGTAGGTAGTCTTTTCTAATAGTATAGTATTGTTGGTTAGACTTAGAGCATGGAGTCTGGAGCGAGGTACGAAGGACTATGGATTTTTTTAAAATAACAAAACTGAGTTGAGGTTTAGCATTGTGTGATGTGATGTGATGTGGTGTGGTGTGGTGTGATGTGTGTGTGTGCGTGTTCTAACACCCCAGGGTGGGTTGGTGGTGGTGGTGGTGGTGTGTGTGTGTGTGTGTGTGTGTGTGTGTGTGTGTGTTCTAACACCCCAGGGTGGGTTGGTGGTGGTGTATGTGTATACAACTACAAGTATGTATGTATTCACTATTTATTTATTCATTCAACACAAAATCCACTATGGAAGCTGTATAAGATTACCATACAAAATGGAATAAAAGAATGAAGGCAATAAATACAAAATAAAACTTTATAAATCGTGACAATGAAAAAGAAGCAAGCAAATAAACAAACAAAAATGATATTGGTTTGTTGGTGCATGGTCAGTGTGTGTGTTTATAAAAGAACAATTTACAACACTGAGCTCTGTGATCCACACACACACTAAACCATTGTTATTATTGGACAGTGCAATATACAATGTACTAGTTGGTACTTTGGGAGGGTAAATTGGAAACAACAGATGTGATGTTTCAATCCATCTAGACATAGTCGGAACGAGACGTCACATTCACTTCTTGGAACCATGAACAATATATTCTCCATTGCTAATTTGTACTGTGAATATCTGTATACATCCACAACAATGGAACCAATACACTGTACATGTACATAACAAACGGTAACTGTAATTTATGGACACAGGATAGCTCGTTTGCAGAGGTGTAGAAAACACACATGTGGAAGCTTGTATTCAGACTGTGTGATGAGTGCAAGCTTCACTTGGCCATAGTGAATAATACACACGACATCAATCAAACATTGCACAATGATCATGAATCTCATTTCCTGTTATGAAAGATAAAACTGGTGTACAGGCCTTGCTTGACATGAAATGCATTGTCAACTGTGTTGATATTGTAATTGTTCATGTATAACAACAATACAAGCAGTTAACAATACATCTAATGAAAGTTGTCTAGTAAGACACATAGTAACTTCCACCTAAATGTTGGATGGAAGCCAACAGTGTACTGAAAGCGAATTTGCATTCTATCTCATCATGCAAGGTTTTATCAACATAGTGAATTCATAAGGTATCCTTTCTCTATAATGTTATAACTGGTGATGTATATTTGTAGTTGTTTTGTTTTACTTATACCATCATGCACAAGTCAAGATATTGTCCGTGAACAGAAAATATGGATTATATACTCTGGTCATTCTACGTCACGACAACCTGTGTGGTTCTGCGGTGTTTGAAAGTATGAGTCAAAACGTTCCAAATCGCCTTTCTTTTTCCTGAATATCCATGATTTGTATGCTTATGGGGATATAATTATATTACTCCCCATAATATTTTTCTTCAGTCAGCTGGAAAATACTCAAAACCCAAGGATTTGTCACTATGAGTTACTAGACAAGGCCCCTTAGGTCACGAGCGAAGAAAAATATTGGGGAATAATATCTAATTACATCAGTGTATGACTGGTACAAAATTTTAAATATTTTGATGAGAAATTATTTTGGGGTGAAAAGAGAGCCATAGAAATAACAACATAAGTATGATATGAAATTAACGACATTTCTTTTCAGAGATTATTTATTAAAACGATATTGTATTCTTCCTTTGAACTCAGACGTTATCTATATATTTGTTGGTTGTAAGCACACAATATGTCATGAGAATGTGTTTGTACATGAAAGTATGATTTTGTATATACAATGTATGTATATTTTGTATGTTTTGCATGATGCAGATATTAAGTATGATAAGCAATTGTTATTATGTGGATTTACATTGCAGGGGATGGACAGATGACAGCTGTACAGTTTATCTGATCTTTTGACTTTGCTGTGTGTGTGTGTGGAGGTTATTATCAAGAATGCAGGAAAACCAAGGAATTGACATTGCTAATGCTGGAAAGGCAGGAAATTACAGAAATGGTCTCAGGCGTTTGAACATCCAGGATGAATGTGTCAGTAGCAGTGATATGGATATTGAGAAAATGTTACAGTTGCAGCAACATGCAGTTAGTATGCTGTCTACCATGCAAACACTGTGGCAGAAACAACAACTCTGTGATGTGACACTTTCGGTTCAGGGAAAGCATATTCGGGCTCACCGCTTAGTGCTTGCAGCATGTAGTCCTTATTTTAATGCAATGTTTACTAGTGAAGTTCGAGAACGTAAAGAAGACGTTATTGTTCTGAAAGATCTTGAATATAATGCTGTTGAAGCTATCGTTGATTTTGCATATAGCGCTGATGTGAAAGTGAACGAGGATAACGTACAGGCATTACTCAAAGCAGCCAGTTTGTTGCAGCTAGAAACGGTACGAATTGGTTGTTGTGAATTTCTGAAATCGCAGCTTGATCCCACAAACTGTGTCGGTATTCGTGGATTTGCAGAACTGCACAGTTGCTTTGATCTTCAAGCAACAGCAGACACTTACATGCAGCAACATTTTCCAAAAGTAGCACAAAACGAAGAATTCCTCCAACTCACAACTGATGATCTGATTGATCTGATTGCAAGAGATACCTTGAACGTCAAAAACGAGGAAGAGGTGTACCACGCAGTCATTGCCTGGATCAAACATGATCCTGAAAATCGCATGAAAAAATTAGTAACAATTCTGGAGTATGTACGTCTTCCACTCTGCTCATGGGAATTTTTAACTTCCCAAGTTGCAAACGATAACATAGTGACTGCAACTAAAAGCTGTAAGAAATTCTACAATGATGCTAAACGTTACCATGCACAACAATTCCATCCCCAATTACAAGGTGAACTCAATATCAGAACTTTACCAAGGGATTCTTTCTGTCAGGCCAAGTATATTTATGCTGCAGGTAAGCTAAGTATAGAATTATTTTTATGATATCTAGGCCAAATAAAATATAGTTTGAGGATCTATTTTGGCACTTGAGGTCCACAACGGATTTGACATTTTGCTTTGGATCGTGACGGGAGAAAACTGGGTCCTTGTCTATGCGTATTTGACCATAGACCACCCTAGGGTCTATGATTTGACATACTGTCTTGGCGAAAGAAATCACGACATAGTCACTCCAAAGTTATGCAGGAAGTCCTTCAGCTGTGGTGCCTTAAACTTTTTGAAGTTGTCCATGATGAACACAATGGAAAACATAAAATAAAAGTCCCTTATACATGTATACGGGCTTACACAGTGTTGTCAAGCATTTTAAATGATACATGGCGGCCAAAGCTTGACTTTTGTCATGTGATGTGGTTAGCAACTGTTGCTAGGCGATCTCGCAAGATCTCGCCACTACTGGAAGATCCCTTATTTGTGAATGGCATCCATTAGTGTATCTGGTGTAGAGAACAGTGATCAAAAAAAGAAAGATAAACATGTAATTATTTCAACATGAAACTAAAGTAGCCAACAAGAAACATAAACTTACTTTTTATTTGTATTAGCTCCAAACTGAGAACGCAAATAGTTCATTAAGTATATTTTATCTAAATCACTCAGCTTTTGACCTGTATACCATAACAGCTGAAGAAGGCAGAGTGATGTAGCCATAGTAACAGTCCGCCATATTGTTTTTAGCATTGACACTAAAAGCCAACACACAAATTATGCAGGTTTATTTTGTAGAATTGACAGGTACTTTAGTGATTGAATTCAGAATTTGATAGTAAATCCAGTTATACCATGTATAAATTTACTTTCAAAACAGAATTGAAAATGGCAGTAGAGATACTAGTGAGTAAACACAAAAATAATGATATGCCTGAATACAAATTTATGTACATATTAATTGGGGACACCACACACAACTGAAAACTCCAATTGAGAATAGACTATGTACAAATTGTAATACAATAGAAGACGAAGAACATCATTTGATACATTGTAATCTATATACAAAGCAAAGAGATAAATTATTTAATGTCATTTATAATATCAATTCAGAATTAAATAGTGTAGAAAAGAAAGAGCAATTTAAATTTATTATGCAATCAAAACAAAAAGAGATTATAATTGCAGTGTTCTCCCCAGGATTGAAGATAAGCATGGTGGAAAATTTGCATATCAAGTTGTATATCATTAGCATAATAATTTACATATATTAATTTGCATATCATTAGCATAATAATCTACATATAATATTTTTGCATATCTCCAACATTCAACCGCTTTGCGCCTAACAAATGTGAGGATGTTGCTGTTTGTTAGTAAAAACTTGCACGAGCATTGTCGGTAAGTTCTAACATAGTGGGCTGAGTTCCAAGCATGGCAGTAACTTCATGGTTTCTCTATGCTAGGGAGAACACTGTTTTGTATCTAAACTCATGGAAAAATATTTAATAAACTAAATTGTAGTGCTCTCTAATATCTTTACTACACTTATGTACCCAAATAGAATTGTATTTATTTTGCCCAGCGTCCTTATATCTTGCCATGGTGGTGGGTATTGTAACATCCCTAATCCAATTTACATCCTTCATTTTGGTTGGGGAGGAAACAGGCTAAAGGTACAACATACATGTATGTATGTGGTCCATTTTACCTCAGTGAGAACTAACACCTCTAACCCTAATGCTACTTGTCTGCCTTCATTTTGGATGAGTTACAAAATGGCATAGATACACTAAATCCGTATTGGTCATTTTTCTTGTCTCTCTTAATAATTTATGGCATTTTGTATCTTGATGTACAGGAGGTGAAACCACACCAGGTAGATGCACTATCAGTAGTGTAGAAAGATATAACGTCCTGTTAGAATGCTGGACTCCGGTTACACCCATGCGAAGCTCACGTCGTGGAGTCGGCGTCGCAACCTTACAAAATGTCCTGTATGCAGTTGGAGGATCTGATGGATTAAACGCATTGAAGTGCGTCGAGTGTTTTGATCCACAGACTGATTCATGGAGGATGGTTGCCCCGTTGAATGCCCACCGTAGTAGCGTTGCAGTCGTTGCCCATCAAAATCATCTCTATGCATTGGGTGGTTATGATGGCATGACTAGTATTAATACAGCAGAGAGATACAACCCTAATAACAATGAATGGATTCCCATACCAGGTAATTTTTGTGTGAAATAATACAACGATACTATTCATACTCATTAATAGCACTATTACGAAATGTTTTGCTACTCTAGGTAGGTCACTTCCATTTTGCAGTTATAATCGATCACATCTGCGATATTATGTGCCACAAACACAATCCAGCGAAAGTACTTTCGGAAGGCTGAGTTGATCGTATGACCGTTGTCACAATATTGCTCAAGATTATTTCATTTTCAAACACTGAGTACAACTAATATATCTCTACATATTATAAGGTATTATGTATTTTTGAAGAGAGGAACTTATTAAGTGCTTTTGCTAGATCATGTGTCAAAGGCCGCTGCACGCTCTATTGGGAACGCAGCGATAAAATATTTCGAAATCGTGCTATTGCACATGTAGTACACTTTCCATGATTGTGGTAGCACAATGAAGACATACATTGTATGAGAATGCAGACAATGATGCTATGATATTCTGTTAGGGTCTTAAGCTTTGTCATGAAGAACGACAACATGATGGTGAATGCCAGGTCTCTGGATGGATGCAATAATTGTGTTCTATACCATAAAAACTATGACAGAGATTACTAAAATCCCATATTGCCAATGGGCTGAGATGGAATATCTCATACAAGTTGGGGAGACAAAATGTCCAAATGAGTTTGAGATATTCCATTTTAGTCCATTGTGTGTGGGATTCTTTTTCTCATATCCCTTTTTTTTCTGGTAGGAAAACAAGTTAAAATCAGGTTATTTACTGATTGAAATAATAACACCAAGGGTGCCTTTACCTTGTGTGTTGGTGTCAAAACATTGTCCCTTTAATTCAATCATAACTACTAATTCCAGACATCCTAATTGAGATCAACACTGTCTTTATTCTTTATTCTCAAAGACTCATATCTGTATTACATATCATACTTCTAGTATTCAAAATTGTGATCGTCTCTGAGTTTAACTTGCACACTAATACAGAGTACAAGATCAAATCGATCTCACACGGGCTGTCCCACACTCTTAGCTTGCAGGGACGTGAGAATACCATTTCCAATGCAAATAGAAGGTAAAATCTGAAAAGAGAGTGAAATAAGTGTACAATATCAGAAAAGGTGGTGCCATAGTGTACTAATGTAGGAATTATGGGTAATATGAAAGTTACCATGTAGCTTTTTGATGACACAATATCAAGTATTCTTTTGTATTTTTTGTTCCATGTTTTGCAGACATGTCTAGTCCTCGCAGCATGGCAGGTGTGGTGGTATTTGGTGGTTGTCTGTATGTGATTGGTGGATATGATGGTGCTAGTGATCTCAACTCCGTAGAACGATACAACCCAAAGGTAATTTATACATACACATAAATGCATTTGGACTTGTTACTTTTTAGATCAAAGAAAACTTAAAGAGAAACGCACCTCATTGCTTCAGTCTTTCAGAGAGTGCATTCCACGATATTTCATTTTACAAACCAGGTAAAATAAAATAAGCATGTTTGAAAACTTTGCCACTGTGAAAATTTGTTGAAATTAAGTCCTTGGCAAATATATGAGAATTACTTGATATTACTTGATACTTGGTCTTATATGTTCGAATGATTTCATTCACCGTGAAGAGTTCTCAACGAAAGTTAATTTCATTGACTGATAATGACAGTATCAAGGACTTGCCGTATTTTGACAACCAACAGCCATCTTCAACTGAGAATGAGGTCATGATGTTCTTGTCGTTAAATTGAGAAGCCTGAAGATATAGTATACTATCATGTACCAGATTTGAACTGCCAATTGCTAGATTGTATTGTTAAAGAGGAAGATGCACAAAAGGAGGATTAGAAGGGCGATATATTTTCAAGTTACTTCCCAAATGAAGTAGTAAATCATTATGCAGTAATGGGTCTCAATCTTATGATATTGTGAACTACCATAAAAATTCCACTCTTCTGTTGTACATCAATAGCACTTGAGAGACCTGAATTTCACTTACTGAGAGGGTTAGTATTGTCATCATATTGGCTAAATTACATTAGCTACTAGGCTCAAGTCATGCATGTCTATGTTCTATGGCTGTAGAGTTTACGATTGAAAAGTTGATGTCAAAAGAATTGGGATGTTAAAAGACTCTGGTCATTATGGTTCTATGTTTTTAGTACAGTGAGTATTTCTGCAGGGTGAACAAAACTATTACTTTCAGGTAGAAGACTATGCCAAGCATGAACAAAATTTGGTTTGGCAGAAATTAGTCCAATTCTACAGCAATCTAGCTTTTCCCCATGTACAATAGGTGTAAATACAGCAATGATATGTCAGTTTTCGGCCATGACAGTATTGTCATCACCACTGCTGGCATTGTTACTCGTATAGTGACTTATAAGATGTTTGTTTGTTTGTTCCATTTGAACAAAGGTGCTATTCATGACACATGAATGTACTGTCTACTGTATGGTTATATGACAATCTCCCTCTCTTTATCAAGTAATTGTCTCCCAGAACTGTCTGGTCATTCCCACAACAATTCACCCAAACTACAAAGAGCTTCTAGGTTAATTAGCACTTTATCACTTTATCAAACAAATAGAGCATGACGTGCTCTCCCCCCCCCCCCCCTCAAATATTTGAAATTTTTGATGACTATACACTTTCAACTGTTGTCTGCTATGAAACTTTAACCTTTTGTCAATGCTGATCATTTGCACTGCAGGGAGAAAGATGTAGACAATTCACACATTTCATTTTGTATTTCTTAGTTGACTTTTTTTTTGTATTTGATGACATTTTTATTGGGGTTTATTACAAAGATAAAGATACATCTCTTTTTCATAAATGGAAATTTCACATTTTTCTTATAGTTTTCAATTTCAAAAACTTCCCATTTCTTAATGTGTGCAATTAGTTTACTTTTTCTAACCACAGTATGAAACTCTACACTCTGAACATTTTGCAAGTATTTTCACTTTGAGAAATATAAATATATTGTTTAGCTACAAGAATGTCAAATTTAAGAATGATGACAGTTGTTTTCTTAGTTGACTTTGTTCGTCATAAAGCTTTGCTCAGTTCAAGGTCATAGAGACATATATAAAGCAATTGTTTCTGTGAAAAGTAAATCACGCTCCAATAGTTTGACAAATTGATGTTGACATAGACTCCGTCTGTATTGCAAGGTCCAGATATGCTTGATCTATTTAACTTGTATGCGTATCATAGACTTCCAAGAAATGCATTAAATGACACAGCACTGCGTTCATCATTTTCGACATAACACTTGACTTGCAGTATTTTTGGTAAGGGTGGTAAAGTAGGTAAAATCTACCAGGGTTCCCATGTCATTTGACCTGGGTTCCCAAACAAAATAACTATACAGACGCTATGGGGAAACACTGCCATTTTTACCCCTTTCTCCCTTTCTGTTACCGGGGTTCCTCAACCTTAGCAAAAACACTGGACACATCAGTTGCTTCTCAGAGTCTCACTCTGAAACTTGCGAATACTACCATGTATGTTCAAATGTCACTACCGGTACTGTAAGAACAGCTTGTGCTTGGTACCAGTACTAAAGTAGTAACACAGTAGTCATGAATATGTTGATTGTAAACACTTCATAAACAACCTCTTTACTGTCGGACGACAACAACAATCATAACAGACAGTGTTGTTCATGTTTGGATTTCTGCCAAATTGTAACTTAAGTGCAGAAATCTTCAAAATGACACAGCAAATCTCTTCACTAGCATAGTACTAGTACTTGATACAGCTTTGTCATGAATAACCAACATGCAAATTAGAATGAATATTAATGAGCTCCCAGGATGCCCCTCTGCTTCAGCAGACTCCTTTTTGTGCATTATGGGTACCGTATTCATGACAATGTGTTTCCTCCTCCTTTTATCCTTTGCCAGACAAAGCAATGGAATACAGTATCACCCATGTTAACAAGTAGATCTATGTTAGGTGCTGCAGTATTGAATGGTAAGATCTATATAGCTGGTGGTTGTGAGCAGGACTTGAGGTAAGAAATATCGACATATGAACTTGGGATCTTTTCACTTTGTGAGACCCTGCTGTATTATTGGGAACCTGATAGGATGGATATTGCTATGTGAAGGATTTAATCAAATACATGCATTGTATACACAAGGGATTGTATGCTCCCCAGGGAATTGAGGAAGAATAAAAGAGTTGCTGTGTTGATATAGGTCCATGCCAGGGGTACCAATAGGGAACTTGCAAACCCGCCATGTTGAATGTTGCATCATGGGAAATGTGATAATAAATACTAATCCATTAGTATTGTAAACAATATTGTTACATTGTTTGTAACCACCAATAATCAATTCATAGTTACCCTGACCATTTTGGGAGGTATATTTTAGCGATAGTTCCAGATTGCGTATTACAATAACCACAGATAATGCCATAGTCCTTTGCTTCTGAGCATGCTCAGTCTGGATTGCAAGTTCCCTATTGTAAAACTGTGAACAATACAGATGAAAGTGCTATGTAGAAACTGCATTAACTGACATTACTATCAGTGTTGTTATTTTCCTTCTAGTCTTGCCAGTGTTGAAGTGTAAAGGGTTGTTGTGCTTTTATGAGTACATACACTTTGAACAAAGTATTGGAAAGCATTGTGTGTATAAACTAAATTTTATCATCATTTGTACTTTTTAGTCTTGCCAGTGTTGAGGTATATGACCCATCTATTGATACATGGAGTCTGGTGTGTCCTATGAGTCAAGCTAGGAGTGGAGTTGGTGTCGTTGTACTACAACAGAAACTCTACTGTGTTGGTGGCTACGATGGGAATGATTACTTGAGAACTGTAGAAGTGTATGACCCAGATAGAGATGTGTGGAATGAAGCAACTAGTATGACAACATGTAGAAGACGATTTGGTTGCTGTTGTTAGTTAGCATGTGATAGAGTAATGGAATTATAGGAATTTGGTATATGTACCTTCCATAGCAACATGTAGGAGATTTGATTGCTGTTATTAATTGAATAATGAAGGTACATTAGTTTGTATACCTTCAAATATGACATGACAACGGGTAAAAGAATTTTTTATTCAAATGATAGCCCAGAGACTTGGCTATCTGACTTGACATGCTGGCTTGACAGTATAGCCCAGAGACTTGGCTATCTGACTTGACATGCTGGCTTGACAGTATAGCTCAGAGACTTGGCTATCTGACTTGACATGCTGGTTTGACAGTATAGCTCAGAGACTTGGCTATCTGACTTGACATGCTGGCTTGACAGTATAGCCCAGAGACTTGGCTATCTGACATGACATACTGACTTGACAGTATAGCCCAGAGACTTGGCTATCTGACTTGACATGCTGGCTTGACAGTATAGCCCAGAGACTTGGCTATCTGACTTGACATACTGACTTGACAGTATAGCCCAGTGACTTGGCTATCTGACTTGACATTCAACAAACTACATTGCCAGGCTAGATAGTGATGTCTCAAGGCATCTATATTTTGTATACCTTCAAACGTACTGTATGTCAAGTTGACAGACACACTTCTGTACTAATAACTGTTAGTAACTCACTATTATTGTGTGTCTTTCCACTTGTATCATTTATAAATGCACTCAACATACTTGGAGATATATTGTCAGTTTTAAATTTTACTAAGTTTTGGAATTTAACAGATTTTGTATATATAAAAAAGACAATCAAGAAATATCTAGTTTAGAACATATATATGTAAAGTTGGTCTCAGATTCAGAATATGAGTAAGATTGGAGGTCTAGTCTCATATTGAGCCTCAGATTCATATTGAGCCACAGATTCAGCCTCATATTCTCTGAAATGGAACACCTGACAAAATCTGTGAAATACCATTGAGACTACAGGAAATGGTCCCACTTCACACTCACTTGATGGGTGAGGGAGTGACTTGGTTTTTACAATTTTTATATGGGAAAATGACATGAAATAGGGATAAGCACCTGTCACCAAGACATTTGTAGTAGGTCATAGTTCAGCTGATGTGTGTTTGTTTGTTTTCACTACTTCCAATGTTATATCTGTAGTTTTACAATAGAGAAATATTTTAATCTTATTTAAAAGTCTGTAGAAGTAACATTACATGGTGAGTGTGAAGTGAGACCATTTCCTGTTGTCTCAATGGCATTTTTCTTGTTTCACTGATTTTGTTGGGTGACTCGTTGTAATTTCCATATCTGAAACTAAGAGGCTAAATGGTAGGCTCAATACTAGACTAGCCTTTGAATCTGATGATCAACTTCATACACATAGTTTAGAAGGAGAATTTTTTTAAAGTATTTTCGTTTGATAATGTTAATAGGATGTACCTATAAATCTATGTGTATTTTGTATATTTTTGGTCATTGTTTATCATCTCTGTGGTTACTCAAAATAATCAGAAATTATTCTGTATATGGATTGTGTGAATATAAATAACTCAGACGCACCTTTTGGAATATAGAATTCTTGATTTTCTTGGAAGACGTGATTTAATATTTTTTTGTAGTTTTAGTTAGCCATTTAAAAAAGTCACTTTCGTATGGAGGAATTTTGAATGCAGGTGCTGATAATGTTTTTTTTTTTTTTTTTTTTTTTTTTTTTTTTTTTTTTTTTTTTGATAGTAAATATTTAGACTGAACATGGACAATGCAAAACTTTATGTAAACTCTTTTTAAAAAAATACCTATGATAAAAACATGTTTTGTTTGTACTTTTGGAATGTAAAATGACCGACTCATGATTAACTTTCGATGTTGTACCTATCATTGAGTTTGAAAATTATGGTGTGCAGTGATACACATTGTATGTTGGGATCAACACAATGACGTGGTGTTTTTCAATTGTGTTTATGCATGCATATGATGTATACAAGTACACACACACTGTGACACACAGATAATTACCCATAAGGCAATGCGTGTGGGGTGTTTATAAAACTACAAGTGAGGGATTACAATTACAATAGAACAAATTGATAAATATGTTGGAATTACAGGTGTTTCAGTTTTGAGGCCAAGGATTTACAAAAGCAGACAACAATGCAATTAACTTGTTAAATAATATATTCTTTATCTTTTTCAGCTTTCATTAATGTTGTATATGTTGTATAGTTTCTACTGAAATAAGCAAGGAAAGTGATGGGGGGGGGGGGTGATGTGAGGAAGCAGTGATGTGGGGGAGGGGGTGATATGAGGAAGCAGTGATGTGGGGGTGATATGAGGAAGCAGTGGTGTGGGGTGTGGGGGGGGGGGTATGAGGAAGCAGTGATATGGGGCTGGGTGATATGGGGAAACAGCGATATTTGGACTGTGGTGGTTGGGGCGCTAACCTCACTGAATGTGGATCTACAGGGGTTGAGTAATTGCGTCATCCTTTTTGTAAATCATGAGAATAATATGGATGGAAGTTTATTGGTATAGAATCTATTTCTGTAGTCATAGGTTGTTTAGGTGTATGTTTTGAAATTAACTGATTTTAAAGCAGTTGATTAATTTATTTGTAGGTGCAATACCTTCATATTAGTATTACTAATAGTGCCTTTGCCTGTGTAAAATGAACCCACCATATCAGTACGAGTGATAAACGACGAGTTTGTCAACTCTGATACTAAAGTGCACAGTGCCTTCTCAGACCTGTTTTAAATTTTAAGCCTTCAAATTCTTACACATTTAAACAGTTTAATATAGAGATGGTTAGATCTCAAATGTTATTCATTAAAGTCTCCTGCTTCAAAATTAATATTAGTACACGTCTATTCTTGACAAAGAGAACAAATAGCACACATTCTGTAGAGGAAACCTGTGATGGAACTTTATATAGACAACATTGGGTCATTGTTACCATGGTAACATTGGGTCACTGTAACAGAGGTAAACTCATCTGAAATATTTTTGACACATTGAGTCTGTTGACAGGACTTTTTTTTTTTTAGAACATTGCAATTTATAAGAAGACTGATTCAATGTGATGATCACGGACTGGATACTTGTGAATTATATTTTCTTTATTTTCCTTCAAACATTTAATGTCAGAAACTTTTATCTTATTCTGAGAAACGGGGAAAATTTTATATTTTGGTAAGATTTAACAATATCATTACTTGATATCAGTTCAGATTATAAGTGATTGATATGAAGTTAATAATTAATATTTGTATAATTTCGTGTATTGTAAGTATTTCATTTTGAATAATGATTTATTATTTATACAGGAAGTTTGGAAAATAAGTGACAAGTGCAGCTGATAGTGCTTTGTGTGGTTTATTTACAATACAACTGCCAACACTGAAGCATTGACAAACAAACTTGTTACGAACAGGGAATGAATTGGATACACTTGGCACAGCATGTTATATTGCATTTCATGGTTTCATAAGAAGAGTTTTATGGCTTCTTTATGTGTGCATCAATTGCCAGGGAACTTCAAATTTGACTGTGAAATCATTGACCCTCCCCTATGGAGGGTCAAGATGGCGGGTCTATGGTGAAATGAACTATTATGTAAAGAGGCCATACAACTGTTCTTATCAAATGATGGAATGTAATGCTTGTCTCTGTACTTCCAACATGCTGTGCATGAAGTTATTAATCCAATTCAGTTGTGTATTTTCCCTGTTTGTAACAAGTTCCACTCATCAATGCTTACATGTCGCTGATTGTAAAACCAACAATAGCCTGGCCTCTCTACTCGAATTCAATTCAACAAACCTACCTAGTTCTGCTTGTTGTGAGGTTGTGCTTCTGTTACTCAAATATCAAAGACATTCACTTGACTGTGATGCAGGGACAGCTGAGTTGCAGAAGTCAAAACATTCAAGTGGAGCTCTCTTATCATGTTTTACTTGCATGATAATATCTTGATAAAAGTACTAACAGAGTAATGAATTAACATTGGTAACTTGATAAAGACTGAACATTTCCAGAACCTGGCAATTTTTGTTTTGAACTTTTTTGTGTGTTTCTTAAGAGTATTTTGTATTTGGGGGTACATTTTTTTTCAATTTTTTCCATAAATTTTATACTATAGATATTTATTTGGACAGTTGTCCCATATTTGTTGTTATTTCTAGATTCACTTATACTTTGATTTGCTAGAGCGACAGATTTCAAGTGATTTTGGGAAGTTATCCCTGATGTTTGTTGCAGTTCACTACAAAATATTACCATCACACTGCAGGATACTTAATACATGTTGGAATCAATTGTACAAATTAATTTCTCTTATTTCAAGTGGCATTTTGTCGTGTCTCCCCCCCCCCACCCCCACCCCCCATTCATTTAGGATCTGTTCAATTGTGAGTAAATAGGGGTGAGCAGTATGAATGATTGGGTGGTGGTGAGATGTTAATTAGGTAATATAAATTCTTTATCAAGTATTGTATTTACTTGTTGATGATGATAATGAAAACAATAAAATTGCAATAATTGTGTATCACTGTATCACTTGCTTTAGCTCTTTTTGATTGAACATGTTGAAGAGATGTGTATTTGTCAAAAAACATAAAACACTTCACCCAGATACGTTTCTGAATGGCTAAAGTCCTTGGGCAAGATTTGAACCATGACTGTGCCTCAGTCAACCCAGCTGTATAATTAGGGACCTGGTAGGATAGAAGTTCCAATGGGAATGCTTTAATCCTATGCGCTTACAAAGGCTGCAATGGATTGTATGCTCCCCGGGGAGTTGAGGAAGTATAAAGGGCCATTGTGCCGCTATAGATCTGAGCCAGGATTAATAATTCTAAAGCACTTTGAGCACCTTGACGGGGTGGGAAACCCAGCCAAATATCAACATTAAGAATTGCGACATCTCATTATATATTGTTTATTTCACAAACAACAATTTAATATTTGCAAAAAATATACAGTTACAGTTGTAATTTTGTGAGTGATTTTAAAAACCATATTTATGCACATCAAATAAAACCTCATTTACATTATGTACATGGTGAAAGCAAGCATCAAATAAAAAATAAAACAAAATACAAACTTTATCACTGCAGCATTCAGATTACAATTCATAATTTTTTTAAATTTACTTTTAAGATTTATTTTTAGAGAAGTTTGAATTCTTCTGTACAATTCTATTGTTTCATTTCGTTAATAACTTATTGCGCAATATATTAAACTGTGTTGTCACTTACTGTTACCATGGGGATCACTGAAATCAATTTCATCAATTTCAAATGACTTCCTCATCATTGTAAACATAGATTTATTCGTCTTTGAATAATCATGGGATTATGACAACAATATCGTTTCTAATCATCATAGCTTGAACCCTTTCCTTACAGGGTTGTATAGTTACAATGAAATGCGTAAAATGTGAAAATGACCTTAGTAGAAACACTATTTTTTATAGACAATCTTGCAAAACAATGGATTGAACCTTAGACTGAGATTGAACACAAGATATCTATTTCACGACCTCCTGTTATCAGATATCACACTTGTCAGTTGATTGTTTGAATTCGACTTTCCAAAGAGTGTGATTGTTTATATACAGGGGTCTATTAATTGAGTTTATCTTGAAAATCACCAGTCATTCCTTTCACACTGGTCATTTGAATTTCGTTGTAGTTTGGCTCCAAAACAGTTACAAGCTGTTGTCTAGCAAACAAAATTGACCAACCAATCACAAATACACCCCTTTTACTATCAAACTGTTTTTTTTTCAACATGGTTGCCTCAGACACCAAAGTCTTCAAAATTGGTTGATAGGTCAATTGACATAAAAACACAACATCAGCTCTAAAAATACTTAATAGGGGATGTTGGATCACAGAATCGACAAAGGTATGGACCTGCCATGCCTTGTCATCTTCAAAACTACTAAAGCACATCATGGCACCCAACTGTACTTTGAGTTGTTAATGGCAGCCAATCAGGTTAAACCGTTTGGGATGCACTCACATTGCAAACACCAAGGAAACAAGTTCAAGGAATGTCACGATGACAACTGATACTGTACTCAGAGAATACCTTGATTTGTCAAAACGAGATTCAAAAGAAATGTAATTTGTAGTATGAAAACAATGAAAGGGTCACAGCAAAAAATTGAATCAGGACGGATTGTTGAAAATGATATGGACGCAACCTATAACATAAATACACTCCTACATCTATAAAACATTGGTCCTTTCATATCACAAAATACAAAAAAAAATATGAAATTCTGTACAAATCTATATATATCAAATATACATATTTCAAAGCCATCTTGTCAAGTACAAACGACAACCAAACACATCTCAAGCACAAGCAGTACTGTGTTTTTATCTATTGTTCTACCCAGCTGTAGTGATCATTTCAATAGGAAGTGACTACCCAAAGGTTTTATGATCAGTAGACCTGAGGGGAGAGATTTACAGAATCTGCCACTGGGGGCGCTGTCACTAGATCCATCAACATTCCTCTGGACAGTGGACAGTTTCTTTTATGGAGGGCTTGAGCAGCAAGTTGTACATTATAACAAATTTGTCCATGTCATTATTTCTCTAAAATTGTGCAAAACCTTAAATGCAAATGACACTGTGTGATAAGGCAATTATTAATTTGCTTTTTAAAGCATTTGAGCATCTGTGTAAATTGCAGGAGACAATAGATGATAACTCACAAGTCACACAACTTGCGGTTGAAAGGAAGTCTGATCTACAGAGAGTGTTTGTAACCTTAGGGATGAAATCTAAGATGACTTGGCTATTGAGAATAATAGTTGAACTCGAGTCAATTTATCACTTTTCAGTGATTTCAGTCAGCAAAAGACTACAATGTACCTGTATTTTGAAAATACAGTAGTCTAACAAATGTGGATGTAAGGGAAAAGATCAGCCATCAGAAAATGTTGAGTTGTGACAGTTTCTCAGCTACTAGTATATATACAAATCAGAAACAGCTAATCAATATTTCTACTCCCTACCCTAGGGCTTGTTAGTATTGCTCCCTCACCTTTGTGTTGCGTTTGAACATCAACGATACAGAAAGAGAGAGATGTAATCGAAGCCACCCCCCTTGCCTCATTGATAACTAATGGTTTATAAAACCTATATTTTGACAGGATGTGCTTTACATTACAAGACTTTCTACTAGCTGAGTGATATGTATTACAGGTATTGTGTATTCAACCTGCATATCAAAGTGACATAGTTTAGAAATTCATTGGCTTTCATATTTATTTTTGTACGTAAACTAATTTATACCTATGGTTTATGTTACCATGACGACATTTACATAATGTCCTTATTATCACTTACATAACAGCACCTAGACCATAGCTGTATTGTAAGTGGTGTTTTTCCAATTTATGACTGTTTGTAACAGCTTTACTCAGTTGTTTGCACTATACATAATTATTCTCAAAAAGCAATAGTATATTTTCCTACTGATGCAACCAATCCAACAGAAAACAAACAAACTGTGTTTGTATTATATGGATATTAATTATTCATGAGTAATACCTCATTGAGAATTGTCATGACCAATCAATGATCAGCTTTCACAGAACAGACTCTCTGATTGGTTCTTCTTGTTAGGTTAGGACAACTGTTCCAAATTTGCTGCACTGCACTCATTCTAACCCCGGCCTCTGTGAGGAGGCATCTGTGTGCAGCACCATAAAGAGGCTAGTAGTTACTATGACAATGACATAACTGTACTAGCTGGTTTTATGTCAAAGTACAACATCACCTAGAGAGATACTATCATTGTTTTTTTGTTGATATATGACATCATCTAGCTGAGATAATCTTGTTGGTTTTCTGTCAATGTATGACATCACCTAGAATAGCTGCACTCTGTGGTTTTCTCTGTCAACGACTACAATCTTGCCATTAGACATCAACCCAATTCCTTCCACTCCTTTGACCTGGCCATTACCTGTACCATAGGTACCAAAACTTGACATATATGTACCAGATGGACGGAAGATCTGAACCCTGTTATTTCCGCTGTCACCGACAATGATGTAGCCGCGTGAATCTACGACAATGCCACGAGGGTACTTGAACTGGCCGTAGTTGCTGCCTTCCTGGCCAAATTTGTATTGAAACTGGCCCTCACAGTTGAATACCTGGATGCAGTGATTGCCACTATCACTGATATAGACTTTGTTGTTGTGGATCGCCAGGTAGTGGGGATGATCCAGCTGACCAGACATGTTACCATGTCGACCAAACTTACGCACGAAGGTGCCATCTGGTCTGAATACCTGGATTCGGTGGTTATCTTTGTCACAGACATAGACGTTATCTGACCGATCACAGGCCACTCCCCAGGGGTAGTTTAACTCTCCATCACCTGCACCCTCTTTGCCAAATGTGCTGACAAACCTACCACTGGGTTCCATTATTTGAATTCGATGATTATATCTGTCTGCTATGACAAGTTGCCCTCTACTGTTAACGCATACGCCTGTCAAACAGTCAAACTCACCATTCCCTGTACCACGACTGCCAAAGGTACACAGGATCTGTCCACTCTCATCAAACACTTGGACTCGATGGTTACTGCTATCACATACTACAATTTGATTGTCAGGTAGTGTGGTGACACCTCTAGGCCATGAGAAACTGGACTCGGCAC